>NC_031995.1:114287745-114308449 GCF_001879085.1 Nicotiana attenuata | reverse complement strand
TGCAAGTGAAAACATGATTCAGTTAATCAATAATCAACTTGACAAAAATTTTAACATTTAAGATCAGAAGCTACATAGACCAAGAGAAAAAGTGCATTGTCATTGATTACGGAAATGTTCTACAAAGCAGACCACAAAAAGAAAGAAAAACATCCAACCATGAGCAACAAAAACAAGAAAAGTCCCGAATCTGGGTCACTGGGGGGGTTAGACTGGTTCAAAGATAGGAACTGGAAAACCTAAGGCTTGGAGGAACTAGAGGGTTGGGATTGGAGAAGGTTGAGCATGGTCTGAAGCATCCCTTCACTCTTTTCCTTTTCCTTTGCTAGCTCATCTTTGAGGCCATTTCTCTCATTTTTCCAGTTCAGCAATACGAGCCTGGAGCCTAGCAATTTCTGCATCTTTTGTTCCACATTCTTGAACCAATGCCCTAACCTTGCTGTTCACAGGAGTCTGCAGAGATGAACCAGGTTCAACTGGGGTAGCATTCACTGGATAGTCACAAGCCATAAGAGTCTTGACACCAAAGTGCTCCTTGCTTGATGCCATTTCCCACTTCTTCAAAGGCACATTTAGCCTTTCCAAAACAGTAGTCAATAGGAACCCATATGGTGTGGCATGAGCTTTGGAGCTATTGATGACTCTATCCAGTAGTTTGACAATAAAATCAGGCCAGTTTATCTGTATTCCTCTCACAAGGCACTCCACTGAGGACCAAGTCCATGTAATTGGCAGTGTGCCTTCTCTNNCTTGATTCCTCTCACAAGACACTCCCATGAGGACCAAGTCCATGTAATTGGCCAGTGTGCCCTTCTCTCCTGCCTTGGCAGCAAGCATTTGTTCACAAACTCAAATAGCACCTTGTGCTCAGCCCTCATCTCACTCTTCTGAACAAACCTGGCTTCAGGCACATCTTCAGCAATTGCTGAATCACAAAAGTTTCTGGTGATTTGGAGTGCAGTAGGAAGAGAATCCAGACAAGGCCACCTTTGCCTAGTGTAATCATCATATCCCACACTGGGAATGTCTAGAATCTCACCCAATTTAGGCACATCAAACTGCACCTTTACTCCTTTCACCATGCTGGTGACAACCCCATTCTTGACAATGGCATTGGCCATGAACTCAATCAGCTCCTTCCCGGCCAGTTTCCCATCCAAATGAAGGACCATGTCCTTCCATCCTTGTGCAGCTAGGGCATCCACCAATCTTATCATACCTGGCTCCTCCAGGTCTTTCAACAACCTGCCTTTCAAGATCTTTCTCCTGCCAAAGATGGCAAATCTATCCTGCTCTTTCTCAGACTCCTCCTCTTCTTCTTCTCCACTCCATTCTTCTTCTTTAATAATTTTCTTTTGTTTTCCCTTCACATCAGATCTAGTTCTTTTAACCAATGAGGGCTCAACAGATACAGGTACAGAGGATGACTTCTTGGTCGAAGTCTTGGAACTCTTTGGTTTGGGTGTTGGAACCTTTTCAGTTGTTCCTCTTTCTTGATGGACCAGGTCCATCTCTTCTTCTTCTTCTTCTACAACCTCAACACTCTCCATAACTTTTGCCTTTCCTTTTTCCCTCTTTTTCTTCCTGCTTTCTTCCAGTGCTTTCTGCAACTCTTCCTCACTTTGTTTGACCTTGCTTCTAGTTGCTCTTCCCTTTGAAGGGATAGTAGACTTAGGAGATGACACTTTGCTTTTCTTTGCAGGCTTGGAAGCAGTTGGAGCTTTTAGGGAAGAAGCCTTGTGCTTCTTTGGATCATAGCTGGCCCCAACCTTCTTCAAGATGTCAGCTAGGGTTTCTTCAACAAATGAACTAGGTTCATCTTGTTGTTCACTCAAATGAACAAGACCTTCAGCAGCCTCACCGGAGCCACTTCCCCCTGACTTGGTGCCACTTTCCTCTACCCCTCCACAGATTGCAAGTATTTTGTCTTTCTTTTTCTTTCCCCTTCTACTAGACTCAGCCTCCTTCACATCTTTCACAGAACCAACCAACACAAACCTATTTTCCACCGTTTCTACCACATCAGAAAACACAAAGCAGGTATTTACCTCACCGGGGTTTCTTGATTTTTGTCAGTGTCAGAAGACCCACGTTCTTCTCCTTCGCTTGCATATATAAATGTTTCAGACTCAAAACATGAGTCAGATTCTTTACCAGGAATCTCTTTCTTCTCGCTAGCTCTCAACTTTTCATTTAGGGCTGTTTTCAGAGAACCAGTAGCTACAGTTTTTCTTGCCAATATTTTCTGCCGACGAAACCTAGGTTTGGGGTTTTCACTAGGGGCTGTAGATGAGGATGTGTTTGAGGGAGACACTGGTGGGGGAGTTTCAGGGTTATCTTGAGGGTTTGTCATGGTGAAGGATTTCTGGAGAATTTTGGGAATTTTGGAGAGGAAGAGGATGATCAGAACTTGGGAGAGATTAATGACGGTTATGGACTAAAAGGGAGTATGTGGAGTGTATTTAAAAATGATTATGATGAAGTGCAGTAACGACAGTTTTTTTTCAGTAGTCAATCAGGAGTCTAATCACTTTAGAACTCCGATCTCTTAGTGATTAATAGGTGACGCTAATTTTTAGGAAAGAATCCCGTTTTCCTTAAAATTCTAGGAGAATGAAACTGGTTCAATGCTCAACGGATATAATTTTTGGGAGTTTGGTGACAATAGGACTTCTGCTCATGATTCGAAAATTAATCTTTCTAATTGTGCAAAGTGTAGAAACATACCTGAACTTTCTCATGAGCTTATATTGATGAACCGGGTTCTTCAAGTAGAACTTCTCTTGATTATGCCTCAAATGTTAGAATAGAAAAAAACTTTGTAAGGGATCAGTGAATTAAGAATTAGTCTAGATATTTACATAAAGTCAGAACTTCTAACCAAATTTTTTTTTATTGCATTCTGAACTGATTCTTTTAGGTGATCTTAATCATCCCTAATTCTAACCTGTTCCTCTCAAAGTTTTCCCTATTCAGTGCTTTAGTGAAGATGTCAGCTATTTATTTATTAGTAGCACAGAATTCTATTGAGATTAATCCTTTCTCATAGTTATCTCTTAAGAAGTGGTGTCTAACATCAATGTGCTTGGCCCTTTTATGATGAACAAGGTTCCTTGTCATACTTATAGCACTAGTGTTATCACAAAATATTGGTATACATCCCACTTCAACTCCAAAATCTACCAACTGTTGTTTGATCCATAGTAATTGAGCACAACAAGAAGCTGCAGCCACATATTCAGCTTCAGCAATGGATAAGGCCACTGAATTTTGCTTTTTGGTAGCCCATGATACAAGACATGAACCAAGGAAGTGTGCCATACCAGGGTGCTTTTTCTATCCACTAGGAAACCTGCATAATCAGCATCAGCATATCCTACTAGATTGAAATTACTACCTTTAGGGTACCAAAGACACAAATCACTAGTGCCTTTGAGATATCTCAATATCCTCTTGACAGCAGTCAAGTGAGACTCTTTTGGATTTGCCTGAAAACGAGCACAAAGTCCTACACTGAAAACAATGTCAAGTCTGCTGGCAGTAAGATACAAGAGTGAACCAATCATACCCCTATACAACTTCTGATCAACTGATGAGCCAGGTTCATCAACATCTAATTTAGTGGCAGTTGCAATAGGTGTATCTGTTTCTTTAGAATCCTCCATTTTAAACTTTTTGATTAGTTCTTTTGTATACTTCTGCTGATGAATCATGGTTTCATTTTGACTTTGTTTGATCTGCAGCCCTAGGAAGAAGTTAAGCTCACCCATCATGCTCATTTCAAACTCACTCCCCATTAATTTTGCAAAGTCCTTACTTAACTTATCAGTGGTGGCCCCAAAGATTATGTCATCAACATAGATTTGCACAACAAGGAGATCCTTACCTTTTTCCCTTAAGAATAAGGTACTATCAATTTTACCTCTTTTGTAACCATGCTCCAGTAGGAATTTTGATAGCCGTTCATACCAAGCTCTTGGGGCCTGCTTGAGCCCATATAGAGCTTTGTCTAACTTGTACACATGCCCAGGACATTTCTTGCTTTCAAATCCTGGAGGTTGTTTCACAAACT
Source organism: Nicotiana attenuata (assembly GCF_001879085.1). Classification (NCBI taxonomy): domain Eukaryota; kingdom Viridiplantae; phylum Streptophyta; class Magnoliopsida; order Solanales; family Solanaceae; genus Nicotiana; species Nicotiana attenuata. The sequence goes on along the minus strand of NC_031995.1, from coordinate 114,304,377 downwards.
CTTCTTCCTTTAGGTAGCCATTAAGGAAGACACTTTTAACATCCATCTGATGAAGAGTGAATTCCATGTGTGCTGCAAAGGATATGAGGAGTCTGATTGCCTCTAGTTTTGCAACTGGAGCAAAGTTCTCATCATAGTCTATGCCCTCCTCCTGGCTGTAACCTTGGACCACCAATCTTGCCTTGTTCCTTGTAACTGTTCCATCTTCATCAAGTTTGTTCCTGAAGACCTATTTTGTACCAATGACTGATCTGTCCTTGGGTCTTAGTACTAGGTGCCAAACTTGACTCCTTTCAAACTGGTTAAGCTCATCCTGCATTGCATTCACCCAATCTGCATCCTGCAAAGCCTCAACAACATTTTTAGGTTCAATGATAGATAGAAAAGCATCAAAAAAGCACACAGATTCTTTAATTGTGATCTGGTTTTAACTCAAGATGTTGGATCAGTGAGAATGTTCTCAATGGGATGAGAACTTTGGTACTTGTGAGGTTTCACAACCAACTGGCTTCTGCTAGATGTTTCTTCCATTTGCGGAGGAACAGGATCATGAACAGGTTCCTTTAAGAGGTTTATCTCAATTCCTCTTTGATTTCTTCCCCCTATCAGGTTGCCCTGTATGGAAGAACCTGTTCCATCACCTGTTCCTTCTGTTGGTGCCACTTTAACCTGAGTTGATGCCAGTCAAGTCTTTTACCAATCCAATGGCTTCATCTTCATGTTCCCGTCTCTCAGAAAGTATGTTAGTTTCATCAAATACTACATGCACACTTTCTTCAACACACAAGGTTCTTTTGTTAAACACTTTATATGCTTTGCTATGTGAAGAATATCCCAAGAATACTCCCTCATCACTTTTGGGATCAAACTTACCTAGGGAGTCTTTTCCATTATTGTGCACATAGCACTTGCAACCAAATGCCCTAAGATGGGATATGTTTGGTTTTCTCCCTTTAAGTAACTCATAGGGAGTTTTCTCAACAAGAGGTTTAATCATGCATCTATTGATTATGTAGCATGCAATGTTTACAGCCTCTGCCCAGAAGCTGTGAGGTAATTTACTAGAAAGTAGCATGGTTCTAGCCATATCCTCCGGAGTTCTATTCTTTCTTTCAACTACTCCATTTTGCTGAGGGGTCCTAGGGGCAGAGAAATTATGATCTATACCATTTTCATCACAGAATTTAGCAAACTTTGCATTTTCAAATTCAGTTCCATGATCAGACCTAATGGATGCAAGTTGATTTCCTAATTGTTTCTGAGTTTTTCTAACAAAAGCATTAAACATTTCAAATGCTTCATCTTTAGATGTCAGAAATAGTACCCAAGTAAATCTAGAATAATCATCAACAAGTACCATTACATATTTCTTTCCACCTCTGCTTGGACCACAAAGATCCATATGAACCAGTTCCAACGTCTTGGCCGTACTTACCATTTTCTTGGATTTGAAGGATGACCTTACCTACTTCCCCCTTGCACATGCCTCACAAACTTTGTCTTCCTTGAACTTGATATTAGGTAACCCTATCACCAAGTCCTTGGAGACTAATTTGTTTAGCTGATTTAGACCGGCATGACCAAGTCTTTTGTGCCACAAGAGGGGATCATTAACTAACACACTTAAGCAAGTGAGTTCATTTTCTGAAAGAGTTGACAAATCTACAATGTTAATATTGTTAACTCTTTTTCCCTGCAAAACAATCTTGTCAGTGGTAAGGTTAATCACAAAGCATTTAGTAGAGGTGAAAGCCACAAGGTTACCTCTGTCACACAATTGTGACACACTTATTAAGCTATATTTCAAGCCATCTATCAGGTAGACATTCTCTATGAAATGAGAATCTGTTTTGCCTACTTTACCAACCCCAATGATCTCACCTTTCTTTCCATTACCAAAGGAGACATTACCTCCTTTTAGGTCCTCAAGTGAAAGGAACTGGTCCTTGTTCCCAGTCATATGTTTTGAGCAGCCACTATCCATATACCATATTTGGCTCCTCCCTTTCACTTGGACCTGCAAAAGGAAATCAGGGGTTAGTCTTAGGAACCCAAACTAGTTTGGGTCCCTTTCTATGGGCAAAAGGATGAATCAGATTCTTTCTTGCCCAACCAGGCAGCTTGTGTTTTTCTTGAACAAAAGCTTTGTTTCTTTGACTGGCCTTTTCTTTTGCATTGCATTCATATTTGTAATGGCCAGTCTTACCACAGTGTGTGCAGATTTTATTTTCAGGAAGAGTGAGGTACTTGCTTTTAGGATCCCATTTTGGAGCTTGAGTCCTATAGCCAAGTCCTCTTTTGTTACTGCTATGATGCTCTTGCAGCCAGGAGAGTGCATCAGAAACCTTGTTCCACTTGCAAGTTCTGTCTAGTTCATGTTTCACCTTTCCTAGATCTTCCTTTAAGACTTCGATGAATTCATATTTCTTGTACAATTCATCATTCATTTTTCCCAAACTCTCTTCTAGAGTGAGATATGTGTGATCAGCTTTCTTCTTTCCTGTTCCTAATTTCAGTTTTAAGTTTTCAGACCTAAGTTCTAGGACACTGTTGTCAAGTTCAAGAACCTGGTTCTTCAACTCAGTATTTTTGTTATCACTCTCATTTGCCCTAGACTCTAGACTTTTACATTTTGCTTTAAGGATCACACATTCCCTAGACAGAACTTCTTTTTCATTATTAATTATCTCAGACTCATCAATGAAGTCTAGTAATAGCTCAGCCAGCCTTTCTTTAGACAAGAATTTAATCTTGTCTTTGAGATGAAGAATACTTACCTCTTGTTCATCATCTGATTCTCCAATGGCCATTAGTGCTTGCTCCTCTTCAGCATCATCTTCTGAGTCTTCATCTGAGGTTTCTCCCCAAGCAGCAACCATAGCCTTGGTTGAACCTTTGTTTATTTTGGGTTGAACCTGTTCCTTCTTCCCGTTCCTTCGTTCAGCTCTTTCTTTCTTCCACTCAATTTCCCATTGAGGGCAGTTCTTGATCATGTGACCAGTCTTGCCACACTTGTAGCAATCCTCATTGGTTTGTTTCTCCGGAGCTCTTGTTTTGTTGAAGGTTGTACCTCTTGAAGGACCCTTTCCTCTCATCAGGTACTTTTTGAAATCCCTAGTGATCACAGCCACTTCATCATCCTCCAGATCTGCACCTTCAGCAATTCTGAGAGCTAAGCTTCTCTCCTTCTTGGGGGTATCCATCTTCATGGTTTGCCTTCTCATTTTATAAGCAGTCAAATTTCCAATCAGTTCATCCAGTCTAACGGTAGCAATATTAACGGATTGAAAATGGGATATTTGGACAGCTGAAGGAATCTGGTTGCTGGTATTTTTGCTTCTGCGGTGGGTTGACCGCAGAAGCGGCACCGCAGAAGCGAAAAGGGAGCCGCATAAGCGGTTTTTAGTCTAAGGCTTGAGGACCGCAGATGCGGTCAAAGTTTCGCAGAAGCGGGACCGTATCTGCGGAGAAATGGTCGCAGAAGCGGATGGGAGTATCTTGGAGAGGACCGCAGATGCGGTCAAAGTTCCACAGAAGCGGGACCGCATCTGCGGGTGGAAAGTCGCAGAAGCGAGAAAGGGGTGGCTCAGGGAAGACCGCAGATGCGGCATTTTAACCGCACCTGCGGAATCGCAGAAGCGGTCAAGGAACCGCAGATGCGGAAACAGCTGAGGCAGTGAGATCTTTTAAGTTTGGGGTTGAGTTCATTTCAACCCCATTTTTCTTCCATTGGAGTCGATGGGGAGCATATTTGAGGTGCCATTTTCGTCACTTGTCATGAGGTAAGTAATTTATGCTAGTTTTGGTTAAATACAAGGTTTATTTATGGATTTAGACTTGGAAAAATTGTAGAAAGAGTGAGGTTTTGGTGGAAAACCTAGAAAATTATATTCTTGGAATTTAGCCACGATCTTGGATATGGAATTTAGAGAAAATTATATATTTGAGTTCCTAAGGTCATGGGTAATCTTTATCTTCGAAAAATTTCGGATTCCGGGCACGTGGGCCCGAGGGCTTTTGGTCAACTTTTCGATCGGAGTTAGGAATTGCTATAAATAGATTTGTAATGAATATTTGAGTATATATTAATGGATTTGCGTAACCGTTGGCTAGTTTTGGAGCGTGATGCACCAAATAGAGTCTTCGGAAGGGCGTGGAATACCGGTTATGGATCTTCGGAACGAGGTGAGTCTCCTTTCTAACCTTGTAAGAGGGAATTGTCCCCATAGGTGAGTTAATTGGTTATGTGCTCCTATTTGTGGGGGCTACGTACGCACGAGGTGACGAGAGTCCGTGCGTAGCTACTATTATGCTATTGTCCGGGTAATCTAGGACCCAAAAGCATGCTATACTTTGAATATTTGTAATCTTATGGACAGTTGAATTGCTTAAACCACATCAAAATAGTAAATGGATTTCTAACAAGACCTAAACCCCATTTTCTTAAATTGTTAAAAGAGAATTTGTTCTTCCTGGAATAATTGCCCCATGTTGGCTTCTTGACCGAATGTCTCTATGTATTTATTTTGGAACGGGCCGAACGCCTCGGCAGATTAAATAGATGCATCTATAGGCGCGCCGTCGACCCTCGACAAGTGCACATTTTATTTCTGTTGGTGCGGGCCGTCGCCTCGGCATGATTTGCGCATGATTTATATATTGTTGTCTGAGAATTTTAAATGCTGATATTGCCTTTCATGGCTTGAGATAAATTGATAACGTAAAGAGAAGTAAACCTTGCAAATCCCTTATTATTTGTTGAAGGTGTATTGCTTGTTTTCCGACTTTGTGAGTTAGAACTGCTATGTAAGATCCCTGATTTCCTCACACATTTAGTATATTAATATTGGACCACTAGTAAGTATCAAAGTTGACCATCTCGTCTCTACTTCTTCGAGATTAGACGGGATACTTGCTGAGTACACGTTACGTACTCATACTACACTTCTGTGCATTTTTGTTGCACAGGTATAAGTAACTCTAGTGGCCTACTGGGCATAGCAGCGCGGATGATTAGGGGACTAGGTGAGCTGCATCATTCGAGGCGACCCGCAGCTAGTGTAGTTCCTTTCAGCACATTGTATTTATTCCCTGTCCATTGTATTCCGGACAGATGTTGTATTTATTTTCTTATCAGTAGATGCTCATGCACTTGTGACACCGAGTTCTGGGATGGTTTTCTAAAGATTTGTACTAATCGTTTATTATTTAATTTGAATTGAAGTAGTGACCTATTTATTTATGAAAAATGTAAGGAAAAATCCTAGATTTCAAAGTTATTAAAAGGAGAATTTAATTGATTATTTGGTTGGCTTGCCTGACAGCGGTGTCCGGCGCCACCACGACCCTTAGTGGATTTTGGGTCGTGACAACATGGTATCAGAGCACTAGGTTCCTAGGGTCTCACGAGTCATGAGCAAGTCTAGTAGAGTCTCGCGATCGGTGCAGAGACGTCTGTACTTATCCTCGGGAGGCTGCAGGACTGTTAGGATTACTTCCCTTCTTGATTCCTTATCGTGCGATTTGATTTCATGAAAGGGTTATGCCTTCGTTCCTTTCCTACCCAATCTTACGAGACGCGAACCGCTTGTCATAAATCAAAAATTTAAGAACCGTAATGTTGCTACAGATGTGATACAATATGTTTCTCCTGGTATAGCTGATCAGATTATTGTCGTCGCCTTATGGAAGAATATTTTATTACTTCAGCCCAGTAGCGGTAATTTTGAGGGCTTTGAGGCTAGGCACGAGTTGCCGCGATGCTTATGAATGACTATTCTGCAGTAGTGATATGATGGTAGGATGTTGCCCACGTGTCGGGGCAGTGAATGATTTCGAGGGAGGTTTACTCAGTGCATAATCAAGAGATTCAGTATTTTATTCCCTGGAGGGGAAAGGCAATCGAACTAAGGATGGTCAGATGTGGGTTGGTGGAAGTAATGAGGCTTGGTATTTGCAAGCGTTGTAGAGTTTTCTTCTTTGATGGGATGTCGTTGTCCTAATTGAACGTGCTAGTTTGTCGGTGTTATGACCTTTTACAATTCGCCTTTGGGGCAAGATATTGCGAGATAGAATTGGAGACACAACTGTCAGATATCGTAGGGTGCGGTAGTTCAAGAATGAATCAGTATTTCTAATGTTGACGGTTCGATAAAGATGACCTTCGGAAAGGTTTAAGTTAGCAGCAATTGTGGGTTTAAGTGCCACGAAGTTAGATGTTGTTTAAGACAGCAAGTGAGCAGCAAGGCATGAGAAAGGACATGTGGGAAGTGTCAGGCGGTGGCTAAAGTTTCCGGAAGGCCAAGTATAAGAGGCCAACGGCCGAGTAATCGATTAAGGGGATGAGTTCCGCCAAAGTGGGAGAGCGGTGGAGTCGCATATGTGCTTTGTAGTGGGATGACCGCCTACCTTAAGAATAGTTTGGAATGATTGGGATTTTAGTTGCTGGCGATTGAGGCCTACGGAATTAATTAGAAGTAAGAGCTATCATGCGGCAGGAGATTCAATATAACGGAAATGAGCCGCTTAAGTGAAGAAGGGTGCAGCATAACTTGGAATTGGAAGGATGTTGTCGTGCATTTAAATGATGTCCACGAGGGGTAAATGGACCTGCGTGGCTGGAGAGTGAGCTCAAACTCAGGATGGGTTATTGATGTTGGAGTGATTGTACCCCGTGCAGCAGCGTTGGAAGATGCCAGGGAGAGCTTTTATAGGTGGGTTACCCAAGTGAGCAGGTTAGCGGTCGCATGGTTGGCAAGGCTTCTGCGAAGAATTCTATCGGTTATATAGTAAAGAGATCGGTTGTGCAAATATATTTGATGAAGCAAAATATAAGAAGGGGTTTTACATAAAGGTTTCGAGTACTTTGGCGGTTGATTGCGCAAGGTTATGTCAATAAGAGATAAAGAGGACGAGTGAGTTCCAGATTTGTGAAATAATGGCTTCAAGCCAAGTTGGAGAGTCCCACCGCTTATGATTGGGTTGCATAGTTAGCCACACACGAGGTTTCTAGTTATTAGCATATCGATGGGCCATTTCAGCTACGGGAAAAGACCATAAGTGGTAATTTGAGCAAAGGAATTATTGAGGGTAGGCTATCGTTGGCCTTATTGGCCCATGTTCAGACTTGGGGAAGGATTCAGGGTTGTGCTTTGTAAAGCTGCGGGTTCCCAGGGAAGTGATTCTGCCAGGTGCTTCACCAATGGGGCATCCGTGTGCTAGAAGATTTGTGGAATTGATTATATTCGGGGCTAATTCAGGGCGGGTGGCTCTCAATAGCGGTCCTAGTGAAATCCAAAAGATAAAGTGTGGTACCTAATGATTTCGAACCTATAATTACAGTTAAGAATTAAGCTTTGTAGCAGCTTATGAGAAGGTGCCCAGAATGTTCTATGATATTTTAACTTGCGGTATAGCACTTGAGAGATATGAGTCAGTTCGTGGGGTTTGAGACAGCATGGTCTCGTGATTCGAGGTCACTCGAGATGAGCGCAGATGGAGTATGTTATGTGTTGGATGGAATTAGTGTTATTTCTAAGGAAATCAAGGACAAATTAGAAGAAGATAGATTGGTTAACCATAATGGAGTTGGCATATTGGCGGTAGAGATCAGCTCTTTCAGCGTGATTAAGTTATGCAAGTGATCTGTGGCAGTGCGTATGAGGCTTGTCAGCCGCCGTAATTGATATTATCCTCAAGCATCCTACTGTTATGGCGTGTCATGTAGAAGCAGATTCCGGAAGGGCTATGGTGACTTAGACCACTACTTAGATGTTTGCATATTCTACGGTTATGAGTATTCGCTTGTGTGTTGCTATGATTCTCCTAAAGTGAGTTCAGTGAAAAGCTTTGATGTGATGAAGTATTAATCTATTAGCAATTCTGGAATTATGATGAAGAATCGTGTCCTACTGTTTATGGGCATGTCAGGAGCAACGAGTAATATGGAATTTGAAATGAGAATCAAAGTTGCAGTTCGGTGTGGACAAAGATGTCACAAGCTCGAATGAGAAAGAAAGGAGTTTCGATGTTGAAAGCAAGTTGGTATTGTCTTCAGGGTCACCCGAGATTGGTGTATTGTAAAAAGGGCTTGTATCATGGTTAATAATTCTTGAACGCTTTTCAGCGTTGGTGCGGCCGGTGGGTTGGACGTAAGGCCTAGTTATTTGTTATGGTAGATTGTGGGAGTGTGTCCCACAGGGAGATTGTATAAATGTGGCACGTAGTCGCTTGATTGATTAAAGATTAAAACCAAGTATGAAGATTCGTGATGATATCATTAGGTTGAGAATATATGCCTGGAGGGCACTCGGATTCTGAGTTGTGGACTGTGGATGAGTACTCCGGTTATGATGGTAGTCCTAGTATGTTATGAGAAGAGGGAAATTAGTATGGACATTTGAAAGGTTATTGGCTTAGTTCGAGATGATCAGGATCGACTTGAGGTCAGTGGATGGATGTAAATGTGAATTTGGGCTCTATGTCAGGCCAGTTGTGTTCATTCAGTAATGCGCTCCTTATGGAATAGTCAGGGTATTATTTCGTGTCAGATATTTCATGTAGTGATGCATTGCGCCATGTGAGTTGTGGACGGGTTGAGAAATTGCTTTGGTGTTGAGGATCCGTGTAGAAATGGCGTATTATGAGCAAGTGGCTCCTGAGATTCAGAGTGTATATCGCACCTCAGTTGTGCTTGAGTTTTGTAGCTTATGACGCTATATGTTCCCTCAGGGATGTTATTATGCACTTAGCATTCTTATGACTGATATTCGGTATTTTGTTGCAATGAGCAAACTTAGCTCGATGTGCAATCCCCTTATGCGAGATCTATGTTATTTGGATCGTGTTGCGCGCCGTAACAGTGTGATGTTGAGTATGGTTTTCTATATGTCATTTTTATATGTCTCACTTCCTATTTTTTAAGGAAAGTCCGTATTAGTGCAGGGGTTAGGTAATTCCTTCCGGAGTTCGTTTTTCTTTTGTATCGCGTTCGAATTGGTGACCTATTGGCACATGGTAGCATCATATGAGACTTTTGATAATTTCTGGGGTGGCTTGTTGCCTGAGTAGTTGTATCGGATGAGACGAGATCCCTTGATCTAGGATTCTGTGCAATCCAACTGTATGAGATGTGTTATGGAGATAAGACCATTATTGGGTTCAGAATGAGGTGAAGGTCTTTGTCGGGGGTGTAGACCTAATGATTTGTTGACTCGGCAGTTGATTATAAATTTCTGCACATCCCTTCCGTCGTGGCGGTATTGTGAAGGTTGGAGTAAGACCTGTGTGTGTCATGGGGTGCAATTGGAGCATCATATTAGTAGGATTTAGACTAAGTTGATCAGAAAAAGGTTACTATGGCCCGGTGAGTAAAGTGATGCTAGGTATGAATCCAGCAAAGTTTTGCAGCTATGTTTGAGCAGCGTGTGGTTATTAATATGGTGACCTTATGGTGGAAATAGGTCGGGCATGAAGTTCCGGATGTTGGAATTGGGCTTTAAGGTGTATCTGCTTGAATAAAAGAGAATATCTTCAGAATGGATCGAGCTAATGTGCTCGACTGAGCTATGGTAGCACGGGAAAGTGCATGAGAAGTTAAACAGTGATTTCGGACCACTCCAGTGCAATTCTCAGCACGTTCGAGGACGAACGTATGTTTAAGTGGGAGAGAATGTAACGACCCGACCGGTCGTTTTGAGCCCTAGCGCGTCGTTTAGAGGTCGGAGGCCATGAATAGCTTCATTTCAGGTATTATGACTTGTACGCATGGTCGGAATTAAGTTCCGGGAAGTTCAGAGTCGATTTGGAAAGAGAATTCTCATTTCGGAAGCCTAAAGTTGAAAGATTGAACTAGGATTGGAATTTTGAGTAAACGACCTCGGCATCAGGATCTGAAGGTTCCAGCAGGTTCGTATGATGATTTCGGACTTGGGCGTATGCCCGGTTCGGGTTTCGGATAACCCGGGAGCGTTTTGGTGCCTATTGTGGAAGTTAGCATTTTAGAAGACATTTCATAAGTTTGGCTTGAAGTGCATTTCAGTGTCATCAATGTCCGTTTGGGATTCCGAGACTGTGAATAGCTCCGTATGGTGATTCTGGAGTTGGGGTGCGATCGGAAGTGAATTCGGAGGTCCGTAGGTCATTTTGGAGCCATTTGGCTAAAGATAGAAATTTGAAGGATTTTGAGAAGTTTGACCGGAGGTGGACTTTTTGATATCGAGGTTGGAATCCAATTCCGAAAGTTGGAGTAGGTCCGTAATGTCGAATATGACTTGTGCGCAAAATTTGAGGTCAATCGGACGTGATTTGATAGGTTTAAACATCGGAAATAGAAGTTTGAAATTTTGAAGTTCATTAAGTTTGGATTGGAGGTCAATTCATGATTTTAGCGTTGTTTGATGTGATTTGAGGCCTCGAGCAAGTCTGTAACGTGTTTTGGGATTGGTTGGTAGGTTTGGTTGAGGTCCCGGGGGCCTCGGGTGGATTCCGGGTTGTTAACGGATTGAAAATGGGATTTTTGGACAGCTGAAGGAATCTGGTTGCTGGTATTTTCGCTTCTGCGGTGGGTTGACCGCAGAAGCGGCACCGCAGAAGCGAAAAGGGAGCCGCATAAGCGGTTTTTAGTCTAAGGCTTGAGGACCGCAGATGCGGTCAAAGTTTCGCAGAAGCGGGACCATATCTGCGGAGAAATGGTCGCAGAAGCGGATGGGAGTATCTTGGAGAGGACCGCAGATGCGGTCAAAGTTCCACAGAAGCGGGACCGCATCTGCGGGTGGAAAGTCGCAGAAGCGAGAAAGGGGTGGCTCAGGGAAGACCGCAGATGCGGCATTTTAACCGCACCTGCGGAATCGCAGAAGCGGTCAAGGAACCGCAGATGCGGAAACAGCTGAGGCAGTGAGATCTTTTAAGTTTGGGGTTGAGTTCATTTCAACCCATTTTTCTTCCATTGGAGTCGATGGGGAGCATATTTGAGGTGCCATTTTCGTCACTTGTCATGAGGTAAGTAATTTATGCTAGTTTTGGTTAAATACAAGGTTTATTTATGGATTTAGACTTGGAAAAATTGTAGAAAGAGTGAGGTTTTGGTGGAAAACCTAGAAAATTATATTCTTGGAATTTAGCCACGATCTTGGATATGGAATTTAGAGAAAATTATATATTTGAGTTCCTAAGGTCATGGGTAATCTTTATCTTCGAAAAATTTCGGATTCCGGGCACGTGGGCCCGAGGGCTTTTGGTCAACTTTTCGATCGGAGTTAGGAATTGCTATAAATAGATTTGTAATGAATATTTGAGTATATATTAATGGATTTGCGTAACCGTTGGCTAGTTTTGGAGCGTGATGCACCAAATAGAGTCTTCGGAAGGGCGTGGAATACCGGTTATGGATCTTCGGAACGAGGTGAGTCTCCTTTCTAACCTTGTAAGAGGGAATTGTCCCCATAGGTGAGTTAATTGGTTATGTGCTCCTATTTGTGGGGGCTACGTACGCACGAGGTGACGAGAGTCCGTGCGTAGCTACTATTATGCTATTGTCCGGGTAATCTAGGACCCAAAAGCATGCTATACTTTGAATATTTGTAATCTTATGGACAGTTGAATTGCTTAAACCACATCAAAATAGTAAATGGATTTCTAACAAGACCTAAACCCCATTTTCTTAAATTGTTAAAAGAGAATTTGTTCTTCCTGGAATAATTGCCCCATGTTGGCTTCTTGACCGAATGTCTCTATGTATTTATTTTGGAACGGGCCGAACGCCTCGGCAGATTAAATAGATGCATCTATAGGCGCGTCGTCGACCCTCGACAAGTGCACATTTTATTTCTGTTGGAGCGGGCCGTCGCCTCGGCATGATTTGCGCATGATTTATATATTGTTGTCTGAGAATTTTAAATGCTGATATTGCCTTTCATGGCTTGAGATAAATTGATAAAGTAAAGAGAAGTAAACCTTGCAAATCCCTTATTATTTGTTGAAGGTGTATTGCTTGTTTTCCGGCTTTGTGAGTTAGAACTGCTATGTAAGATCCCTGATTTCCTCACACATTTAGTATATTAATATTGGACCACTAGTAAGTATCAAAGTTGACCATCTCGTCTCTACTTCTTCGAGATTAGACGGGATACTTGCTGAGTACACGTTGATTACGTACTCATACTACACTTCTGTGCATTTTTGTTGCACAGGTATAAGTAACTCTAGTGGCCTACTAGGCGTAGCGGCGCGGATGATTCGGGGACTAGGTGAGCTGCATCATTCGAGGCGACCCGCAGCTAGTGTAGTTCCTTTCAGCACATTGTATTTATTCCCTATCCATTGTATTCCGGACATATGTTGTATTTATTTTCTTATCAGTAGATTCTCATGCACTTGTGACACCGGGTTCTGGGATGGTTTTCGAAAGATTTGTACTAATCGTTTATTATTTAATTTGAATTGAAGTAGTGACCTATTTATTTATGAAAAATGTAAGGAAAAATCCTAGATTTCAAAGTTATTAAAAAGAGAATTTAATTGATTATTTGGTTGGCTTGCCTGACAGCGGTGTCCGGCGCCACCAGGACCCTTAGTGGATTTTGGGTCGTGACAAATAAACCCTAGAATCTCTCTAAATATAGACATTCACCATAAATTGAATTCTATTTATAACACTCCCCCTTGAATGTCAACAAATAATGTGCCTCGTTAAAACCTTAACTAATATAAAACCCAGTGGGAAAAAAATTATAGAAAAGGAAAAAGTGTACACACATCTACAATATGCCTTTTGGTTGCCTCATTAAAAACCTTGCAAGGAAAACCCAGTGGGACAAAACCTTGTAAAGGAAAATGAGTACAACGCGTATTAACTCCCCCTGATGAGAGCATCAATTCACATCTTTAAGCCTTCACATCCCAATCTTGTGCACTAGCTTCTTGAAGGTTGACGTCAGCAGAGATTTGGTGAATAAATCACCCATATTATAAACTCCAATGAATATGTTGCACCTTGAAAATTCTCGTTATCACATTATCATGCTTATAGTTATAACAAGATACATATGTGCGCAAATTACACTTATCATATGGTACTTCAGGACCAAGAATCGTACATGCTGCAAGCGATTTAAATCCTTCAAGGATTGTCATATAAGTCATATAATAGACTTTAGATGCATATCAAGTTTTCATGTCATGCTAGACATATAAGATATCGAAAACTGATTACACATACCATTGATTTTATACTTTCAAGTGTTTGAACTGCAGGTCCAAAGCTACATGTCTTTCATATGAAACCAAATTCTACTCGAATTGTTTCTCCAGACTTAAGATCCTCATATATATTTAGCGCTATTATAGATGTCTTCGACAAATATTTTATATCGGTTCCAAACTCCTTATATTCATAAAGACGTAACATAGAGATCTCTCCGTTCATATATTCAGGTACCTGAATCTCTCCTGAGATTTTATGAAGTGTTATGTCATGTGATCTTCTAGATCACTTGCCTCATTTGTTATGATCATTTAGATCATTTGCTCATCTTCTTTATCAAGAAGTTTTATTTGAAACCGATTTGTCTATACGCTTTAAGCGTACCATAGACTTTGTCCTTCTAGGACTTATTCTAATATGGGTATTTGTAGTGAGAATATAGTTACTTTCTTTGGGTCAGCAAATGCGTCTGCCATGCTTTGCAATATATTGTAGATGAATTATCTTTTTATGAACATCAGATTCATTTTATCTTATTCGAGGATCTATATGTACACATGATAATTCATTCCACGTAATTTTTTCTCAACTGTTTATCATATCGTTCCCTCATGTTAGAAAAACTAACTTGTTTCCTCAACTTTGGGAACCTATCTTTGTGCATTATAGTGTTAATCAAAATATACACCGCACGTCAATAATAATAAGATGAAATTATTTGTTCCTGACCCTGAACCACTTGAGAGGGGAGAAAATAATATACTTGGTATACAACGTATATCAAACTGATATAGATAACTTTGTTCTCATAAGCAATTATTTAGCTATTAAGTAGAGGCACTTAATAAATCATTTTGCTAAACCAACTGTGATGTAAACCAACTTATCAAGATGAACTTCTTGAATAGAAAATCTGGAAATTATACTCGAAATTAAATTATTGAGCAAGTTACCTCGCAAAACACCATATTGCGGGTTATTAATAATCGCACATGTAATCATCTCATAGATGCATCTTATGTGGTATACATGGAAGGTGAATGGGCCCATATTCACCTTTAATATTTCCATCATTCATGGGATTCAATCCCAATTTTAGTTGGTATATGAATTAATGAGAACAAGCAACATAAGAGAATTCGTAAAGAACTTTCTAGTTCTTTAATATTTACCCATGTGAATTCTTTTTTTTTGCACACCATATTAAATTGATATGGGTAAACCAATTATGCCGACTGAATAAATTATCAATATTGATAAACTTCAGATTTACACCATGACTTGTGCAATTATCAATAAACTCCAAGTTTATTATGATATGGGTTTTTATATCAATAAACTTCTCTTTATTGTGGCATTCTTTTGTTTGTGTAGTACAAACTGGAGAATAAAGCGGGTAGCTTTTCACATACATATTACCCCGCAACAAGTTGTAGTAATAGAAGATATTAAATCTTTCCTTTATTCATAGTCTCAGTATGACCAACCGTTTTCGCGAATAATTTAGAAACTCAATAAGTTTCTTTGAGACTATCTATAACACAACGTCTTATTGATAATTAATTTTCTCCAAAATAGTATAATTAATTGGCTCTTCTAAAGCTCTCAATTAATTTTGTACTACCACATATTCATCAACATCCATATGATGAATATCTTTTTTAAAGAGAAAGTTATACCATTATGGTTATGGTCAAAATTATATGCAAGATATGTTTCTTGCATTAATGTTATTCTTTAATAATCACATTACCAAAATATTTTAGCGTGCAATAGGTACATTAATGACCAATGACCATTCATGCCATAATAATGACATTATTTTCTTATATCATCTCAAACCTCCTTCTAGAGGTGAGTGCGTGGTATATTCACTACCACTAGCACGTTCGTATTCTTCCAAGAATGAATATGTATTCATAAATTAGATGTTGTCACATTCACACCATGAATAGACCATAATCATCTGTATGTGCTTTATAAAATCTCACGTCAAATCAATGACAAATATTACTTTCACAAAGTGAAGGATTATTTTAAGAATCCTTGTGATTCTCATTATCACAATGATGACGATTATAATTTCGTCTATTGCCACGTCCACATTCATTGATACTTTCACTGTAATAATTTTGTCTTCTTTCAGACGTATTACATACTGCTATCACATTCTCTTAAGGGAATGAGAATGAAGCAAATTCAATGGGACGGGTTTCCACCTCTTTGCCCAAAATCATACATGAATTTGATCATGGCAAGGCATAGAAATTTTACCACTTCAGGTGGTTGTAATTTCTTACAAATTCCATTAGAGTTATAATCAAACTTTGTTGTATTTGCTTGTATATAAAATCAAATAATAGAATTTTAAGAATTTAAAAGAGTAAAATAAATCAAAATTTAATATGAAGGAAGTTCATGGAATAATTGACAATCATTATGCTCAATCTCAAAGCTTCTACTCAATTGGTTAGAGTCTCGTGTTGATAACGTGTTATGAAACAATAAAAGAAAAGAACATTGCAGAGAAAAGTAGGGAGAGAGAATTGTTATTGATTTTGGAATGAATTATAATGGAATAGAATATCTATTTATAGGGAGAGGGTGACTTAGGCGCCAAGTAATAGACCTAGAATATTTCTAAATATTAAAAAACCGCATAGCTAAACTATATATTAATTGAACATCGAACATAATTTGGCAAAGAGTTACAGTCCCTAAAAAATGTCGCCTCTCTGTCGCTCTCATTCTCTGTGAGGCCGGCGGCGCGTCTTGTTTGAGGTATTCGACTGAGAAAAACTTCCGGCGAAAAGGTAATCTCACTGTTCATTGAAAAATCAGTCCTGTTTTCTGCTTTTTAATTTGTTCCAAAACAAAAAAAAATTAATGGAAACATCATCAACAAAACCTAAGTTATTAGGTGCATCTATTACCAGTACAAGTGAAGGAATTGACAGAATTAGTTATTTGCCTGATGAAATACTCCACAATATCCTTTCATCTCTCTACATTTTTGATGTGGTTCAGCTAAGCATATTGTCGAAAAGATGGAACTCTATATTTAGGACAATGCCTTACTTGCATTTTGATATTCTTCGCTTTGCTAATGAACGGGTTAAACGGGTTTGGGTTCGGAAATTGGCTAAGAAATTCAAAGATTTTATCAATTGGGTTTTAATTTCCCAATGCGCGGCGAACACTAGACTTGTTCGCTTTAAACTCTGTTCTAGCGATTTTTTTGATAAGGTTGCTATTTTCCGGTGGATTCGTATGATAACAAAGCGAAATGTTCAAGAACTTGTGTTAAGTTTTCGTCTTGGTGAGCCATTTGAGTTGCCGTATTGTGTTGCAACTTGTGAATCTTTACGAGTTTTGAAATTACAACTGTGGGGGGGGGGGGGGTAGGGTATCGGTATTAGGTCGACTTATCG
>NC_031995.1:114278221-114286194 GCF_001879085.1 Nicotiana attenuata | reverse complement strand
GCCCAATGAGTGTACGCCGACCAACGTAGCGGGTACGACTCGGCCGTGAGGACAAAAGCGACATCGTTTAGAACTCAGCGTCCACGATAGGGAGACGTTACCTATTTTTGTAACTTTTTGATTCTTTCGAGGAAGGTCTCCTATTATATAAAGGAGACCTCCACATTGTAAAAGGGGGATCTGATCTAATACAACTCTCTCATTTTTCTGGCTTTCTCTCTCTATATCTCTACCTCTTAACGAAAATATCTTATTGGTAAACATTATCACTTTGAAATATCAGATCTACAACAATATTATCATCTTTGCATCTCTAGGATTATTATATTTGATTACGATTTACCCCTTTTCTATTTTTGATTGTTTTATCGCTTACAAAGTATATCGTTAACTTTTGAGCCAAACAGTTTGTTTCCCTTTAATTTGAATTTGGGTTTTCGAAAAATATTATTTGTTTGAATTGGGCGTTGTTGCAAAGAATTGAGATTCTCTCTACGTCTCTCTCTATCTCTCAATCCCTAATTTCAGTAATGTAAAGCAAAGGAAAAGAGAGCAGCAATTCCACCATTGACAGCCATTAAAAAGCTTTGAAGCTTTGAATTCGAATTTGGGTTTTCAAAAATCATTATTTGTTTGGATTGGGTGTTGTTGCAAACAATTGGGAATATGATTTGGAGTTTATATCTCAATTTTGAGGGTGTTTTGGTGAAGATTAGGCTTGATTTTGACTAAATTTCAGATTGAAACTCGAAGAAGAAGAAGAAGAAGAAGAAGAAGAAGAAGAAGAAGAAGAAGTAGTAGTAGTAGTAGTAGTAGTAGTAGTAGTAGTAGTAGTAGTAGTAGTAGTAGTAGACGACATGACATACATTATGCTTACGAAATTATAGTAAAATTGTAGAAAAATTGTATTCTGTTGTTTATATATATATTTTTATTTAAATATTATATGAAAGTTGAACATATTGTATAAAATTTCTATTTAAGTTGTGTGATATTGTAGTTGTATATAACTGGGTAGAAATAATGTATGAAAGTTGTAGATAAATTGTATAATATATAATTAGTTGTATGAAATTTGTTTTTACTATGTATAAATCAGATACAAAATATAAAAAAGATATATTTTTATAAAATTGTATAAAAATTGTTTAGTTGTATCGAAGTTCGTTTAGAACAGAATAGGAAGAACGTATAGTGCCTTGCAGCTTAATTCCAAACTCTCACGGCTACTACCACTACATGTTCTGGATTTTTTCTTTCCTTAGAACTGGTAACTGATACTCATATATTAAACTAGCTTAACGCAAAACTTATACAATGATAAAAGGATGGCGAGACTACTTCTTCACACCACAATAATATTGGCATTGGATTACATGCAATTCAATATTAAAAATTTATGAGGATAATCAACGCTTAAACCTGATAACAGAGGCTGGCCTACAACTTTAACCAAAAAGAAAATGTAGGGTTTTTGGAAGTGATAAAAGCTACTATCTAATGATGGTACTCAGAGAGTTCAAAAGGCTTGAGACGGGTCGTTGAAACTAAGTTTATGATTGTTGAAAAATATGGAAAGAGAAGAGGAGAAAAAAAAGGAAAAGGGTGTAACTAAATTCCTTAATGAAGGCACTAATAATGGATTGAGAGCCTTTTAAGGTGGAATGTATATATTTTGTAAACAAAACTTGTGCAAGTAGGGTAATTTACTAAACATGAATATTTAAGGTAATAAAATTTCCAATAGTATATAAGAATGAAAAAATCCCATAATTTTTCCGGTCATTGTAGGTTCAACCCGTTTACCAAGTAAATGTATGAGTCCGGTCATTGTAGACCCAATAATTTTTCCGGTCATTGTAGGTTCAACCCGTTTATCAAGTAAATGTATGAGTCATGATTCAACCGTTTAACCTTGGGCGGGTTGGACGAGTTACTAAAAAATGAGTTGATTTCACCACCTCTAATCCAAGACAAAGAAATCAAATCTGTAGATACAGTAGGAAGGCAAGAGTTACATAAGGGGGATAACACTACATTGTTGAGAATACATACAGTGTACTATAATCATGTCAAGAACTTCCTTTTCCTACATTACAAGCATGGAATTCTTCTCATTTCCTATCTCCATCCAAGACCACCTGATCATTTACTGTATTCAGACTCTGTATTCTAGTGAGTACTCATAAATAGCTAGTCAAAGATACTAGCTCTTCAAAAATTTGATTGACATATAGTCCTATACTTTAGTTCTTGGCCCCAAAACCACGAGGGCCAGGTCTGGTTGATCCCGAGTCTGCAAATTGCTTTCTTGATTCTGACCTCCGCTTCCTCCTTGCAGTACCGGGAGGAGCCTGGAGTATGAAGGGAACAAGATGACAATTCAAAACCATCAGCTTGACTTAAAGCCAATAAAATAGTAAGAATAAATAAGTGCAAATCTAAATCTGCATCATAGACATGCCCTTTTTTTGGTAAGAATACTTGTCGAAATGATAACTGCAAAGTAGAATAGGTGTTTCCATCTCATACAGTCGAAATGTGAATTAGAACTAAGACATGCATTGATAAAACCTCGATTTAACTATCTCGGAGGGAGGTTGGAAGAGAAAAGAAACATGGACAAAGACATGCATACTACATATTCCAAGAGATTTGGCTGTAGGAAGAAGGCAAGGAGCCCGAAATTAGAACTAACTACTACTAGAGATCTGCCTAAACTTTTTTTCTTTTTCCGATAAACTCATAATGGTGGTGTCAGGGTCAACTTACGTGCATCTCGACTAACTCCACAAGATATTTTCACAGGTACCAGATAACTCTGGAGATCAGCGTATTCTTTGATGTGCAGATCCACTAAATTTTATGGGGTACATTTCTTTGAGTATTAAATAAAATTTTGATTAATACTACTGATTTAATTTTTAGGGGGTACATTCTATTTCTGTTATTGCAAAGGGTTGAGGAAGGGGATGGTAAGAAATCAATTCGAACTCTTCAATAAAATGAAATAATTGTTTTGGTTTTGTTAAGCTCATAAGATGTATAGTGCCAGTAGAGAAATTTGCACCTATTTATTAGAATATTTGAACAGAACCCAGTTAAGCAAAAAAAAAATTCAGAAAATTGTGCTTTGAAAGGAATCAACTCAGTTCAAACAAGCTAGTTACTCACAGATGCTTAAAGATCATACATTTATTTTATTTATTTATCTGTTGCAAGTAAAATTTTGAGGAGAAAGAAAACACAGCAATTATATCCACATGCTCTAATAAATAATTCAGACAAAAATAATGTAGAAAGATAAGCACCTTCTGTTCAGTTTTAAGTGCCTCCTCTAGATTACTCAGTGCAGGAATGGAACCACCTTGCATAATGCCCATCAAATTCTTCATACGTACACGCATTTGAAAAAGTTGAGCAACAAGTTGACTCACCTTCAAATGGAGATCAAGTTATAGGTGAGCATGCAAAGGAGTACCGAATAATCTCCAACATAGAATTTACTTTTTTATGCCATCTCTAACACATTAATTATACCTGCTGCTCAGTTTTCCCAGACTCTTGAGCGATACGTTTCCTTCTAGCAGGAGATTCTGCTAACAATTCCGGTTTCTCTCTCTCCTCTGAGAAAAAGATGAAAGATAACAAATTGAGCCTCAACAAATTGAACTAGTAGCACTACTATATGGTCATGTTAAACACAGCAAGACGTCATTATTAGAAACCCGAGGTAAGATTAATAACCTGGTGTCATGACTTCTATCATTGACTCCATTATTATTAAGCTCTTCTCTGCCTCTCGAATTTGTGCAGGAGTAACCTGTTTATGCATGAACAAGATGGAATTTGTTCCCGCTTCGTCACATAAATAAAAAGAAAGGAATATAGCTGATACAAGGTATGCACAGTAACTATTGAAACATGAATTGCACCATAGAATACTTATTACACAGAAATGGAGAGATAGATTTAATAAGAAACAGGCATATTACCTTTCCCATGCCAGGAATCATTCCGAGAACGCGGGACATGGTACCCATTTGAGCAACTGCACGAGTTTGCTTCAGGAAGTCATTGAAATCAAATTTTGCACTCATGATCTTCTTCTGCAAATCTTCTGCATCTTCTTGTTTCATCTAAAATCATTTATAAGGAGTCAAATGAAACTAGTTGAATCAAAGTAAAGAAAACAGACGAAAAAAATACTTGTTGGTTACTTACAACTTCTTGGGCTTTTTCAACAAACGACAGAACATCTCCCATCCCTAAAATACGTCCAGCCATGCGGTCAGGATAGAAAGGTTCAAGGTCCTCCATACGTTCACCCCTTCCTACGAGCTTAATTGGCTTTCCTGATACCTGTGGTAGTGAACATATACGTGTGATGCAAAATCGCAATTTACTTCAAAATGAAAAAGTTTGACAGTTAAAGAGCAAATCAATGGTTTTGTTGTCTATAACGAACGATCATATTAACATTTGACACAACATAATCACTTATACAGATATCAGTAATAAGAACCCACCTCCTTGACACTTAAAGCTGCTCCACCCCTAGAATCCCCATCTAGCTTTGTCATAATGGCACCAGTAATTCCAATTTCGAGATTGAATGTTGTGACCAAAGCTACAATTTCATCAATGTGAATGATAAGAGAGAGAACAAACAGGAAATTTCCATTTTCAACATGAAATGATTGGTAAAGGGCAGAAATATGTCATTAATAACTCAAAGCAAGTGAACTACCATGCTATTTGTTTTGAGATGTTACAGACTTTTATTGCACTATCTAGTTCTCTCTCCGTCCCAACGTATGTGATGGAGTTTGACTAGGCTCGGAGTTTAAGAAAGAGAAAGATTTTTCAAAAACTTGCGGTCTAAAACAATATGCTATAGACACTTCTTTGGCTATTAATCATTTCATTAAGGGTAACACGGGAACCTAAAAAGTTAATATTTTTTTAAAAATATAGAAAGCTGTCATTCTTTTGGGGACAGACTAAAAAGGGAAGTGTGTCACATAAAATGGGACATAGGGAGTAACAAATTTCAAGAGTTCAAATTCATTTAACAACTCAAATTTGGTATGCCTTGCTCCATTAAAATTTTGTTTCCTTACTAAAAAACTGTAACGACCCGACTGGTCGTTTCGCTTATTAGAACCCCGTTCCCCTAAATGAGACTTCCCGCGCTTGCTTTAATTAATTTACGACCTACGGGGATGGTTGGTTCGGGATTTGGAAGAGTTTGGGTTGAAATAGGCACACTTGTTTCCTTAAGATTTTCTTAAAAGGATAAGTTTGACTTTGGTCAACATTTTTAGTAAACGGACCTGGACTCATGTTTTGACGGTCCCGGAGGGTCCGTAGGAAAATATGGGACCTGGGCGTATGCCCGGAATAGAATTCCGAGGTCCCTAACCCAAGTAGTGATTTTTTGTTAGAAATTGTTAAACTAGAAATTCTAAGGATTTAATGAAATTGAATAATGCTTGATCGTGTTGGTATCGGGCCCATATGTTGGTTCCGGAGCCCGGTACAGGTCCAATATAACATTTAAGACTTGCCCGCAAAATTTGGTGTCAATCCGAGTAGTTTAAGTACGTTTCGGCGCGTTAGAAGTGAATTGAAGAACTTGAAGTTCATAAATTGGTTTTAAGGGGTGATTCTTAGATTTAGCGTGGTTTCGGGCGTTCCGAGGGTTCGAGCGAGTCCATTTTGGGAAGGAGCTGAAGCTCCAGCTATCTGTCATAACCGTACCTGCGGTTAGCCACAGGTGTGAGACCGCAGAAGCGGTCTTCCTCTTGCAGATGCGGCCAAGCCAGGCCAGGCCCAAAGCCACAGAAGCGGCTGTTTTTCCGCAGAAGCGGAGCCGCAAAAGCGGCTTGTATCTCGCAGATGCGGCCCAGTTGAGATTCCGCAGAAGTGGGCGCCTTTTCGCAGATGCGGTGGGCGCAGGTGCGGCCCAGGACCGCAGATGCGGAAATCACTGAAGCAGTGAGCTTCATTTAATACGGGCTCCAGACCATTTTTGCCCATTTCCACTCGTTTATTGGGCGATTTTGGAGCTTTTGAGAGAAGATTTTCACCAAGCATCTTGAGGTAAGTTCATCCTCCTTATTTCTAAGTTTAATACTTGAGTTTTGGGTAGATTAACACACAAAGATTAGGAAAAATCAAGGGATTAGAGCAAAACCTAGGGTTTTGATACAACATAGATTTTACCACGGAATTTGTTATGGAATGAAGTAGAAATCATTTATTATTGATCCTTAGGCTATAGAGAACAACTTCCTTCGAAAAATTTCGGAATCCGGGCACGTGGGCCGGGGTCGGATTTTAGGAAACTTATGTTTAAGGTTGGGAAATTACTTTAGTCATTAAAATGCAAACTCTTGAGCTTATATCGACTAGTTCCTACCCCGTTTAATTAGTTTTGGATCGTTCGGCTCCAAATTGAGGGGTTTGAGCACGTTCTTGGTATTGGAAGCACGTTTTGGAGCGAGGTGAATCTCCTATCTAACCTTGTAAGAGGGAATTGTCCCCATAGGTGTAATAATTGAATAATTTGCAACAAAATGAGGGGGCTACGTACGCACGAGGTGACGAGAGTCCGTGCGTAGCCACTATTATGCTAAGCCCGGGTAGTCTAGGACCCAAAAACATGCTTTACATGATATTCTTGTGTCTTTATGGTTAATTTGGATTGCTTAAACCATGTTGAATGTGATAAATGAAATTAATACGAGAAACATCACTTTCTTGATCTTTTAAAGAGGAGTTGATATTTCTGTGAGTAATTGCTCCCCTGATATATTCTTGTTGCCTGTTTGTTGTGCTTAATTATATTTGACCGCGTCGCATGTATGATTCGCGAGCGGGGTAATAGATGCATCTATGGTTCGCGCCGTTCGACCCTCTGACAGTGCACACTTTTATGTTGGATCGGGCCGTACGACCTCGGCACTACTTGCGTATGCTTCTTGCTCAATTTGCTGTGGACTAAACTTTGTTATAAGCCCTGAAATGTAATTGGCTAACTGTGGTATTATCTAGGAAAGGATTCGTTGCTTCTTGCTAAAGGTGTTTAACGGGTGGGGTGGGCCGGGCCGGGCCGGGTCGGGCCTATATTTTTTGGACCCGTACGGGTTACGGTCCGGGCCGGTTACGGGTTGTGTCTTAACGGGTTTAACGGGT
This sequence comes from Nicotiana attenuata, assembly GCF_001879085.1. Classification (NCBI taxonomy): domain Eukaryota; kingdom Viridiplantae; phylum Streptophyta; class Magnoliopsida; order Solanales; family Solanaceae; genus Nicotiana; species Nicotiana attenuata. The sequence goes on along the minus strand of NC_031995.1, from coordinate 114,278,994 downwards.
TCGGGTTCATCCGGGTAAAAATTGAACCATAAGGGTTACGGGTTGAGGGGGCCGGGCCGGGTTTAGTATAATTTTAATTTTTTTTTTTTTGGATTTTGTATAAATATTGTAAGTTATAGTATTAATACAAAGTACTAACATAAAGAATACAAGGAAGATGGGGAAAAATTGCACTTATAAATTGCAAGTGCTATATTTATTTCAAAATTACAAAATTAAAGTTTGCATTTAAAAAGTAAATTAACAAATAAATAGTAAACTAAATTTTCATGCATAATAAATTAATAATACTTCAAATTAATCTAACAAACTAAATCATTAAGCATAAATACGTCTAATAATTTAAAATAACACAAATTGTCTTAAAATATTAAAATAACACATATATAGCATATTTTAAAAATAATACGTTACCATCATATTCTATGATTTGAGCATTTATAGTTTTATACCCTAAATATATACATATATGTTAAATTCCAACAATTTTAAATTATGTTAATTAGTATACAATAATTGGTATATTCATGGTATATTTATAGTATATTCATGGTATATTTATGGTATATTCACGGTATATTCATGTTATATTCACGTTCCGGGCCGGTCCGGGCCGGGCCGGTTAACCGGTTTAACGGCACTGTTCATCTAACGGGTTTTACCGGGCCGGGTAACCCGTTTCAAAAATTTAAACCGTCCAAACCCACCCCAATCCCCTACCCAGCCCAGCCCAGCCCCCCCTTACCGGTCCGGCCGGTTCCGGGTTCTACCGG
>NC_031995.1:114243873-114278201 GCF_001879085.1 Nicotiana attenuata | reverse complement strand
AACCCCCCTACCCAGCCCAGCCCAGCCCCCCCTTACCGGTCCGGGCCGGTCCGGAACCGGGCTGACCCGGCCCGTTTAACACCCTTACTTCTTGCTATGAATTGTTAATCATTTGTGCTATCCATGCTTAGTATAACACTTTCTCGTGTTATTTGACCCTAGTAAGTGTCAAGTCGACCTCTCATCTCTACTTCTTCGAGGTTAGACAGGATACCTACAGGGTACATATTGTTTATGTACTCATACTACGCTTCTGTACTTAATTGTACAGGATCTGAGGCAGGTGCATGTGATTATCAGGCTGGTGCGTACTCTTGATCCGGCTCGAGATTCCACGGTGAGCTGCTCCCTTCCACGCCGTTCAGCAGCCTGATGGAGTCTTTCTTTACTTTTGGCTGTCTATTCTATTTCAGACAGTAGGGTAGATTATTCTTTTGTGTATTCTACTAGATGCTCATATACTTGTGAACTGACACCAGGTCTTGGCACACACATTAGTAGACTATTCTTTTGGGGTTGTATAGCTATTTCGGTTTGATGCTAATTATTCTTGTTTAAATTCCAAGTTAGAGTTTGTGTTAACTGTTTGGAAAGGTAAAATTTGAACTTATTAAAAATTCCGCGTTGGCTTGCCTCACAACGGCGTTGGGCGCCATCACGACCTGCAGTGAAATTGGATCGTGACAAAAACTCTTAAGTAAATGAAAATAATTCCTTAATCTCCATATCAACCAAACATGTGGTGTGAGTAGGGGAGTATAAAATTTCACTAATAAATAGATAAACAGTTAGGTCTGTCAAAGATAAACTGCCATTTAGGGGAAAATGGTTAAATAATGCAGTTCTGAAGCAAGAAAGGATGGTGAAGAACTGGAGTGGTAGGTTGTTATGGCAGCATTACTAGGTGGATGTTGATGGTGGAAAAATGTGGCTGGATGCCGCGAGGTGCTAAAGAGGAAAAGTTGGCAGTGCTATTGCAGGTGGCGAAGGCCATGATCTCAATAAGTTTAGGGTTGCTGCCAGGGGCGGAGCCAAAATTTTCATCAAAGGGTGTCAAAATATAAATAATTAGATACATCGAAAAGTCAAGGGGAGTCAACATATAGTAAATATACATAAAATAACAAAATTTATCTAGCAATATAGTGTAATTTTCTAGCGAAGGGGTGTCATTGTTCAATGTGGCTCTGCCACTGGTTGCTGCTAGGTGTATGCTACCATGCTAAGTTGCTTGGACTCTTCACTTTCAGTGCCGCACCAGTTTCGAAATTAAAACAGAAGTTTAGGTGAAATTGAAAAAAAACAAAATATTTTGTATATAAAACTTTTTCTCTCAGTCTTTTTCTTTTATCTCCTTCTCGGATTCTCCTCTTGATCAATAATTTTTTCCTTCTTAGAATACCTTTTACGTTTTACCTGATGTCTCATAATTTAGATATACCTTTATAACTCTATTTTTAGATATTTGAATTATTTTTAGACAAATCTCTGCACCCGTATCCGTACCCCCATATCTTAAAATTTAGATCATGAAGGATCCAACCTCTAGATCCGCACCCGCATCGGACACCCACACCCGAGTCGGAGCAACTTAGCTACCACGTGGAAATATTCGACCAGGGCCTAGAGTGCATTATTTGTAAGGCAAAAATGTAGAAAGTCTGCATAGGAAAGTTCCAAACAGCAACTAACATTTTTTTTGAGAAGGTAACATCCAAACAATAACTAACAGTCCTACAAACAAACACTAGAAAGAAATTAACTGTCATATACAATTGTGGCATAACTCCCAAGTTTCGATGAAAAGCAATATAACATTCTCTTGAGAAATATGCTTGGCGGCTACATGTCTCGGAGCAAGAAAACACAAAAGTATGACAAGTCAATAAACATGCATGATAAGACACACTGCTTTGGCGATATATACGTGAATGTCCATTGTTAAGGAAGAAGAGACGTCCCTCAATGAGATATTCATAAAGGATAAAGATTAGCGATCCCTTCTTGTAGATAGGGAATTACAAATGACACAGTCAACAAACTATAACAGAAGCCACACAGAAAGAAAATATGTAAAAAGTTACATGACCACTATTCAAAAGCCATTTTTGGCAAAGCTAAACATTGTAAAAGGCCATGAAACTGATGACACATGTTTGATCCAAGATATATGAATTCAATATCTAACAATATACCAATATCTTCAAAGTAGCGACACTTTTAGTCAGATCTTACAGTTAAGAAGAACTGGTGAATGAATATATATTTAAGGTAAAAGTTCCATATAATAACCAGCTGCACAGAAAAAGTTTGATGGAGAGCATATTTTCCACTTTACCAAAAGCTATAAGGTGCTTAAGTTTTTGAGATTATGTGATAAAAGAACTTTCATGTAACTAATCATTCGCATGTTTAACGAGCGTAGAAGTACCTGCAGCTTCTTGGCCAGTCATTGCATCCACAACAAGCAAAACCTCTGTGGGGTTCAGTACCCGTTTCACCTCTTTTAATTCGTCCATCATAGCTTTATCTATCTACAAGAATTAAGAAAGACATAAATACAAACTAATAGAAAAAGTTATAGCGGAAATTAAAAAACTAAGATGATATGACCTGAAGTCTTCCAGCTGTATCCATTATGACTACATCTACATTCTTTCTTTTGGCCTCTTCTAATCCTTGCCGGGCTATTTCTGCAGGTTTTACATCTGTTCCTGCTGCATAAACAGGCACATCAACCTGTTCCCGACTTATCAGTGAACATGAGAATAAATAAAGTTGTATTTAGAGATTCCGCGTCCTTTTAAAAGAAAATGAACAGAAAAAAGCATCTACAACGGAATGACATACAATCATATTGTTGCTAAACTGACATGGCCTACCTGTTCACCCAAAATAACAAGTTGGTCAATAGCAGCAGGTCTATACACGTCTCCAGCAATCAGCATGCAACTCTTACCCTGCAAACTTTAATATTAGTAAGGTAGTTGGAGAAATGCAGGTTCTACGACCATATACATAAGTGATAATAGCATGAGAGAGCGGGGGAAGGAAGGTCAGGATGGGGTTAAGAGAAGGTGAAGTTTGGAAGTGCACCTGCTTCTTTAGATATAAAGCTAACTTTGCGCTAACGGTTGTCTTTCCAACACCTTGTAGACCGGCCAATAGTATTATGGTGGGTCCAGATTTAGCAAACACCAGTTCAGAGACCTCTCCACCCATCAGTTTCACAAGCTCGTCACGTACAATCTACCCCAAACAAATAAAAAGAAGAAAACGTTCAGCTCGAGCTGATAGCCAATTGTGCAAGCAAAATAAAATTAACAACAGAAGGGGGAGGCAGTCTGGTTACAAACTACAAATGCTAGCAAGAAAGATAGGATTTTCCCTCCCATATGAAAGGAACAGGAGGTAAAGCAGAAGGAACCGATTAAGACAAAAATCAATATCTAGTTATCACTAAACATTTCTTCAGAAATCCAACACCTGTATGCATAAGTCGTTACATGAGTTTCCATGTGAAGGCTAAAATTAAGATCTTCGCAAGACAATTCAGATACATATTGAGGACCAGAAATATTTAACTTTTTCCTGCTACAAAATGCTTCTACCCATATGTGTATTGTTCAAAGTTATCAGTCCGATAATACATACTTTAACTAGTTGCTGATCTGGTCTAACTCCCCGAATCAAGCCAGTCCCAACGGCTTCTTCACTAACAGACTGAACAAACCTTCTGACAACAGGGAGACTAACCTGCCAATTAAAGTTAAATGAGAGGCAAAATTTGTTGTATATAGATTAGCTGCTAATATAGAGAGCAACATACATCAGCTTCTAAAAGAGCCCTCCTGATGTCTCTCATAGGTTCCACAATGTTTTCCTTGGTCAAAACCTCTGAAGCACAAGGAATTCAAACAACAGTCACTTCATCGTTATATCTTTTATCAGTATTAAAAGATATTTGTGCCTCAAACCAGTTACAAATTGTGCAAATCCCCTATCATATCTAATATGGCATCTACATCTTATACACATACAACAACAACTACCCAGTAAAATCCCACCAGGTGAGGTCTGGGGAGGGTAATGTGTACGCAGACCTTACCCCTACCTGATAGGGCAGAGAGGCTGTTTCCGATAGACCCTCGACTCAGAGAAAAAGAAAACAAGAAAAGAAAAGACAACTCATTAGTAACTCCAGTAGCAACCGTAATAGTAATGAAAGCATAACAACCAAGAGATGAAAGACATGCAATAACAGTAACCAGTATCTAAGGCCCAGGGCCAAGATAAACAGCAAGTATAGAGTGTATTCAGCCTAAACTGCAAGCTATCTAAGGTCTACCCTAATCCGGCCACGCCTCACCCCCGGAACGAAGTAAGGAAAGAACTACTACCCCCTAGCCTACAACCCTTATGCTAGGCCGCCAGACCTTTCTATCAAGGGCCATGTCCTCGGAAATCCGCAGACGTACCATGTCCTGCCTGAGCACCTCCCAGGTTACCAAAAAGATAACAAAAAAAGAGTTCGAAACTTAAGGCTAAGTCTCTTCATCATGATACATAACTACATATTTAGTAGCACGAACAATGAGAATTTAAACCTCTAAAATGTGAAAGATTGGGAATATAGAAATTATGATTAAACGTTTGTAACATAAGTACTCACTCCATTTGTCTTTGGATACGAACTTATGTTTTTAACAATTAAACGCTTTCTAATAAATTTATTCCTAAAAATTTATAGTATCAATCAAAACGTGTAGAACAAAAAAAGGAGAAGTATATCAATTCAATAGATTACTCTTTCAATTAGAGCTATGCCAATTCAGCAAACTCGAGAAAGTTCAATCATTTTTAAGCTAATGCTTCTGCTTATATCAAGTTATCTTGGAGGTACACACACACACACACAAAGGACACGACACAACCACCCAGTGAAATCCCACACGTAGGGTCTGGGGAGGGTAGTGTGTACGCAAACCTTACCCCTACCATGGAAGGTAGAGAGGATGTTTCCGAAAGACCATCGGCCTCCGGGCAGAGAGGCTGTTTCCGAATGACCATCGGCTCAAGAAAGATGCAAAGAAACAGTAAAAAGGCTGCAACAGAACATGGAATTCTTGTACAGTGATATGTAAGGGTAGTTTGTACTTCAGCCATCACGATGAGCTCATAAATTGCAATGCATTTTAACTTTTGTATAATTTAGTACAATCATTCACAAATTGACACACCTTTTGAGATATATCTTATATATTGCTGTAAAAGCAGTTTATTTACCATGTTTCACCAAATCATAGCATACATTACAGAATAGTATTTCTTACCATAAAAATGGTTTCTTTGAACATAAACAAGGGAAAAGCCAACCAATTCATCATGTAGATGCACTTAATTTTTTTTTTTTTTTTTTTTTTGTCATTTACCTTCTCCTTTGAGCTTATTCCAAGCAGATTCAAGTCCACTAGTAAGCTGTCCAAACATCTCAGCTCTAATAACTCCACGCATTTCTCTTCTTGAAATAACCACATTCCTTGAATTGATCACCCTCCATGTATCCCTCTACACCAAAAAAAATTGAATCTTTTTTATTAAAAAAAGAAAAAACTGCAACAATTAATAAAGAGAAAAGTAACAAAACTGAAAAGGGTGTTACAGTAAATGAGTTTCTTGAAGAAAATGAAAGAGAATGAGTTGAACCAGTCCAAGAAAATGGAAGTTTGGAAGTTGAGAGGGTGGCTTTAGAAAGTGGAAAGAAATGGTGGGAAGACATAGTAGAGGTGAAAGAAGCAGTGGCTTCCATTGAGAAATTGAGGATTGAAAACTGAAGCTTCCTTTTATTATTCTTTACTCTCAGACTGTTGGTTTATCCATTAGAATAATAAAGGTGTTATCTATTGCTCTATCTATTAGTTGCAGTGCTGTGTGCATCGCGGACTATCCTAGTATCCTACTCCATCAATTATGTTTTTCATTGCTCAAACACTTATATTTATCTTCTTCTTTTTTTTAAATTTCATGAAAATAAATATGTAAAAACTTTGTTTATAAGTCTAATCTATCTTTTAATGATGTTATATTTTAATATACTTAGTTATAAGGGATAATACATAAAATCCTTCCCAACCTATGACCATATTATCAACTATACACATTTTCTTTTCGGAGTCCTATTACCCCCCTAAACCTATTTTGACCAGAATTTTTTTAACATTATATGCTCAATTAAACCCGACCGTGACTACACCTATTCCAAGCGCGTGAAGACTAAATTTAAAAGGCTTGTCTGCTATACAATCGCCATGTGTTATGCCAAATAAGCCATAAGAAAGGGTCCTAAACGTTAAACACAATAGTTTATGAACTCGTAAACTATTGATGTGTGGCTATAATTTCATAGTTTCGTACATTATTTGCCTTGCATTTTATATGCTTTAATGATAAATTATACTTTATTTGCGCGTAATGGAGTCTATTTTATGTGTAGGTGAATTGAAGATGAAAGTAGAGCAAAAGGATACTTAAACGTTGAAAGCATGCTCGAGAATAGTGAAAAGGAGAAAGCTGGCGACGCCAGGCCTTAAGTAGGCTTTATACTTGGCGAGACCAGGCAAAGGCCAGCTTAACCAGGCGTTAGACCTGGCGAGGCCAGGCAAAGGTGTAACACCCCGTACATTCGGACTAGGTGTGGATATGTTAACTGGGTATTAATTTGATATTTTAGACATATGAAGTCCTAGAGGGATGATTATTGGTGAAAATAGTTGTTTTAGAATCAAGATGGAAAGTAAGGTGCATAAGATTCGACAAAATCGACTAAGTTTGCAGAAGGTCCGTTTTCCATCAGGGTTTACTGAAAATGTGTAAGGAATTTTGAAAACTCAAAGTATGAAAGTTTTAGGCCATTGAAATATCTTTCCAACGATATATTGTGGAGCCCAAATGGAGCTTTGTGCAAAATGTTATGCCCGTTTTACATAACAGTGCGCAACCACCGCGACCGCGGTCGTGAGGCAGTGTTCCTGCTATTTACCACGGTCGGGCCGCGGTCAGGCCTACAGGGGGCGCGGTGGCGGACTTGGGGAGTCATTTTTTAAGCCCTATTTCGTCTCCCACGGTCCCAAAACATAAAAACTTGCTCTAGAAAGGAAAGCTCTCAAAAACCTAACTCCTTAAGGGTCCCTCCACCACCCAAGGTAAGTTCTAATGGTGATTCTAAATTAATTTTAATTTTCCAACATCTTATTAACATGGGTAAACCCTCCATATCATTAGATATTCGATTGAGACATCATTGTTGAGAGAAGGAACCCTAGAACTCGAATTCAACGGGATTGAACTTCAAAGAGGTAATGTCTTCACCCTCTAATTGATTCTAGCATTGGTTTAATGATTATAAACCCCAGTTCATGAGATATGAGTTGATGGGTTTGATAGAAAATCATGAATAATTATAGGTTTGGGGTGTTGATTGTTGATTATTGGTTAAGGGTGTTGTTTACCTTATGGGTGATAAAGAATAATGTTGATTATAACCATTTAAGACTTTAAAATTTATCTAGGAACAAGAGAATATGTTATTGGATGCAGAGACACCATTAATAAGGACTATGAAACTTTATTTTCACCAAGTGTTTGATAAGATGCTTAAGTGACCAAAATATGAGAACTGCTAATATGGAATCCCTTTGACTTGTATTGATTTAGATTAAAGTTGAAAGGATTGACAAATGTTGTATTATGCTCAAGAGCAGGAAGTTAAGGTATGTGAGGCTAACTCTCTATGTTTGGAAATTTTAATGATTCTCCCTACACTACGTTTCTTCTACGACGTTAACAATTGCTTCAGAAATATAGTTAAGCCTAGTTCCTTGAATAGTTGCAGAACTTCTATTCTCTAGCTTCGTAAATCGTTCATGACTTTCATTCTGAACGTTGTGAAATCAGTGCGTAATCAATATAGACTTGGGTTTGATGCCCATGAGTCTCAGTCTAGATTACTCAGCATGTCATAAATAGTTGAAGTTTCAATTTTCATAATCAGTTCATGAGTACATGTCTCAGTCTAAGCATTCAAGTATCATGTAACTCAGTATGGTTCAGTATTTCAGCATCATGTATTTTAGTATGATTCTCAGTTCCTGAATGTTGAACACCTGTATTTGGGCCTGAGGCCGTAGTTTATGCTTTATGTATTTTTGGGCCTGAAGCCGTAGTTATGTATACGTATACTTGGGCCTGAGGCCGTAGCTTGTGCACATATATATATTGGGCCAGAGGCCGTAGCTTGTTCAGATAAATAGGTTGTTCATCATTCAGAAGAGGGAGTATTCAAATCCTTAGTTCCTTTGTTCAGTTCAATTATTAGTTATCATTTCAGTTATCAATTATCAGTTATCATTTCAGTTTCAGTTTCAATAGTTATCATTTCAGTTATCAATTATCAGCTTAGTTTCAGTTTCAGCATTTGCAAATACTTTCTTTCAGTGGCTTTACATACTAGTGCAATTCAAATGTACTGACATCCCTTTTTCCCGGGGCCTGCATCTCACGATGCAGCAGGTTGATGATTCAGAGCGCTAGGATTCTCGTACCAGCTTTTTGGTGATCCTCAGTTCTTTCGGGGCATTATCATTACTATAGTCATCAGTATTTTCAGACAGTCACTGTTTTCAGTACTTCATTAGAGGCTTCATAGACTAGAGTAACCGTTAGACAGAGTCGCTGGCTTTTCATATTAAGTTAGGTTGGCTACAAATATGTTTCAGAATTGTATTAGTATTTTCGCACTTTAATTTATATCATCTAGACTTTCAGTAGATCAGTATGTGTTAGTTTATCTTCCGCATTCAGTATGTTATGATACCACATGTTGATTTAGCCAGCTAGTTGGTTCGCTCGGTCACATGTAGTCAGGCACCGAGTGCCGTGTTACGTCCAGGCCCAGGTTCGGGACGTGACAAAAGGCCAGCTCCACCAGGCGTTATGCCTAGCGACGCCAGGCCTGGGGTGAGATATATTCCGAGTTTTGAAGATTTATTTCGTCTCCTGGTTTGACTAGGACTTGACCTACACGTTTAGGTTTTTCCTACACATATAAATAGACCTAAAAAATGCCACTTTGAGAGGAGACTTTAGACCTAGGGAGAGCACAGAGCCGCCGTGAAGACCGGGGATTCGACCTAAGGAGGCAAGAACATACTAAGAGCAAGACGGAGAATTCTTCTACGAGTTTTTCACTTCCTTCTTCCTATTTCCATTATTAGTTATGAATATTAGTATTGTAATTATGCATACTATTATGAGTAGCTAATTTGTTATCTAGGGTTTTGATAGAACCTATTCGAGGATGATTTTCCTGTTACGTTAATATAGTTTTGCCGTAGTATGTTCTCTATTTGTTTAACTACGTTATTATTGTGGTTGGTTGAAGAGCTTTCAATCGACCGTGCCTATTTAGTGTGTATTACTCGAGAGAGAGCGCATATTTAGGTATTTGTTGAACAACGTCACACCTAACGTATACGAAGGATCAATACGGAGGGTTTAAATGTGGGATTAAGGATAATGAAACCTTAGTGCGATCCGAGTGAGCCGTACTTAATGCCAGCTAGCGTAATTCGGGAGAATATGTCTAATAAATTGTGGTAGTTACTCGGGAGAGAATTACAACACTCAGAGCGCTCATGATCGGTAGAGAAGACTTAGACAAATTTATAGATAACGTAGCAGAAAGGATTCCGACAATAGGGGTAATCATAACTCTAGACCTCCGTAATCTTGTCTCCAATCCTTATCCTTGTTAATTGATAGTGTTATTGCTTTCTAGTATTTGTTACTAGTTAATTAGATAAAAAATAAATGTTATAATCTTTATAATTAGGAAATTGTTTGGACTTGTGTTTCTTAGCGATATTGAACAACTGTAGCTAAACCTTAGTTCTCTGTAAGATTCGACTCCGGACTTGTAAACCGTATTATATTTGCAACGACTGCTTAGTCCTTTTTATAAGGCATAGTTGGGCGTGATCAACTATATGTCACACGAATACAATTTTACCATTGCTTTAAATCCGGTACCGTATCGGGCCCTACTAAATTTGGGTTAGCTCCGGAAAGTCCCACATTGGGGGTAAAACGCTCCCTATCAAAGACGGCTCCATACCCCTAGCTCGAACACGAAACCTCTGATTAAGTATGAAAGAGTATTTAAAGCTCCACCACAACTCTAAAAAAAACAAAGATTACTAGTAATTGCTAGCAAGATGATCAAGCTACTATAAATTGCATAAAACCGATCAATCACCCTTTTGTCCAAGTAATGACCAGTCACCTCTTACCTCTCTACAAAAATACCATATTCTTGTCACGTTTCCATAACAAAGCCACCATTATCACCAAATCCGCAAGCTTCACTACTACTATTACTACTACTACCCCATGGAATACACAGTTGAGAGATCTCTCAAAACATGGTCAATACTACAATGCACTTATTCTTTACCGTCAAATGCTCCAATTTGGAGCTACCCCAAATGCCTTCACTTTCCCTTTTATTCTCAAATCTTCAGCTTCTCTTTCCCTTCCCGCCACTGGAAAACAACTCCATTGCCATGTTATTAAGCTCGGGTGCAAATCTGAGCCTTTTGTTTTAACTGCTTTGATGTCTATGTACTGTAAATGTAAGTTAACTGTACATGCACAGAAGGTGTTTGATGAAGTTCCTCAAAGAAATCTTACTGTTTGTTACAATTCTTTGATTTCTGGGTACGTTCAGAATGATAAGTTCTTAAATGGGTTTTATTTGTTTAGTGAAATGAGGCTGAGAGGAGTGGAATTCAATGCGGTTACGATTTTAGGATTGGTTCCGGGTTGTACTGTTCCGGGGCATCTGTGGTTGGGAATGTGCTTGCATTGTTTGAACGTTAAGTGTGGATTGGAGAATGATTTAGCTATTGCAAACTGCTTGATTACAATGTATGTGCGTTGTGGTTCCATGGAGTTAGCGAGGAGGTTGTTTGATCACATACCAGAAAAGGGGTTGATCACTTGGAATGCAATGATATCTGGTTATGCGCAGAATGGGTTGGCTGCTGAAGTTTTGGAGCTTTATCGTGAGATGGAATTGTTGCAAGTGGATCCTGATGCGGTTACACTTGTTGGGGTTCTCTCAGCTTGTGCTAATCTTGGTGCTCAAAAGATTGGTTATGAGGTGGAACAAAATATTAGGTCCAGTGGTATGAGGTTTAATGTATTCTTGAGGAATGCTCTAATAAATATGTATGCTAGATGTGGTAATTTGGAGAAAGCTCGGATTATATTTGACGAGATGCCAGAGAAAACCTTGGTGTCCTGGACAGCAATAATAGGCGGGTATGGAATGCATGGTCTTGGAAACTCTGCTGTTGAGCTTTTTGATAAGCTGATCAAGACTGGCATTCAACCTGATGGAACATTGTTCGTTAGTGTTCTGTCTGCATGTAGTCATGCAGGGTTGACTAAAAAGGGCTTATATTATTTAGATATAATGAAGAGGGAGTATGGGTTGAAGCCAGGTTCAGAGCACTACTCTTGTGTTGTGGATCTATTAGGTCGTGCTGGTCGACTTGAGGAAGCTCGGAAACTTATTGAATCGATGGAAGTTGAACCTGATGGTGCTGTATGGGGTGCCCTTTTGGGTGCTTGTAAGATCCACAAAAATGTTGAACTTGCAGAAATAGCTTTTAACAAGGTTGTTGAGCTTGAGCCCACAAACATCGGCTATTACGTGCTACTTTCCAATATCTATACAGAGTCAAATAATTCAGAAGGTATATTAAGAGTCAGATTGATGATGAGAGAACGGAAGCTTAAAAAGGATCCAGGTTATAGCTATTTTGAGTATAGAGGGAAAACCCACCTCTTCGTGGCTGGCGATATAGGTCATCCTCAAACAGAGGAGATATACAAAATGTTAAATAGATTGGAGGATACCGTAAGTGAGCTTGGAGGAGCAAACAAAAATGGTCAAGAGGTAATAAATCAAGAACCTCCTAATATTATGGGTGTGCATAGTGAACGTTTGGCAATTGCATTTGCTCTCTTAAACACTGAAATAGGGACTGACATTCTTGTTATAAAGAACTTGAGAATATGCGGTGACTGCCACTCGTTTGTGAAGCGGGTTAGCAAAATTGTGGATCGTTTATTTGTGGTCAGAGATGCCACTCGTTTCCACCATTTTAGAAATGGTACATGTTCTTGTAATGATTACTGGTGACCTGTGAGACTGGAGAAACGCTAACAAGGACTTAGCAGTGAAGCTCATTACAGAGACGGAATACAATGAAGTATGCTCTCTAAACCTTGAAGCCACTGATTACTGGTGACCTGTGAGACTGGAGAAACGCTAACAAGGACTTAGCAGTGAAGCTCATTACAGAGACGGAATACAATGAAGTATGCTCTCTAAACCTTGAAGCCAGTGGCAGTATGCTGCAACTTTGCGTTCATCAAGAATCCAACTTACAAGCTCCATGCAAGGGATCATAATAATTGTCAAAGGTTTAACCTCTTCCGAGTTGACCTATGTTGCCCATATATAAGAAAGTGCATGCGTTCATCAAAAGTTGAAAAGTTGAACAGTTGAGTGATCATAAGATATGAATTGTCATTACAGATGAAAGTGGAAATAGGTTGGTTCTTTGCTGCTGGCCCTTAGCAGGAAAGTGAGCTACTGTCATCATTAATACAAGCCTCGTAGTTGATTGACTCTATCCTGTTTCAAAAGTTCACATCACAAGAAAATAAGGGCAAACAAGGGACCAGCTTTTGAGAAGAAATGCTTTTGGACGTTAGGCATTTCTAGCTTCCTTGAGCACAAGTTTGACATCAGCGGCAAGCATATTGACTTTTACAAGTTTGGAGCTTAATCAGTAAAGATTACATCCATTAAGATTGCACATGTTCACATTCCTTTACCTGAATATTTACTTGGACAGATACGGCTGAGAATAGATACTGTTGGAAAACTGAAAGGATAATATAAAATGCTTGATCACATTCAAGATCTCTCCTCCTTAGTCTCTATTTCACCTCCTATTGAAAAGCAGTGTTTCGGATAGCCATTGATAAAAGAACTGTATTAGTTACATCATTCTACAAAATGTTCATTGATCATGAAATTCATGTGTTTTACTGGAAAGCGAAGTCTAAGGGAGACTGACCGATCGTGATCAAAGTGAGCAGTGCACAATTCAAGTCGACCTTGAGAAATGGAACAGGATTTGCAAGTTGCAAGTGGTGCCATATGTATCATGAGTTTGAAGAGTCTTCTAATCTCTCTGTAATGTAATATGATTAGAGAATCTTTGATATATGTTCGTGTTCTGTTCTCTTTTTTGCAATGCTAGTGCCTTACTTTCAGTTATACCCTTATAAATGTGTACAAGACTCTTGAATGCTGCTGCATAGCATTCCTGCTACTGAATGACTCTCCAGAAAGCCAGGAGAGAGAGAGATATTTCCTCCAGTTAAATGGTTTTTGATTCACTTTCGTCTCAAGAAAAAAATATGTAGCAGAACAAAGTAACAACGCGTAAAATCAATAACAAACTGAAAGTATAGTAGTGCAACTCCCAGCATACGATATTACAGAAGACTGCTAGCCACAAAAGAAAACTGAACCAGTGGCGAAGCCAAAAATTTCCCTAAGGGTGTTCCGACTTGAAAGAAGTAAAAAAATTTCCAACAAAGGGTGTTCAATATATGTTATATACATCTAAAATTTAATATTTTATTTATATACACGGTGTAATTTTTTTTATAATTTTTCGACGAAAGGGTGGTCAATTGAACACCTTTAGCAAAAGGTGGCTTCGCCCCTGAACTGAACTGGCCATTTCACAAACAAGAATGGTGAATAATGAGAATTCTTGCACTTTTACAATCTGTTTCTCCAGCATAAATTTTTGGATCCAGTAAACTTACCCAGTCCAACACATGTTTTTCTGCTAAAATAGCCAATGCCAGCCAGAAACTATGCTAGTAGAAATGTACTATGTTAACAGCTTTGTTACAGGTTTGGATTGTAAGAAGACCTCTCTTCATAAAAGTTGCCAAATTACCCTTTTCAAAGAAAGACCTGCTGAACTGCTACTCTGAAGCATGAACTCCACTCTAATGATTCTAATGTTACATTCTCAGAGTCAACACCATGACCATTGTAACAGTCATTATCTCAAGCCGCAAATTGTAAGCACTGCCTCTGTTCCAGAAACAAATCTGTCTTCAACAAATGGAATTGTCTTCCAAACTGTCAACTTCATAGGATTATCCCAATCACCTGTAGTAATCAAAACATGGTTAGAACTCTTCTTTGCCGACATTCTCAATTCATGGAGAAAGAGAATTTTCCTAACCTTTCATTTTGATATCCTTTTCTGTGCAAATGGCAGCATAATGAGAACCAGCCAACTCCAGAAGCATAAACTGCCAGTTACTGATAAGGTCCTTCGCATTGTCAAGAGAATCCACTACTATTTCACATGCCTGAAAGAAAAGTATGCATATAAACAAAAGCTTCCAATGTACCTTGAGATAAAAGTATGCTATCTTCTACGAGTATAAGTTAGCTAGTACTTGCTCCAGCAGAGAAGGGGGAGCAGACACTTGTTTAAGAAGTTAAAAGGGTTTAAAGGGCAGCCCGGTGCACTAAGCTCCTGCTATGCGCGGGGTCCGGAAAAGGGCCAAACCACAAGGGTCTATTGTATGCAGCCTTACCCAGCATTTCTGCAAGAAGTTGTTTCCACGTGACCTCCTAGTCACGTGGCAGCAACTTTACCTGTTACGCCAAGGCTCCCCTTCGAGAAGTTGAAAGGGGTTGAAACGGAGTGATACTCAGGAAAAAAGAAGCAGTTAGAGGAAATTGCTCTGTCTGGACAACGCTAAAGAGTGCATCTTGGATGTTTCTAGAGAATAAATATTTGCTGATTTCACACATTTAATTCTCTCAAACGGTCCAGCTCGACCACTTTTTCCGAAAATCATGGCTAAACCCATAGAAAGAACTCTATCACGCTGATTGAACCCATTACAATTTGACATAGCATGACGTTTATCATCAATATTGCACCAACACAACATAAGCCCCTCTGAATTAGTGGTCAAAGTTGAATAAAAGTATCTGTGGTGGCATACCTCAGCACTTGAATTCTGAGACTGATGAAAGGATTCTCGAATAACACTCCCAAGACGAATGGTAAACGTCTTGAATGGTGCACCGGAGAAACCCTTCCCAAGTGCTTTGACATATGCCTCCTGCAAGCAATATATTTCCTCAGAGAACTCAACACAATAAATAACTACGAGGAAATATTGATCCCTTGCTTCACATTTACCTAGCATACAAGAATCTGAAACCACTTTGTTCTTGGTTGATAAAGCAGTGAAGACAACATGTTCAAGAATATGGATCAGTTATGAGGCATAAAAGCCCAAGAATGGATCAGTACAAGTTCTACAGTAAGCTTGCTTATTTTCAATGCCTTCCCTCGCAATTAACACTTACTTAAGTAGAGCTTATACTTCCATCTTAAGAAAGTCTGTTCCTTTAGGAACTCCTTCAGATCTTCTTATAGCCTAAGGTCCTCAACCTTCTTTCGTTATAAAATAGTAGAATACTACCAAAGATTATTCTGAGTCATTCAAATTATCTGTTTTTAGTGTATGTCAGAGAAGTGCTCTCGAGCACCCCATCGAAAGACATTTGGGCGAGCAGTTTCTCATATCCTGTCTCACCTTGGAAAGGATTACAATGGAAGTTTTGAAAAATAACTTGCCTCATTTTGAGAACTCCCGTCTTTAAACATGTCGATATCATCACAAATTTGAAAATAATATCAAGACCTCAAAGTAGACTTACCTTTAACGTCCATAACTTTATAAACTCCTGGTGCTGGATATAGGGATCTCTAATAGCGGTCAACACTTTAAGCTCATGTTCGGAGAAGTATCTTCTAGCTAAAGTCAAAATATTATGCTTTGTAGTTCTTTGCTTTTCCTCCACATCTACACCAATCTATAGATAAAATAAGTGATTTACCACTTAACTGAATTTACACACAAACTGGCTTGAGAGCAAGAATGTTTACAGGAGAATTTATTGTCACGCCACAGGCTATCAGAGATGAAGTATGTGAGATGTTGAAACGCAAAGGAGGGGGCTCCCAATTGTAACTGCGCGGCCAATCTACCTATTGATATATCCATATAAAGTTAATTATACACAACTGTGAACACACCAGAAGGAAAACGTGAGCAAACCGATAGAAAGACAAACCTCTGGTTTCCCATGAACATTATTCTTAAACTTGACGGATTTGGGTGTCACTGAAGAATTTATCTGATCTAGCAAAAACCAATGCCTTCAGCCATACGATCGAGCAAATTATTATAGAGAATTAAGCCGAGTTTTGATATTGCAATGAAATGGAAAACAACAACAACAACAACAACAAAAAAAAAAACCCAGTATAATCCCCTTGGCTCACGAAAAGACAAGTAGTAACACCAAGCAGTAACAACAACAAGATAGTAAGAAACTGAAGCGAAAGGAATATCAACTAATACTAAATCTAACAACGATGGAATCCAAGTGCAATGAAATGGAAAGACATTACAATTTCTTTGAATTCTAGATTAGCAGCTAACAAACACATTTACATTTACACTTCAAAATTAATCACAAAGAAACAGATAGCAGCCATAAGAACAACTGAATAACTACATTTGTGGAAGGCCGGCTGAATCTCTATCCCAACCAAATTATACATCCTTTAACCAGATATGTATAAATTGCAACAACATGAACTAAAATGCGAAACAATGTTCACTCTCCCATCATCTATAGTTTGATCCGGTTACACTAAACGACCACATTATTTGCGTGCACTGCGAATAAAAAGAACATAACTAAAACAACTGCAGATTGAAAGTATGGAGAAAATAGGTGTGATGCACACAACATTCTAACAATTCATACTATCAATTAACTTCTTGCAAGTACTTAGGGGCAGGTGTAGAGTTTGAACCCCGTCATTAAAATGATAGGTCAAAACCCATAACTTTAAAAATACAATGGGTTTAATACTAAAACCAGAACCCCATAGAATCTAAATCCTGGATCGGTTCAATTCTTGTTAAGCAACTGAACATGAACGGGCAAATTCAATTCAACACAAAAAACTCAACATAACATCTTACATCTGGCAATGGTGGTTCTGACAAGCGCACGAGCAAGCAAAGCACTTTTCCTCAGGTCATCTCTTTGAAAGCTCAAAACTTTTTCAATCTCACATGGGGATAGAATTTCCATATACTTGTTCATAAGGGATTCATCCTTAACCTCATTGGGTATCACATACCATAAATGTATCTCCCTAAGAATCAAGACATTAAGCAAAAGAATTTAAAAAAAAAAAACAAAAAATTCATTCTTACTTTGTATAAAAATTAAACAACGACTTTAAGTTCTGTATACTTACATGTCACTTAAAAGATAATCATAGGTAACTCTATTTAATAGCAGTAATTGGTAACATAAAATAAATGACGAGCAACATGTTATTACACGTTAAATTCATTACACTGACGATGTATATAATATAGAGAAAATTAAAGAATCGAACCTTACTTTGCAGAGGGGAGTGTAATAGGAGTTAAAGGGGGTAAAGAACAGAAATTTTTCCCATGAATACAACATTGAATCCTCATTTTCTGCAAATAAAAAAGTGCAAAAATGAGTCTTTTAAATGAACATATATAGATATACATATACTGATGTAGATGTAGCAATTTCAACGAGCTAAAAATGAAATCCCATATACATACCAATTCAATGAATCAAAAAGTTTTTGAAAGGTTTAGAAGAAAATTCGGCTTTTCTTCAAGAAGGCGAACCGGATAAATATTATTTTTTTCAAATGTTGTATTTCAGCCCCTAAAGTTTGTAAGGTGTGATACCTTACTCCCATGAAGAATTGTTTTTGGCGTTTTGGTTGGAAAGTTGGTTGAATTTTCTTTTTCTTTCAAATTTTCTCAAAAGTTTTTAAAACATTTTTTCATTAATCGTTTACAAATTTATTGGTAAAGTTAATTTTTTTTAAAAATGCAAAAAATGCAAAAAAAAAAAAAAACTTCACCACTTAAGCTACCAATCTTGGCATCATTTTATACTTTATAATTAAACTCAACTCTGTTGCAAAATCAAACTTGAAATTTTCTATTATGCAACTACTAGGTGTATCGTGTATGTAGAAATTATTAGTGCATAATGAAGTATATCAGGAGTTCGGACCATCCACATCCACTAAGCAAGGTTGGATACAGAGTCAGTAGGTATGTGTGGTATGAATTCATATGAATCTAGTAATTCGGACCATCCACATCCACTAAGCAAGGTTGGATACAGAGTCAGTAGATATGTGTGGTATGAATTCATATGAATCTAGTAATTTTGGCACGGTATGTGTTAAGAAAATTTAATAACGAAATACAAATAATTGACTTCGAACTCAGTAAGTCAAATGAATGCCATAAAGTTCAAATCGTAGATACGCCTCTACCAGTAGCAACCGGAAACTACTATTGCAATCACATAAGTAAGTTTCCACTATAGAGTGGTCATTTCTTTATGTCAAAAGGAAGATCATATTGAAAAATAAAACCACAGCAGTATTCAACTTAGAAGTAAACACATAAATTACATTCATCCTGCTAGGTTCCCCAGCCAAACATGCCCATAGGGAAAGGTGACAGAATTCCTGTTTGAACTACTAAGTAACCAATATGCAAGCACAGACAGAAAATGACTCCATTACAACAGAATTGGATTATACACTGTTTTACTTCAAATATAAATCACAACCATTTGACTTCTTGATGAGCAAGCAATGCCCGTTGTGGCGAGCCATTCATCGCCAGGCTTCCACCCTTTCTGTCGTTGAATTCAACCTATCGATGATTCTGACCCCCTTCCCTTTCTCTACATTCCCAGCTACATGAACTATTGGCCATTCATTACCTTTCTTCGATCCTCTCAGGCTAGAACTACTTGAACGAACACTTTTAGTCCTCCGGATTTTTGGTTGAATTCTACCACTTGCTAAATTGACATTTCCAACTCCAACCTCATCCTTTGTGCTGTTAGGCAGGTTTGAGATTTCACTGAGACAATCACCGAGCGCATGGGATTCATTCTCAACTTTAATCTCTCCCAAGGTAGAGTTAGCAGTGCCAGTTGAGGGTCGTCCTTTGGATAAAACGATATCTTCCTCCTCCTCAACTTCATTAGACTTCTGACCGATTGGTTGGAAAGAACTATGATGTCCATTTTCGTCGAATGGTTCCAATTCTGGTGCAGGACCAGTTTCCATAACAGATTCTTCTCGGTCTTTTAAGGTCCGAAGTATTAGAGTCTTGAGAAAGTTCATAACTTGTACCGCATACATTAAAGCAGTCAAGGGATCCGCCATCTGCAGGCAGAAAGGATTAATCTAAGAGACGAAATAGGAGCAACGATATGATTTTGATCGTGTTTCTTTTGAACTGGATGAAAGTTTTGAACTACCTGTGTCATATTTGGAGCGAACACCATAGCTATATTACGTGCGTTCATTTTGTTAAAACTTTCCAGTTGAGCAACATCAGCCATCAAGTTAATAGCCCAATCTAATAGAGCAGCTTCAGTTGGTGGAAGAAGTCTCACAAGCCGAACACACTCATCTTCTGATTGTGCGCGCATAATCTCCTCTGGCGAGAGAGAGTCCAAAACTCCCCTTGGCAACTCTCTGAACCAAGCCTATACAAGTATCATCACTTTATGTCAATTACCACAGAACACATTAATAATTTCCTCTCTCAAGAATTGCCAGACAACGTCGACGAAATATATTCTCAGAGCAAGATGCAGAATATTACCTTAATAAGACCTGCTAAGCAATGGACATCAATGTTATCTGGAATTATACCCCTATTTAGTTGCTCCCTGACAAATTCTTCTTGGCCATTTTCAGCATTGATCCTGAATATCCCTTCAGCCTGCAAGTTGACAACCAAATTTAATCATTGAGAAGTTATACTCCATCCGTCCCAATTTATAAATGACACCTTTATATATTCAGTAACAATTCAACTTCACATTTGCCGTTTTACCCTTAATGAGATGATTTATAGCCACACAAATATCTATGGCTCATTTTAGACCACAAGTATAAAGTTTTCCTTTATTACTTAAACTCCTTGCCTAGTCGAACACTGTGATATAAATTGGGACTAAAGGAGTATAACTTATGAAGCCTTTAGGATAACGCACATAAGGGATTGATGCCTAGTCGAATATTTAATTGATCAACATGACGGAGATTAAGGAGTTGGTTTTCCACACCTGCAAGCCACCTTGAGCATACAATCTCCCTTGCATCATCAGAAGGATTGTGGGGACGCTATTTCCTCGGGAGTCAAATGAAAGCTGCATACAGTCTGTTGAAACACCAAAGACTCTTGTACTGCAGAAAACAACACCAACATCAATTAGAAGAGGTCGGCACTTCTTGACTAAGACAACAATATGAACATCTTGTTCTTTACCGTATAAAAGCTCAAAACAAGGATATGATAACGTTCTGGAATTCAAAAGAAGTAACGTACAAGTAGTGTACCAACACAAAACATGCACTATATTTGAAATGGCTTTTCAGTACTAGGTGAGTACTAACTTAAAAGCTGTGAAAAAAAGTATTGGAATATAACAGGTGCACATGAAGTCGAATAGATATAGAGGATTCATAATGCGGACCTCAACTAGTTTGGGACTAAAACATAGTAGTTATTTTTGTATGAATAATGAAACAATAGCTTGTTAGGCGAAAAAGGAGAAATCTAAGAGCTAATTCTATCTCCAAACGGAATTGGCTCGTGAGAAGCACCTACACCTATTAGATTGAAGAAACCATCGAACGGACTTCTCCTAATTCATTTCCCCAATTTGTACCTTAAAAAAAACTAATCAAGCGAATTGAATGCACCATCTGCCTCCTTCTACCCTCCACTATATGAACACAACGAATGAATCAATGGTTATGTCTCCTTCGACCTCTCAATAACACCATTGGCAATTGAAACCCTTACCATCATGGGAAATAAAATCGTGAAAAGTCTATCCCAATGGTTCCGTCGTTTTAAATGGCTCACATGCTTCTCACGAACCAATTCCGTCAAAGATAACTACCTCCATGTGGTTTAAATATAACAGAGACTAAAAGTGCTCACTTTTAATAAACATAAAGAGCTAAACTTGTTCAATATTTAACGGACAAATTTTGTCATTTCACTATTAAGCTTCCACTGTGTTTTTTCCATATCTTTTTCTGAACCATTTTCACATAACAAAAACTGTCTTGCCAATATCTCCATTTACATAATGAAAATTATGCTTAAAGATGGCCAGTATGCCAACCTAATATGTGTTGATTACATTCTAACATATAGTGATATAGTCAATTTTCAGCTAAGTGTAGTCATCTTGAAGAAAGGAAATTATAAGTTAAAGCAAAAGAACATGTTGCTTGCTTCAAATCTAACTATAGACTGCTAAAGAAGACAAGGATGCACCAATCATCAATTCATGAAACATGATTAATCAAATACTTGTGAATTCTACAACATAAATTATTAGCTTTCCCATAATAATTTAAGCCACAAATACTTTTCCTTGTAACAAGAGCATGTGCTGGACAAGGCTGTCAACATCTTAAACAACTACGTAATTGTTTTTCTTTTCTAATGGAACCTACACAAGTAATAATATATCTAAAAAGCCAAAAAACCCTCTCAAAATCCCATTTTACTATTTGAAAAATGAATGAGACATATAAAAACTATAATATTAAATGCCATTAGAAAACAAAAAATTTAAAACAGATACAAGGGAAAACCACAATAGTAATAATAATAATAATAAAAAAGTAACACAAAAGACATCTTAGGCAAGGAATGATTTTTAGAACAAAACCCCACTATAAACAAAATAAGGAAACAATTAATTTTTTAAAAAAAGAACATATTAATCTGCAGGTTAAGAACCAACAAGGATTGTGGTGGAGTGGTAAGTACTTTCATCTTTAACGAGAGGTCTCTGGTTCGAGTCCTAGGTATAAAATTGCCTTTGTTAGGGAGCGCTTTACCCCCAACTTGAGACTTCCTGGCATGAAGTTGGATTTAGTGGGGCTCCAGTATAGGTATCGCACACAGGCGATTTGCACAAATAGAATCATTTAGTGCCACTGTTCAAATTTTAATCCCGTTAAGAAAATTTTTGGGAAAAAAAGAGCATTCCGGTACACTAAGCTCCCACTATGCACGGGTCCGTAGTAGGGCGGGACCACAAGGATCTATTATATGCAGGTAAGCGTTACCCTGCATCTCTGCCAGAGGTTGTTTCCGCGGCTTAAACCCGTGACTTGCTGGTCGCGTGGCAACAACTTTACCAGTTACGTCAAGGCTTCCTCCCGAACGGGAAACCAATAAATAAATAATAATCTGCAGTTTTAAGAGAAAAAATTCTCTTTTTTGAGGGGAAAAAATTAAAAAACAAACCTGGCACTAGGAGGTCTTCTGGGAACATCAGGTTCAAACTCAACAGGAAGTCCAAGAAAGCCATTAAAACGATCAAAAGTAACATGAGCTACATGTCTAACATTACTAGGCCAACTAATCTCCATTGAAGAAGAAAAAGAAGAAGAAAGCTGTTGCTCTTCAACACTAAGAATATCAAAATTGCTACTACAAGCAACCAAAGATTTCCTAAAACCAGTAACCAATAATGTTAAAAGAGACAGCTGATCTCCCTCTTCTCTTTCTCTTCTCTTTCTCTCTCTAATTTTTCTACCAAAAATACCTCCTTCTTGTACCTCTGTATTGTATACATCTACATTGGGTCCACTAATTACACTCTCTTGGTAAGACCCATCATTATCTAAACATGGTATACTAGTAATGGAGCTTGAACATGAAGGAAACTGAGATGGGGTTTGTATAATTTCAGTCATTTTCAAGAAACCAATGGATTTTTTTGGTGGGATTTTAATGAGAGAAAAAAAAAAAGCAAGAAAAGTTTGGTGTGTAAAATTCTTTATAATGGGGTTTGGTAGATTAGTAGATTAGAGAGGAAGAGACCAAAGAAGAAGAGTTGGATTGAAGTAAAGGTATGGTTTTGGGAAGGTGAGATATTAATATCAAATCATCACTTTCAATACATTCTCTCATTTGATACACTTTTTTCTTTACCTATTTCTATGGAGTATTTATGTTTCTATGTAGGGAGAATTTAGTGCAGTTTGAGAAAAATAATAAGAGAAGAGAGGCTAACTTTAGGAAGAAGAGAAATGAGTTCATAGAGCAAAAAGGGACTAAGAAGGCTAGCTTTAGCTGGAATTGGCTCCTCTACCATGGCACTTTCTATGTATTTTCTCTTTATAAATTTCTATTTTAAGTAATGGCGGAGCCAAGATTTTAGCATTATGGGTTTTAAATTTCAAAACGACGACTTCAAGTGATAATTCTAGATTCAATATTTGTTCTTATTTAATACAAATAAATTGTTTGAGCAGAAGCTAGTAGGTTTGCCGAACTCGTATTCGAGCTTCTAGCTTTAATCCTGACTAATAGTAGAATATATTTTTCCTTTCTTAATGAGCTTACGCGACATGAATTCAGATTTGTCGAGGCTCGATAAAAAGAAGATATATCTTTCATAGATACCCGGGGCGGATGCAATACATTGACAATGCTATTATTTTCACATATAACATAAATTTATATGTAAAAAATTATTAATATTTTAAGAAATATTAATATATTTATCCTGTAATTTTAAGAGTACATTAGTTCAATACTAAAAATCTTATCAGTTAGAACTTATGAAATTTAAATCATAATTTTGCCTCTACTGATATTTGATACACACAGTTAGAACTTTGTTGGTCATTTGATTGGAGGGAATGAAAAAAAGATCTCATTGTAAAATAATACTATGTTTAAAGGATTAGAAAAGATTTCTGCATAATTTATAAATTAAGTTTGTAAAAAAATGTTTAATCTTTCTTATTTATTTTTGGTTTCAATTATCTGTTGAGAAGATTTTTTTAAATATATTGAAAAAAATATGATTTTTTCCCCATATTTCTATCTATAATTAATAAAATGGCCTAAAATAGTTGAAGGTCACCTTTGCAGATTTATTATATTACCAAATTTTGCAGAAGAAAAAAGAAAGAAAGGTCAATCTAAATTCTTTATCACATGTCTCGCTATGTTTAATTAATTAAAGGGACCCAAAGTATAATCATGAAGAATTAATATGGCTAATCTAATATTACATGACCTAATCACGAATAGATCTTATCTACTCTTTAAACTTATTTATTGCTTTAGCAGGTCATTTGATATGAGCAGTTGAATTATTAATGGGTGCTTTAGTATTTTGGAATAAATAAAGGCTTTATTTTAATACTAGTAGCATAATGACAACTTGTATTGTGTAGGAAGCTACCTGGTTCTGTTAAGTTAGTTGCAGATCCAAGGAAGGAAAAGAATAGATATTTATACTCCCTCCATCTTAAATTATCTGTCGTGCTTTCTAAAAATAATTGTCTCAAATTATTTGTCATTTAAGAAATTTAAGACAAAATAAATTATATTTTTCCATTTTACCCTTAAGAATAATTATTCTTGAAGATGGAGATAGTGTTTTGCTCAAAAGATACTAATTACTTTGTAAGCGAAAACAATCAAAATAAATCAAAGGTAAATCGTAATCGAATATAATTAGACCTAGAAATATGTATTATGCTTGTGATTTTATATGGCCCGCTCCAATTGGTGCCCAGTTTCCCTTCGCTTGGGTCTTTTGACGCCAAAGTTTTGGCTTTGAGGACGTAGTTGCCTACTTTGAGCGGTCGTATTTTAGCTTTTCTGTTGTAATACCTTTCGACCTGTTGCTTTTGTGTCGTCATTCTTATGTGGGCCATATCCCTTCGTTCTTCTGCCTCGTCGAGGTCTTGAAGCCTACCCATGTCGTTGTCTGCTCCGCTGGTATGTGAATATCTCAGGCTTGGTTCTCCGATTTCGACTGGTATAACCGCGTCGGTTCCGTAGACCAGTGAGTACGGTGTTTCTCCTGTGCTGGATTTGGGCGTTGTCTGGTATGCCCACAGTACCTCTGGTAGTAATTCGGGCCAGAGCCCTTTGGCTTCTTCGAGTTTCTTCTTCAGTATGTTCAATATTGTTTTGTTGGAGGATTCTGCTTAGCCGTTGGCGGCGGGGTGATATGGCGTGGAGAGTATCCGTTTGATGTGCCATTTGTCAAAGAACTCCGTTATCTTTTTGCCGATGAATTGGGGGCCGTTATCGCAGCTGATTTCTTTGGGGATGCCGAAGCGGCATATGATGTTTTTCCATATGAAGGCGATGACTTCTTGTTCGCGTATTTGGGCGTACGCACCTGCTTCTACCCACTTGGAGAAATAGTCAGTCAAAACTAACAGAAATCGTACCTTTCCTCATCCTGCTGGCAGGGGACCGATTATGTCCATCCCCCATTTGATGAAGGGTCAAGGTGATGTTACTGAGTGTAGGGGCTCTCCCGGTTGATGTATCATGGGGGCGTACTTTTGGCACTGCTCGCACCTACGAACATACTCCGCTGCCTCCTTTTTCATTGTGGGCCAGTAGTACCCGGCTCGGATGATGCAACGGACGAGAGCGCGATTGCCGGTATGTGCGCCACAGTGGCCCTCGTGTACCTCTTCGAGTACTTACCTTGTTTGGTGTGGCCCCAAGCACTTAGCGAGGGGTCCGCCAAACGTTCTTTTGTACAGATCGTGACTTATTAGGCAGTATCGGGCGGCTTGTACGCGGAGCTTTTTGGATGCTTTCTTGTCGAGCGGGAGTGTCCCGTCCTGCAGATAGGAGATAAACTGGTTGTGCCAGTCCCAAGTTAGAATTAAAGAGAGTACCTCAGTGTGATCTATGGCTGAATGGAGGAGGGTGACTATATTTCCCTTGTTGATGTTTTTGGTGGCTGCAGCCAATTTGGCTAGGCCGTCTGCTTCGACGTTCTGCACCCTCGGGATTTGTTCCAGGCGGCATTCGTCGAACTCGGGCATCAACTTGTGAATTTCTGATTGATATTTCTGCAGTCTTTGTTCCTTGATCTGGTAAGTCCCGGCGACCTGGTGTACCATGAGTTGAGAATCACAACGGAGGATGAGTCGTCGAGCTCCGTACTTGATGGCCAACTTCATACCTGCAATCACAGCCTCGTACTCGGCCTCGTTGTAAGTCATCTCGGGGCATCGTATGGACTGACGAATTATTTCGCCCGTGGGGACCTCGAGTACGAGTCCCAGTCCCGATCCCGAGGCGTTGGAAGCGCCGTCAGTGTAGAGGGTCCAGAGGTCGGTACTAGGAGTGGCACGAATGGCCTCTAGTTCTGCTTCCGGCAGAATCTCTGTACTGAAATCGGCGACAAAATCTGCAAGTACCTGCGACTTGATGGCATTTCTCGGGTGATAGGATATGTCATGCTCGCTGAGCTCTATGGCCCATCTGGCGAGCCTGCCCGATAACTCGGGCTTGTGTAGGATGCTTCTCAGGGGGAAGGTCGTTATATCTTTTATAGGATGACACTGAAAGTAGGGTCTAAGCTTTCGTGAAGCTACGACCAGTGCCAGAGCCAACTTCTCAAGGTGTGGATAACGTATTTCGGCGTCCACTAGGGTTTTGCTGATATAGTAAATAGGAGACTGCGTACCTTTGTTTTCACGGGCCAGGACTGCGCTGACGGCGACTTCGGACACTGCCAGGTATACTAGCAAGGGTTCGCTAGGGTTTGCTTTAACTAGCAATGGTGGCGAAGACAGGTATTCTTTCAATTTTTTTAAAGCCTCGGCGCATTCCTCGTTCCATTGCAGTCCGTGATCTTTTCTCAATACGTTAAAAAATTTATGGCACCTGTCGGAGGATCGCGAGATAAACCTGGATAGGGCGGCTATTCGTCTTGTCAGCTTTTGTACCTGTTTTTTACTGTGCAAGGTCTCGGGTATTGCGTCTATCGCCTTGATCTGGTCAGGATTGACTTTGATACCTCGTTGTGATACGAGGAAACCCAAGAACTTTCCTGATGCTACGCCGAAGGCGCATTTTTCTGGGTTTAATTTCATCCCGTACTGTCGTAGTATCTCAAAGGCTTCTTTCAGAAGGTCGAGGTGGTCTTCTTTGTTTGCCAACTTTACCAGCATATCGTCGATATAGACCTCCATGGTCTTGCCAAGCTATTCCTTGAACATTCTGGTAACTAGCCTCTGATACGTCGCCCCTGCGTTTTTGAGTCCGAAGGGCATCACCTTGTAGCAATACGTTCCTTGGTGGGTGATGAAAGTTGTCTTTTCTTGGTCCTCCTCGGCCATCATAATCTGGTTGTAGCCGGAGTAGGCATCTAGGAAGCTTAGCAGCTCATGTCCTGCTGTGGCGTCGATCAACTGGTCGATGTGAGGTAACGGGAACGAGTCCTTCGGGCATGCCTTGTTAAGGTCTATGAAATCTACGCACATCCTCCACTTCCCGTTTTTCTTTTTGACCATGACTACATTGGCGACCCATTGGGGATATTTTGATTCACTTATGGACCCGTTGGCCAGTAGCTTATCTACCTCTTCGCTGACAGCCTCGTTGATTGCGGCATTGAACTTTCTACTAACTTGCCGCACGGGTGGATATAGTGGGTCGACGTTCAGTTTGTGGGTGGCAATGTCTCTTGGTATCCCCGGCATATCTGAATGAGAAAAAGCAAATAGATCGGCGTGGTTAGTTAAAAATTCATGGTACTTACTTGGGTCGCAGAGGCTGTGTCCGATGTAGGCTTTTTTTGAGTGGTCGGTGCTGTCCAGTTGTACTGGGTTGAGATCCTCGACCGTTGCTTTGCAGGCTTCTACGATGTCCGGATCTTTGATGGCTTCCATTGTCGGGTCGACCTTTGTCCCCGACACGGCTGATTGCTATGCTTCCACACTTGCTCCTTTCAACTGCTTGGTGTGTAAGTAGTCTTAAGCGATTCGGTAGCACTCATGCGCGTTGCGCGGCTCGCCCCGAATGCTAAATATTCCCCAAGGGGTGGGGAACTTGATCACTTGGTAGAAGCTTGAGGGGACTGCTCGCATGGCGTGTATCCACGGGCGTCCTATGATGGCGTTGTAGGCTGTTTCTTGGTTCATGACATGGAAAGTGGTTTCCAGCGTAACTCCTCCTGCTAAAATCGGCAATAATACCTCCCCAGAGGTTCGTTCCATTGCATTGTTAAAACCTGTCAGTGTTATGCAACGCGGTATTATCCTATCTTCGAGCCTCATTTGCGCGAGGACTCTTGTATGGATAATACAGGCGCCGCTTCCGTCATCAACCATGATTCTCTTAATATCAGTGTCAGCAATACGTAAAGTTATGACCAAAGCATCATAATGAGGAAAAGATAAACCGTCGGCATCTGACTTATCGAAGGCGATACTCTCTTCGAAGTCATCATACCGTTCGTGGGCGATTGTTCGCTTTAATTTGTGCGAAATGGTGAACTTTACATGGTTGATTGCTGAATCGTCGCCTCCTCCGACGATCATGTTGATGGTGCGTGCTGGCGAAGGCGGCTTTGGCGGCCCTTGAGGTTGATCCCGCCCTCGTGCGAAGTTGATCTTTCCCTTATCGCTGAGCAGCTCCCTTAAGTATCCTTGGTTCAGCATTCTGACCACCTCCTGCCGTAGCCCTATGCAATCTTCGGTTTTGTGCCCTCGTTCTTGGTGGAACTCGCACAGGACATTTGACTTCCTCATAGCGGGGTCTGATTTCATCTTCTGCGGCCATTGTACCTTGGTGCCCAGCTTCTCCAGTGCGTACACTATTTCTGAGGGAGACACGCAAAAGTTATGGGCGGATAATAAAGGGGGCATACTTCTTTCATTACGGAGTGGGGCGACATGTCGCTGCAGTGCTTCTGTGTGTAAGGTTGTTGACTTTCTTTGTTGAAGCGCGAGGATTGTTCCCGCCGGCCCTCGCTGCATCGATCCCTCCTTGCTTCTGACTGTATTGTCATGAGCCGCTGGGTTGGTCCGTTGAGGTCATCCTCGTCTGCTCGTACCTTGGCATAGTAGGCGTTGTGGATCTCCTCCCATGTGGTGGGAGGATACTTCATGAGTCGGCTTAGTAGCTTTTTGGTTGCTCTCGAACCATCTCTGCTCAGCCCGTTTTGGAAAGCTGCGACCGCCATGCCATCCGATACGTTTGGAAGGCTCATCCTCACTCTGTTGAATCTGGCCAGGAAGTCCCTGAGTCCCTTACCTGCGGTTTTTCGGACGGCGAAGATGTCGTTGACCCCGGCCTCTGCTTTCTTAGCTCCTACATGGGCGGTGGCGAACTTATCCGCCATTTCTTCGAATGTTGATATCGTTCTGGCTGGCAGCTGTGAGTACCATGTTAGCGCCCCCACCCTCCCCGTCAACGTTTCTCCGAACTTTTTCAGCAGTACGGATGGTACTTGTTCCTTTGACAGATCGTTACCCTTCACAGCGGTCACATAGTGGATCAGGTGGTCTTCGGGGTCCGTCGTCCCGTCATATATCCTTAAGTAGGGTGGCATCTTGAAGGTTTTTGGGATCGGGTGAGGTGCAGCTTCTTCGCTGTATGGCTGTTCGACGAATCTTCCCACGTCGCGCTTTGGTAGTAACTTAGGAGCGCTGGGAATTTTGTCTACTCTTTCCTGATGCTCTTTCATCTAATCCCGAAGTGCCTTGTTTTCATTCTTCATTTCCTCCATTTTTTTAAGGATGGCTGCAAGTGTGCCATCGCTGGTCTGGTCATTGGTGTGGTTGTTGTTTATACGTACAGTATCGTGTTCACTGGTGGTAGCGATGTCTGTCGTCAACGGGTTCTTAATGTTGCTTTGGGGCGATTTTTCGAGCAAGCTGCCTAGGGTGTTCGTCAGCCATTCTTCCAGTAGCTTCTTGACCACCGGGGGTGGTGTTTCTATGACTACAGACGTGGAAGCTCCCTTTTCTTGCATGATCGTCAGATCTTCAGATGGGGAGGGTGAGATTTCTCCCTCTTGAGTGCTACCAGGTGTTGTGCTCAAGATGTTTTCTCTGCCGGCCTCGTTGAGGGGGCCTATGAGGTTGGTTGTGACGCCTGCTATTGCTTTCAATCTTGCGTCATTTTCTGCCATTTTTCGATTTCAGTAGGGTGTGAAGGAAGGTGGTTTATTTTTGATGTTCTAGATGCAAACTATGATTTCGATTGCCGAAATCCCCACAGACGGCGCCAAATTATTTTGCTTAAAAGATACTAATTACTTTATAAGCGAAAAACAATCAAAATAATTCACAGGTAAATCGTGATCGAATATAATGAGACCTAGAAGTTTGTATTATTCTTGTAATTGCTTCAACAACTTGGATATTCGAGAGAGTAAGAGAAAGCTTATTTAGAGAGAGAGAGAGAAATAGAAAGAAAGATAGCTTCTTATTGAAAGATCTCCTGCCCCTTACAACATTGGGATTCTCCTTTATATAACAAGAGAACCCCCTCAAAAATAATAAAATAATACGGGGATAGGTCACGTGCTTTCGAGGAGACGACTAGACCTAAGGGCACGCTTTCGCTCTGACATTCTTAGGTCGTCCCCTCTACTTCGGCTATTATTTAGTCGTGGGTCGTTGCTACCGTAGTGGGCAGAATTTGACCCCATACAGGGCCCTCTTGGTCAAAACCCGAGGCTCGGACCAAAATCCGATCACCCATTCACCCCCGAGCCCGGTTATGCAATTCAATTCGAAATCCAACCTCAATTTGAGGTCTAAATCCCAATTTTACAAAATTCCTAATTCTACCAAATCCCTAATTTCTACCATGCAAATCCTAGATTTGATGTTGAAATCATAGGAAATGTAATGGGTAATTGAAAGAAAGTAGATTAGAGTCTCTTACCAATGAATATAGGAAGGAAAGCTCTTGGGAAAATTGCTTCTAAGGTGTTTAGCATTGAGAATTTTGAAATAAAAGAGCTAATTCTCGTTTTTACCTTCTTTTTTCCAGGCGCAAATATCGCACTTGTGACCTGGGGTTCGCAATTGCGAACCTCGCAAATTCGAGAAAGCCTTGGCAAATGCGAAGATCTCCCATCTCTACTGCCATCGTAAATGCGATGGTTTTTTCCGCAAATGTAAACTTGGACTTCCACAATTGCGACCATTGGATCACAATTGCAAACCACTCTCCCCCAATACCACTTCACATATGCGAACTACTTGTTCACAAATGTGAACCTAACAGAAGACATGGACATTTGCAAATGCGACACTAACCTCGCAATTGCGAGGTCAGAGACCTGCACTAGTATCGGCAATTTCCTTAAGTCCAAAATCAATCCGAAGCCTATTCGAAACTCACCCAAGCCCACAGGACTCCAAACCGAACTGCACACAAGTCTAAAAATATCATACGAACTTGCTCGCTCGATCAAAACACCAAAATAACACCTAGAGCTACGAATCAGATACCAAAACGAATGAAATTTTCATTGAAACTTAAGAACGTGCAACTTTTCAATCGGACGTCCGAATCACGTCAAATCAACTCCGTTTGCACCAAATTTTGAAGACAAGTCATAATACTATAATGAACTTATACCAAGTTCCCGAAGCAATTCCGGACCCGGTAGCAACAAAGTCCAACTACGATCAAACTTGGAATTTCTTTAAACTTTTAAGCTTCTAGTTTTCAACAAATGGCGATAATCCAAGCTAGGTGTCACAACCCTTTTCTACCCCACAAAAGATATGTGTATGTTATGTTATGGGTTTGTGGGTTAAAGAGTTTTTCCAATTAAAGTGACAAATTTGAGTAGGGATTATTTTATTTATAGAGTCGCCACTTGGAATTGATTTTTTCGGTGTTCCAAGTCATCTTTTATCTGAATCACTAGTCAAAGGAAGATTTGACTCTTTTATTATTGGTCTGCGAAAACAAAGTCCGGGTAAGGAATTCTGTTGATCGGGGAGAAGGTGTAAGGCATTCCCCGAGTCCCATGGTTCTAGCACGATCGCTTTATTGACTTAAAATTTTGCTTAAATTAATTTTGGACAAACTGTGATTTACAAGATTTTCATGTTTTACCTATCCGCTTTTATTTCTTAATTATTAGAAAAATTAAGGAAAATTTTGAATAATAAGATGTCATAACCACACTAGGCAAGCGAATGCGTGATCGAGACGAAATTTATCGATTTAGTCATAACAGCGCTACGCAAGCGAATCCGCAGTCATGACAAAGAATTATTAACACGTTATTACTTTTAGATAATTTACTACATTTGAGAAAGAAGAAAGAAAAATTAATGTTTGGAGTTTATTCAATGTCAACTACCGCGCGACGCAAGTGAATCCTCGGTTATAAGCAAGGGATTAATTAAATTAGAAATTAATTAAAGTTCGGGTAAGGTATAAGATTACTGAATTAATTTAAATGGATTTTCAAATAAAAATCTATAACTTTCTTTTAAAGAGTTAGGCTCCCACATTAAATATTGACTTAAGGACATATATGCTTGAGTTGCCCCTGATGTTAACTTTTGAATTAATTAAAGCTAATAACGATCAACTCTTTCAAAGAGCACATGTAGCATAGAGAGATGATGAACTGCAAAAATTAAATCATATATGAGATTGCATGACCACATCTTAAGTGAACCTCCACATATGCACCAAAATTGTAAAGTTGTCTATGATATTTAGCTAAAAAAAACCTGTTTGGCCAACTTTTAAAATTTGGTTATTTTTAAGATTACTCTTTTTTTAAAATGGAGTTGATATTCTTGCGCTAAAGATCCTCAAATCTTTTAATTTCCTCCGCCACTTTCAATTTACATTACATTCCTTAATCCTTATGCTTGTAGTGAATCAAACTTTAAGCTTTTCAAACCTCAATCTTGCCAACATTAGTAAATCTGTTTTTTTTTAATACCACTACTACTTTATACATGGCTCCAATTGATTTTCTTACTTTAAATCCTTAAAACTCAAAAGAAAGATCTTTAAGCTATGTACTGAATCTAAAATATAACAGAAACTTTGTGATATGAAGTTTAGCACAAAACAAAAGGATTTGACAATATTAGTAATTTAATTTTCAACATCAGAATATTTCTTTCACACTAGAACATTCTTACCTCACTAATTCTAAAGCTATGCACTATGATCTATGTAGTCCAAACTAACACCAAAACATGGATATTCAAATCTGCCAAACTACAAAACAAACTTACTATAAATAATAAAATGATCATAATATGGAACTTTTAGCACTCAAATATTCAGCAGATTCTTTGGAGACAATTGCTCGAAATAAACTAAACCAGGTCGATCTTTCATCATCTTCAACTATAGAAAAGAACCTGCATTACAAGTGNATACGAACACGTGGAAGGAATTCAAAAAGTTACATTTCAAGCTGAATCAAGGACGCACAATAAGAATTCAAGAATGTGAAGTTTTTCCTAAAGGTTCTGTACCCTCCCGAGGATAAATACAGATGTCTCTGTACCGATTCGCGAGACTCTACTAAACCGGGGAAAGTTACTTGAAACGCGAAAATACAGCAATAAAGGTAGCAAAAAATCAGCAGCAGGGACAATACAAACAACAACAGCAACTCAGTGTTAAGATAACCCAGAATACTCAACAAGGATGCTTAAAACTAGTAGCTAACAACTTCATGAATTGCCCAAGAGATCCTTCTATTTTTCTCAAGGTTTTTGCACTCTCAGAAACACACACTAAGATCAGAATTTTCAGCTTCTTATTTAGGTGTTCAGCTGCTCTCTTTTACACTCAAAGTTGTATTTTTAGGGTGTAAAATATCTAGTAGCTGTGTGATAGTCCCCCTTTAAAAATGAGGAAAGGGCAACCCTTAAATAGGCAAAGAAAACCCACTTTTGGGGCAGTTTTGGTTCACCAAAATCTGCCCAAAAAGGACTGACTTTGTGTGCTAAACACTGTTCAAAGGCTGTACCAAAAGTGAAAGGACAGCCTAGAAATATGCTATAGCAGAAACAAGGAAGAAAACATCACTCAGCCACCTAGATAGTAAAGTGAACACATTGTAACCTTAAACATGATCAACTCACCTAACTTCAGTACTTTAACAACACAATACCAAACTAACTGCTACAAACCAAATAAAAAACTGA
>NC_031995.1:114133349-114243151 GCF_001879085.1 Nicotiana attenuata | reverse complement strand
CGGCCGGCGGCGATGGGCGGCGGCTGGCGGAGCTGAGAGGGAGAGAAGAGAGAGTGATGAGAGGGGAAGAAGAAAGGAAATAAAGGGGAAAATGGGGGAAAATTTTGGGGGGTTTTAGCGTTTAAATACCTAGGATGAAGACCAAACTAGGACCGTTGGATCAAGTCAAGATGGGTGGCCAAGATTAAATCTTGATTCACTTAATGAAACGTACGTAGTTTTGAGGCAAAACTTACGTAGTTTTAAATCCTTTCAATGGCAACCCTTTATCTTGCACTCTTGGCCACTTTTTCTTTCAAATTTGGCCAAATTTCTTTCTTAATCCTACTTATTAAACTAAATTTACACAAACAAATAAATTAATTAAATAACTTATTCAAATGATCAATTAACTAGATTGATTCACCAATTGAAAAGTTAGTCGATTCCTAAAATGCACAAATGAAGGAAGAACTATTATTTTTTGATATTTTCATGATAAAAATATGCAATTAAAGACACAAAATTTGAGAAAAATAATTAAAATAACAAAAATACTAATAACTTTAGGAGGTGTTATAATAGTGCAAAAAATTAGGTGTTCACACTAGGGACTTCCAATTTCGCTTCCGGCCATACGCCCTAGTCTCAAATCACGATACGGACCCACTGAGAACGTTAAAACACTGATTCGGGTCCATTTTCTCAAAATATTGACCGAAGTCAACTCAAATGAGCTTTTAAGGCACGATTTCATATCTTTATCAATTTTCACATTTAAAACCTTCAGGAAAAAGGCACGGATTGTGCGCACAAATCGAGAAAGGCTAAATGGAGCTAATTGAGGTTACGAAACACAGAATTGAGCGCTCAAACTATAAATGACCTAAAGGGTCATCACATTCTCTACCTCTAAAACAAACGTTCATACTCGAACGGACATAAAAAAGTACCTGGACTGGTGAAAAGGTGTGGATATCTTGTTCGCATGTCCGACTCAGACTCCCAAGTGACTGCCTCGATCGGCTGAACTCTATACTGCACTCGAACTAAAAGATAATTCTTAGACCTCAACTAGCGGACCTGCCGGGCTAGAATAGGCACCGGCTCCTCCTCATAAGTCAAAAATCCTTGTCCAATTAGACTGAGCTGAAATCTAATACATGGGACAGATCACCGTGATACTTGTGGAGCATGGACACACGGAACACTAGATGGACTGCTGATAAACTTGGTGGCAATGCGAGTTTGTAGGCCACCTCGCCCACTTATTCAAGAATATCAAAGGGTCCGATGTACCTAGGGATCAACTTGCCCTTCTTTTCGAATCTCATCACACCTTTCATGGGTGAAACCCGGAGTAATACCCTCTCTCTGACCATGAATGCAACATCACGAACTCTACAGTCGGCATAACTCTTCTACCTAGACTGAGCGGTGCGAAGTCGATCCTGAATAATCTTGACCTTATCCAAGGCATCCTGAACCAAATCTATACCCAACAACCGAGCCTCCCACGGCTCGAACCATCCAACCAGAGGACGGCACTACCTCCCATATAATGCCTCATAGGGAGCCATCTAAATGCTCGACTGGTAGTTGTTGTTACAGGAAAACTCCGCAAGTGGTAAGAACTGATCCCAAAAACCCCCGAAATCCAAAACACAAGCCCGAAGCCTATCCTCCAATATCTGAATAGTGCGCTCAAACTGTCCGTCCGTCTGGGGATGAAATGTTATACTCAACTCAACCTACATGCCCAATCATGTTGTACGACCCTCTAAAAGTGCGAGGTGAACTCCGTACCTCGGTCAGAAATGATAGTCACGGGCACAATGTGAAGACGGATGATCTCACGTATATAGATCTTAGCTAACCGCTCTGAAGAATAGGTAACTACCACTGGAATGAACTATGCCGACTTGGTCAACCTATCCACAATGACTCATACCGTGTTGAACTTCTTATGAGTCCGTGAAAGTCCAAAAATAAAATCCATAGTGATACGCTTCTACTTCCACTCAAGAATCTCTAGCTTCTAAAGCAAACCAACCAGGTCTCTAATGCTCGTACTTAACTTGCTGACAATTTATACACCAAGGTACATATGAAACTATATCCTTCTTCATCCTCCTCCACTAATAATGCTGCCTCAAGTCCCGATACATCTTAGCGGCACACGAATGAATAGGATACCGAGAACTGTGGGCCTCTTCAAGAATCAACTCACGAAGCCCATCCATATTGGGTACACAAATACGACCTTTCATCCTCAAAACCCCGTTATCTCCAACAGTAACCTACTTGGAACCACCATGCCTCACCATGTCCTTAAGGACAAGCAAATGGAGATCATCATACTGACGATTTCTGATGCGCTCATACAAGGAAGACCGAGCGACTGTACAAGCTAAAATACGACTTGTCTCTAAAACATCCATCCTCACAAACTGATTGGCCAAAGCCTGAACATCTGCTGCAAGCGGCCTCTCACCAACGAGAATATACGCAAGGATACCCATACTCACTATCTTTCTACTCTAAGCATTAGCCACCACATTGGCCTTCCCGGGATGATACAAAATGTTGATATCATAGTCTTTCAATAGCTCCAGCCACCTCTTCTGCCTCAAATTGAGATCCTTTTATAGCAGACTCGAATGATCCGTGAATACCTCACACGACATGCCGTAAACATAGTGCCTCCAAATCTTTGGCGCATGAACAATGGCTGCCAACTCTATGTCATGAACATGGTAATTCTTCTCATGAACCTTCAACTGTCGAGATGCGTATGCAATCAGCCTTCCATCCTGCATCAATACTGCACTGAGCCCAATAAGAGATACATCACAATACACCGTGTAAGATCCTGAACCTGTGGGTAACACCAACACTGGCGCTATAGTCAAAGCAATCTTGAGCTTCTGCAGGCTCAACTCATACTCATCAGACCACTTGAATGGAGCACCCTTCTAGGTCAATCTGGTCAATGGGGCTGCTATAGATGAACACCCCTCCACGGACAGGCGATAATAACTTGCCAAACCTGGGAAACTCCGAATCTCTATAGCTAAAGTAGGTCTATGACAGATTTGTACTGCCTTAATATTCTTAGGATGCACTTTTTTGCCCTCGGCCAAAACAACATGCCCCAAAAGGCGGCCGAGTCTAACCAAAAATCACACTTTGAAAACATGGCATATAACTGGCTATCTCTTAGAGTCTGAAGTACAATCCAAAGATGTTGCTCGTGCTCCTCTCGACTGCGGGAGTAAATCAAGATATCATC
Source organism: Nicotiana attenuata (assembly GCF_001879085.1). Classification (NCBI taxonomy): domain Eukaryota; kingdom Viridiplantae; phylum Streptophyta; class Magnoliopsida; order Solanales; family Solanaceae; genus Nicotiana; species Nicotiana attenuata. The sequence goes on along the minus strand of NC_031995.1, from coordinate 114,239,880 downwards.
AATGAAAACAATCACAAAAGAATACAAATAGGGCTTGAACACCCGGTTCATCAAATCCATAAATGTTGCTGGGGAATTTGTCAACCCAAATGATATCAATAGGAACTCATAATGCCCATACCGAGTTTGAAAAGCTGTCTTAGGGATATCGGATGCCCTAATCCTCAACTGATGGCAGCCAAACCTCAAATCAATCTTCAAAAACATTTTGGCACCCTGAAGCTGATCAAATAAGTCATCAATCCTTGGCAATGGATACTTGTTCTTGATAGTGACTTTGTTCAACTGCCGATAGTCTATATACATCCTCATCGACCCATCCTTCTTCTTCACGAATAACACGGGCACACCCTAGGAAGAAACACTAGGTCTAATGAAGCCCTAATCAAGCAAATCTAGTAACTTCTCCTTCAACTCTGATGGGGCCATACGGTATGGCGGAATAGAAATGGGTTGAGTGCTCGGAGCCAAATCAATACAGAAATCAATATCCTTGTCAGGTGGCATCCCCGGCTGGTCTGCATGAAACACCTCTAGAAACTAGCAAAAAATTGGCACTGAATCCATGGAAGGAACCTCCGCACTAGAATCACAGACATCGACCAAATAAGCTATACACCCCTTCTCGACCATGCGTCGAGTCTTCACATATTAGATAACCCGGCTGGTAAGTGGAAAAGAGTCCCCCTCCACTCTAATCGAGGCAACCTGGCATGGCTAAGGTCAGTGTCTTGGCATGACAGTCCATTATAGAATGATAAGATGACAGCCAATCCATACCCAAGATAACATCAAATTTTACCATATCAAGAAGTACGAGATCTACGCTAGTCTCAAGACTCCCAATAGTAATCACACACGAGGGATATACACGATCTACAACAATTGAATCTCCCACGGGCATGGGCACATACATAGGAGCACTCAAGGAATCACGAGGCACAACCAGATATGAAGCAAAATAGGATGACACATAGGAATAACTAGATCCTAGATCAAATAAAACTGAAGCATCCCTATGGAAACTGGAAGAATACATGTGATAACGATGTCAGATGACTTGGCCTCAAGCCTAGCTTGGAAAGCATAGCATCGAGGCTAGGCCCCTGATCTCGTCTAAGTCACACCTCTATTTGAGGTTATGAAACGGTCGATGCAGTAGTAATACCCAACAAGGAGTCGGGGTCTAGTTCTACAGGGAGCTATGAATGGGATTTAGGGGTATATATTATAGCGTATGAGCTTCAACTATCTCAAATTGCACTTTCACAAACTTTGGTTGTTTCTAAGTCTAATTTAAACTAAGATTGCAAGATGAATAATTAAAACTAGAAAATTATTTTTGTTGTTTTTCAAATGATATAAAAAGCCTACGGCTATGACCTTCACATAGGTGTTGCCTAACGGGTTGTAAACTTTAAAGCTTGCTTTGTTGATCGGGGTGTATTATAGTTGTCAACACTCAAGTACCCACTCAATACCTCTCGGTGAGAAAGTGATTTTTCCCAATTTGGCTTTCTCAAGTCCAAATGGGTATTGAACAAAACGGTTGATAAAAAGCTCAAGTCGGATTTTACTATCTCTAGATTCAACCCTTTAATTGGGACTATCAATATCTTGATTTACCCCAATTTCTTGTTAGCCAAGTTTTTCTACACTAAGTCTCTCTTTCTCAAGTAGAGACCAAGTCAATAGGAATGGACTAATGTTTGCAACCATTAATTCTACAATTAAAAGCAAGAACAAGGCTAAATAATAAGCACCCAACCATAAACAAGCAACAAATCAAACACCCATTAAGTTCACACTCTAGGGTTGGGTCACAATCCTAGAAAAAATCTAGCTATTCATGCTTAAAATAGAAGAAATATAAGAAGAAATGATAATTAAACCCTATTGATAATTAAAATAATGAAATTTATGTTCTCAAAGCTCAAAATGGCAAAAAGTACTTAAGAGGGTAAAGAAAAACATCTATTGTGGCTGTTGATATTCAAAATTAACCTTAAAAAGTTAAACTCTTCTATTTATACAAAGCTGGAATTTTCAAACAAAAAAGCCCTTTCGGAGGTTCTGCCGTCGTATAATTCCATGTGTGGTCTTCACTTTGCTTCATCTTCACAGGATTTGAATTTTGTGGCCGCACAATTCTGAATCGCGGCCGCATCTCTCATTTTCTGCGGTCCGCACATTTTTGGGTGCGGCCGCACATTTTTGGGTGCGGCTGCACAAGGCTCTTCTGCGGACCGCACAAATGCAATTGCGTGGCTGCACAATAATTGTTCGGTCCGCACTTCCTTTGAACTGGATATGCAAACTCCCTAAACTTTTGCTCTTGCTTAGCTTCTGTGGCCGCATATTTCATGTGCGGACCGCACTTTGCACTTGTCTCTGATAAGCTTGTCTTCACAATCTGCGATCGCAGATGGTATTCTGCGGTTCGCACTTTGAGCTTATGTGCCTGTTTTGTCCTTGAGTGTAGATCACTACTTTTTGAGTTGGATTTCATCTTAGTGGCTCATTTTCCAATACTCTTGCAATTAAGCATATTTCATCCATTTACGGGAACATAATTAAACGCTTTTAGACTAAAACAAAAGCTAAAGGGCGCTAATAAGTAGTCAAAATCCCCACTTATCAACTCCCCCAAACTTAAGCTTTTGCTTATCCTCAAGCAAATAAGGTAATTCCCACCTCCACAAGTTAAAAGCTAATCCAGCTAATCTAAGATCCATCAATCACACATCAATTGGGAGCAACAATTACCCACGACACTTATGAATTATCAACAAGGCAATGATTTGAACGTTTAAGCACAAATAGTTCTAATGTGACACTTGAGCATTAAGAGTTGACTTTATTCATCAAGGAAGCTCGCTCTTTCATGTAGGTCATTGTGGATCCCAAACTCCTCCTCCTCTACTCTTCGTTAGCATATCTAACTTAAGATTGTAGCACTCAATTCAAAGATTTGTGAAAAGTTCGCTCATCTCTCTCAAAAGAATGTCACAAGCACGGCTCTAAGTACCATATGATTGCCCTTCATGCTGATCACCACTAATGTAACTTCACTCGGCTTGAAATCACGTAGGGCTTTTTCGGAATGTAATGAAGGCTTTTGGACTAAGGTTGGATATGTTGGAACAGAATGGGTTCATCTTTCCTTAAGCACTCCATTTTCACTCTTCGACTCATGTTTTGCCGGCTCTTTGTGGCATTTTCTTTTTCCTTAGGGGAACTAGAGAGACTTAACATCACTCTTTCTTGGTCATGATATTCATTTTCTCCCTCTTTGTTTTCTCCGTACTTTGCATCGTTACTTTTCTTTGAATCCCTTCAACTCCTCAACTTATTCACTTTCTTTTTGCATTTTTCTTCTTTATTCTTTCTTTCTTTTTCTTTTCTTTTCCTTTTCTTCATTTCTTTTCTCTTTTTGTGCCTTGATACATTTTTCAAACTTCTTGTCTCTCCCCTAAACTTATGTTTTAGCCAATTTTTTCTCAAGAGTGTTAAGGAAAGCTCGGGTGCCAAGAGAGGGTCACTACAAAACGGGTAAAGGCTTGTAACATGGTTATCAAAGGTTTTAGGCTCAAATGGGTTGACTAGAGATAAAAAAATTGGTGGGACATGAAAAACTTAAAGCGGGTCAAGGAGAGCCTACAATCACTTCTCACGCCAAGCAAAACTTAAAATTTTGCCTAGAAACACATTCCGGGCAAGTTCTAGACCATTTGCACGGGTACTTGCACTTGCAACAAAAACATCTCAACCTCTCACGCAACTGGATTGTTAAAGAGGATAGAGTCAAGGGCCTACAACAACCATATTCAAGATTGAAATTCACTAATGGTTCGGCTAAACCACTCGATGATTCCTTAATTCAACAGAAGAGTCAAAAGTAACTAACTAGAGCTATTTCTTTCCAAGAACTTGTTTTTAATCATAAGCACGTAGTTAAGTGTGTTGGTACCACGTGAAGCATATTTGACTCTTCGAGTCTGACTCAGTTAGGTCTTTTTATTCATTATTACTACTATTCTTACCTAAACATCAAAAGCAGACTCAATCCCTTAAGAAGGTCGTTACGCCATCCATCGTTGGGAAGAGTCACCCGGTTCACACAAAAACCACCTTTGGAAAGAACCGTGGCCTTAAAAAAACCAAAGGCTTATTTTCCACTTAAACATGAAAAGAAACTACTAGATTAAAAAGAAGCTATCAGAGTAAACAAGAAGCTATTAAATTAAATTTTGTTTACTAAGATAACAAAATAAAGAAGCTACAAAGCAAGCTACTGAAAGCATAAATGGATATACAAAATGAAAGAGAAAGAGAGAAAATATATACATCAATAGAGAGAGAGAGAGAGAGAGAGAGAGAGAAGAATATGTACATAATAAAAAGAAAAAAAAGGAAAATGTTATCAGTTATTACAAACCAAGTTTCAAATCATCCAAATATCAAATAAACTCCACCCTCCCCCCCCCCTACCCCCCGCCGAATAAAAGTAAGCATTGTCCTCAATGCTTAACAAAATAAGAATAAGTAAGGTAAGAGTAAAGAGGACTCCATATGTGGCCTTGAACATCTCTTTGTCCATAGTAGCATCACCGCCCTCAGCCTCCTCTAACTAGATCTCATCATCCTCAGCTCTGGGAGTGGCTGGGTTGGCAAACATCTGTCACACTGCCTCAGCAATGTCAGTAGCAAGGTTTGGCTCCTCAGACTGGCCAGCTGGTGCCACTGGTGCTGATGGTGCTCCTGGGTCTACTGGTGCTGCTGGATCTGTCTCCATCAACATATCAAATGGAAGGTCTCCCAGCGACTGCTATCTTGGTGACCTCTCTCCTCAGTCTGTCTACTGATTTCTTGGGTGCCTAGGATTTCATCTTCTTCTTTACCTACTTCCCAAGCTCCTCAATTACTCCTCCATGTGACACCAAAATGTCCATGACGGTCTTCTGGTTCTCCAAAATCTTCTTCAATATGTCCTCCACTATCGGAGGAATCTGGGGTGTCGGGGTAGATGCATGTGCTGCAACAGCACTGGATAAGTCAAACAGCTTTGCACTAGCTGTTTGCATCTAGTTGTTAAGGCTCGCTAGTATCTGGGAGACTCGCAGCGCAGAAAGTGGATGAGCAGCCATATGCACCAGCCTCAAAGTAGAAGTGGTGGGAACTGATGTTGAAGACCCTGAAGATGGAGGTGGAGGCATGGCAGTTGTACTGGTAGAAGGCCCTATAGTAGTGCAAGGCACGTCTTCTGAATCTGCAGCTAGCACCGAAGGCTCATCAAACTGGCCTACAATAGTAGTCAGCTGACCCTTATTCTTTGGGTTCCTTAAGTCCTTCAGAGAATACCAAGTGAAGGGCTTAGGGCTTCTTTGCTCGAACTTTTGTGTCAAAACTCTTCGACTCCACCCCCGCATCCGTAAGGTAATCCGTGATAGTGTTGGGATACGGGTAGGAGCTATCACCTTGCCTTCCAACCAGAGACATGTTGGCCGACATCACGGCACCCACATTGATTGGGTACTCGGTCATGATGTAAGCAACTAGCACTGCCCGCGGGATTGGGAGATTGGTTACATTTTAGCATGGGACTAGTCTGCTACACACAAATGTCTGCCATCCTTTTGCTTCAAAATTGAGGGTGCTCCGCTGAATAGGAACCCCTGTTGTGATACATGGTGGTGGTGGTCCCGGAGCCCAGAATATCAGCTAGCCGTATGCGAGCTGCATTACCCAGTGCGAACTTCTCTAGATATTGCACCGGCTCTACATCCTCAAACCCGAAATATGCGTTTAGGTTGCTCTTATCGAATCTTACTTTCAAATTCCTCACTATCGTCACCTTGGTACCCTTCTTTATATGCGCCACATTAGCGTAAAAATTCCCGGAGCAGGTGCTCGTTGGAATCCACCACACTTTGAGTGAACCATGTCCACCCTTTCCTCTCCCGGAATTGTCCGACACCGCCGGGTTGTATTTATCCTGATATTTCAATAAAAATTACGCTCAAGAGTGAGCGGTCTCGACAGCCACCACTCGCGGAATCTATTGAATGCAGTAAAACTGAAGAACCTATATTCCCAAGCTTCTTTCTTCTTCGACCTCTCAAGGCTGGCAACTCTGGTGTCACCCCCTTGGCCATCATCCGGTATATCATCCTCATCCACTATAGTAGCTAGTGTGTCGGGGGCATGTGTAGATAAAGGCTTTGAATCCTAACTATCACCTTACGAACCCTTAGAAGTGCTCTCTGTGGTGGAAGGTTCATCTCAGAGTTGAAATCGCCGCTGAAGCTATTGTGGCTATGATTGAGCATCAGGCTACTCTTACGCAGAGTCGCCCTCCGATGCTTCCCTAGACGGGACATATGAACTTGATTTAGCGGTCTCTGCATCTCTACCTCGCCCAGCTGTCGCCTTTTTGGATATAGCTCTTTGTAAGGCGAGTGGTAAGGTGCTCTTGCCTCGGCCTCAGGAAGGTTCACCCCTCCCCTTTGATGTATCACCACGACCACGTGACCTAACCAATTTCTACAATAAACAACAACAGGAGTCAGTTCTAGTTCAAGTTCAGAATTGCAGACAGTTGCAGAACAAAATATTATGCAGGTTGGGGAAGTGCGATCCGCACAATTACAAGTGCGGCCGCAGGTGGGGTTGTGCGGACAGCACAATTTAAAAGTGTGGTCGTAGTGATGATTCTGCAGTCCGCAAAATTTTAAGTGCCTACGCACATCTGAAGTGAGGTCCGCACAATTTGAGTGCGCCCGCACAATGGATACCTCAAAAATGGCAACTCTCTAAAGGCAGAGAATGCCCTTATCTGCAGCCGCACACACTTTCTGCGGCCACAGCTGAATTTCTACGGACCACACAATTTTAAGTGCGGTCCGCACAATCTTGCTAAATTAATGCCCTAACTTACACATATGCGGACCGCACAATTCCTTGTGCAGACACACAATTCAAAATTAAATCTGGCAGAGTTCCTAGAGTTTCTATTTCACGTACAAATTGGATATGGTAATAGCAATTAATCATGATAAGAAAATATCCATTCCCTCTAATAGCAACTAAGAGTTTACCCAACACAATCTATAGCCCACATGAATATTAATTTGACAAATGGTATAAAAATAACTTAACAAATTATAAACTAAATTAAGAAAATTGAAAAATTCTAGAGATGATTTGAACATACCAGTGATGAAGTGGTGTTAAGGAAGGATCAAAGATGTTGAATTAAGTGGCAGATGAGTGAATCAGTTGTGCAAGATTTAGCTTGTGTTTTAATTTCTCAGAGAGTGTAAAAGTTCAACAGTAGCATGAGGGTTGCTATTTATACTTAACGGATTGGGCCAAGAGTTCAAGAGATGAGTGCAACCGCATAATTCCTTCTGCGGTCCGCACTCTGATACCTGTTGTGCAATTACTCTTTGATGATCTGCGGTCTGCAGACTTCCTTGTGCAACCGCAGATTCTGGTGTGGACCGCAGATTTCCTTGTGCGGCCACACTTTGGCCATTTCTTTGAACAGAAAACTTCAGAGAGTGTTCAATTTTTCATCTCAAGTTGTGCGGATCGCACAAGAATTGTGCGGCCGCAAATCCCTTCTGCTGTGGCATTCAAAATTGTGCGGTCCTAAGAATACATGTGCGGTCCGTACTTTTTCCCTACTTAGCCACTTTTCTAACCACCGTTCTTTGTAAAGCACACTCATTCCTGCAAGACCCTTCAAAACCAGTTAGCACAAAATAAGACCTATCTAAAGAAGAAGAAAAAAAAACATGGGTTGCCTCCCAAGAAGCGCCTGATTTAACATCGCGGCACGGCACAGAATACCATCACTTGAAATGAATTACTGCCACGACGTGGCCATCTCCAACTTTTCCCAGATAATGCTTCACTCGGTGACCATTGAATCTAAACACCTCATCATTTTTATTCTTCAAGTCTAATGCACCAAAGGGTGTCACACCCACAACCTCAAACGGGCCACTCCATTCAAATTTTAACTTTCTGGGAAACATCCGTAACCGAGAATTGAACAACAACACAAGATCACATTCTCTAAAATCTTTGTTCCAAATGTACTTGTCATGGAGGTACTTCATCTTCTCTTTGTATAAGGGCGAACTTGTGTATGCATGGTAGCGAAACTCATCTAACTCATTCAAATGTGTCACTCTTAAGTTGGCGACGACATCCCACTCAAGATTCAACTTCTTTAAGGCCCATGTGTCTTTGTGCTCAAGTTCCACCGAAAGATGACAAGCTTTTCCGAACAACAGCCGGTATGGAGACATTCTGATCGGTGTTTTGTAAGCCGTACTATAAGCCCATAAAGCATTATCAAGTTTCTTTGACCAATCCGTCCAGTTAGCATTCACTATTTTGGACAAAATACTCTTTATCTCCTGGTTGGAGACTTCCAATTGACCGCTTACTTGTGGATGATAGGGGTTTGTGACTTTATGAGTGACACTATACTTGGTGAGTAAGGTGTCAAAAACTTTGTCGCAAAAATGTGATCCCCCATGACTTATGATAGCCCTTGGAGTATCAAATCTTGTAAAAGTATTCTTCTTCAAAAATTTCACCACACTTCTCGCTTCATTGTTGGGTAAAGCAACAGCCTCAACCCATTTGGACACATAATCAACCGGGACCAAGATGTAGACGTTTCCACAATAAATCACAAAAGGACCCATGAAGTCAATACCCCACACATCGAATATATCAATCTCCAAAATGGTGGAGAGGGGAATTTCATTTTTCTTTGAGATTCCACCGGCCCCTTGACATTCAACACAACGCTTGATGAGACCACTTGCATTCTTGTAAAGAGTGGGCAATAGAAATCGCAACTTAACACTTTGGCCGTCATTCTTGCTCCACCATGGTGACCACCATATGGCGAAGAATGACAAGCCCCAAGAATTTCAACTTGTTCCTTCTCCAGTATACATCTTCTAATCACTCCATCCGTACAAATCTGGAAAAGGTATGGTTCATCCCAATAATCGTCTTGACAATCCCGTTTGAGCTTCTTTCTTTGGTATGAAGAGAACTCATCCGGGATGATACCACTCACAAGAAAATTTGGTAGATCCGCGAACCATGGCACCTCTTTTATTGAAATAGCAAAGAGTTGCTCATCGGGGAAAGAGTCATTGATTTCAAGGCCATCATGCGGCCTCATCTCCTCTTCCAAACGAGACTAATGGTCTGTAGGGTGCTTATCGGGCGGATAATTACGCTTAACGGTTTGGCTTATCGGTTATCATATTATAAATATAGTAATCCGCTAGCCATCCAATAAGACAACGGGCGAACTGGTATCGGATTAATGATTATCGGGCAGTTTATCGGCTAAATCAAACAAATTTTTTTAACAATCATAGTCTTGTAAATACCAAACGGCAAACTGCATAGTTCAAAGCTCACTGTAACAACACAGAAAGCTCAAAGCTTTTATAGAAAGAACGTAAGAAAGAAATGGAGGAAGATATAGTTGGTGATGTAGCCAGGTGATTCGGTCTAAGCTTCAGATAGCAGTACTCCATCACCTTTTACTATTCTCATATCATTTTATTAGATAGTCGGTCATCTGTCGTTTATTCTTATGACCTAAATCTTCAATTGTACCCGAAGTTTCTGTCTTGCATGATCTACGAAACTATCTGAAGTTATCCTCGTGATTTAAGTTGATCAATTAATCAAAGTAGCATAACTATCTGAAGTTTCTGTCTTGCATGATCTACGAAACTATCTGAAGTTACCCTTGTGATTTAAGTTGATCAATTAATAAAAGTAGAGTATCTATACCTCATTGATCCCATTCTCATGTCAAAAAATATTATCCTATTGTGAACATGCAATGTGTGTATTTGAGCTACTAGGGATAAAAGTGTAAATATAAAAATTCTTAACGGGTTAACGATTTATCCGATAAGAAAATTGAGTAATCCGTCCCCAAATCGTTAAGCCATTAATTATAAAAACTCAATCCATTAACTCGGTAACCCGATACCAATAAACCAATAAACCATCGGTTTGGTTCGGTTAACGATTACAGTTCGGTTTTGAACGGCCCTAGTGGTCCGCCACTTGGTTTTCACTCCCTTTTCGATCTTGGATGTCTATATCAAATTCTTGCAATAGAAGTACCCATCTCATCAACTGGGCTTTGGAATCTTTCTTGCTCATAAGATAAAGAAGTGTCGCATGATCCGTATGGACAATTACTTTTGCACCCATCAAGTACGGGCGGAACTTCTGAATAGCAAACACAATGGCAAGGAGATCTTTCCGCTACATCACTAGCATCGCACATGATCTCAAAAGGATGAAAAATCTTGTTGATGTGTTTCCCCAAAATAGCCCCTACCGCTACATCACTAGCATCACACATGAGCTCAAAAGGAACACTCCAATTTGGAGCGGTGATGATGGGAGTAGTAGTCAACTTGAGCTTTAGCAATTCAAAGGCCCTCTTGCAATCATCATTGAAATGGAACTCAGCATCTTTCTCCAAAAGCTTGCACAACGGGTTCACCACTTTAGACAAATCCTTGATGAAATGCCGGTAAAATCTTGCGTGGCCTAAGAAACTCTGCACGCCTTTCACTAAAGTTGGAGGTGGAAGTTTATAAATTACCTCAATCTTTGCCTTGTCGACTTCTATGCCATTCTTTGAGATCTTGTGGCCAAGGAAATTGCCTTCCTCAACCATGAAATGACATTTCTCCCAATTGAGCACCAAGTTTGTTTCTTCGCATCTAGTCAATACTTTATCCAAGTTTGCTAAACAATCATCAAAAGAATTCCCGATTATCGAGAAGTCATCTATGAATACTTCAAGGTAATCCTCCACCATGTACGTGAAGATCGCCATCATACACCTTTGAAAAGTCACCGGTGCATTATACAACCCAAATGGCATCCGCGAGAAGGCGAAAGTACCATACGGACATGTGAAAGTAGTTTTCTATTGATCCTCCGGAGCAATAAGAACTTGATTGTAGCCGGAATATCCATCAAAGAAACAGTATAAAGCACGTCCGGCCAATCTATCAAGCATTTTATCTAGAAAGGGAAGTGGTAAATGATCTTTCCTTGTGACTTTGTTGAGCTTCCGATAGTCCATACACACTCGCCACCCGCTCACCGTTCTTGTAGGTATCAACTCATTCTTATCATTGGTGACCACCGTCATGGCCCTTTCTTTGGGACACATTGAACCAGAGAAGTCCACAAACTATCGGAAATGCGGTAAACAACCCCGGCATCCAACCACTTGATGATCTCCTTTTTGAAAACCTCTTGCATGGCTTCATTGAGTCACCTTTGATGTTCTATAGATGGTTTGGCATCTATCTCCAAGCTAATCTTGTACATGCAAAAAGCGGGGCTTATCCCTTGAATATCCACCAATGTCCATCCAATAGCCTTCTTCCTCTTTTGTAGCACCGCCGATGTAGAATCTACCTGCACGTTAGTCAAACGAGAGAAAAAAATAACCGATAAAGTAGAAAAAGGGCCAAGAAATTCATACCGAAGATATGAAGGCAATGGCTTCAACTCCAAGATGAGAGGCTGCTCAATTGAAGGCTTTGTTGGAGGAGTTGTTCTATTTTCAAGATCCAAGGACAATTTGCGGGGATCATAAGTGTATGACCCCATTCCTTGTTCTATTTTCAAGATCCAAGGACAATTTGCGGGGATCATAAGTGTACGATCACAGTTGAGCAAGACAGCCTCCAATGTATTATCAACATTCATCACAGCACTTGTTTCATCCACAATCACATCAATCACCAAGTCCACGAAAGAGCACACCTCATTGCTATTGGGTTGCCTCAAAGAGTTACACGTATGGAAAACCACTTTTTCATCACCAACCCGGAAAGAAAGTTCTCCCGCTTCAACATCAACTAGATCCTTTCCCGTAGCAAGGAAATATCTCCCAAGAATAATCGGCACCTCATAGTCAACCTTATAATCAAGAATAACAAAATCCGCCGGAAGAATGAATTTATCAACACGAACCAACACGTCATCAATTACTCCCAACCGTCTCTTCATGGTACGATCGGCCATTTGTAATCTCATAGATGTGGGTCTTGGTTTCCCAATTTCCAAAGTCTTGAAAACCAAATAGGGCATCAAATTGATACTTGCCCCAAGATCACAAAGAGCTTTAGCAAATTCGGCACTTCCAATGGTACAACGAATTGTGAAAGCACCGGGATCATCCAATTTAGGAGCCATTTAATGCACAAATGCACTCACTTGATGAGTCATCTTAATAGTATCACAATTCATCGACCGCTTCTTTGTCACAAAATATTTCATAAACTTTGCATAATTGGGCATTTGCTCCAAAGCTTCAACCAATAGCACACTGATAGATAGACTCTTCATCATGTCAATGAACTTTTTGAATTGATTCTCGCCATTTTGCTTGGCAAGCCTTTGAGGATATGGAGGAGGCCTAGGCATTGGTGCCTTAGCCTTTTGCACTACCGATTCTGGTATGTCAACAATGTGCTCCCTAGACGGATTCACTTCCTCTTGAGCTTCATCCACATTGTCATCAATATCAATCCGCACTTCATCATTTGCTTGCACCATATTGTTCGGGGTCTCATCTTCTTGTACCATTTGCTCATCATCCACAAGTTTCCTTTGACTTGAGGTGGGTGCATCCCCACTTTTTCCAGTTCTTGTAGTAATGGCCATGGCATGTCCCGTGTTGTTCTCACCCTTTGGGTTCACCACCGTGTCACTTGGTAGTACCCCCTTAGGATGAGTGTTTAAAGCTTGCAAGAATGCCCCAATTGAACTTCAAAGTTGTGAATTCATGTGTTGTGTAAGGCTAGTTGGGCATCGCTGTCGGCATTCTTCTCCATCATTTGTTTGAACATATTCTCAATTCGTCCAATCTCATTATTGGAAGAACTTGGACCATGGGAAGGATAAGGAGGCGGGTTGCTTGGTTGTTGATACATCGGGGGCCTTTGAAAGCCCGAACCCCAATTGCTTTGATTATTGTTCCATCCCCCTTTGTTGTTGCCTCCCCAATATCCGTGGTTGTTGCCACTCCAATTTCCTTGGTTATTTCCACCATTCCAATTCCCTTGGTTGTTACCACAATTCCAATTACCTTGGTTGTTAGAATTCCAATTACCTTGATTACCTTGAGGTCGCTATTGTTGTTGATTCGGGCTTTGAGAGTTGTTGCTTTGCCCTTAAAAGTTATTCGCGTATTACATTCCTCCTCTTGTTCATTGTAGGATTCATCTTGATCAAACCCACTATCTTCTTGCACATAATTCTCCACACGGTTTTGCACTTGTGGACCCTTTTACCTTCTCTTGTTCACCATCATACTAACTCCCTCCATGGCGTTGACTTGCTTCGGATTTTTCACTTGTTGAGGTTGATCCTTGGCTAATTGATTCATTATGGTGGTTGACTCGGCAATGGCTTGCCCATGATCATGCAATTATTTATGTAGGTGAATCACGTTCGGATCACATTGAGGAACATTTGCTCTACTTTGCCATGTCGATAAAGTATCCGCCATTTCATCTAAAATCTCACAAGCTTCCGCATACGGCATTGTCATGAAATTTCCACCGGAAAGTTGGTTGACATGTATTGATTGGTAGTATTGATCCCCCAAGAGAAAGTTTATTGAATCATAGCCTCTATCATGTCATTATTGGGTCACTCTTTGACCATTGTTCGGTACCTCTCCCATATTTCATGCAACAACTCATTGAGCTCTTGTTTGAATGCTAAAATCTCGTCTCTAAGAGTAGCCATATGACTGGGAGAAAAGAACTTGGAAATAAATTTCTCCACCAATTCATCCCATGTATGGATGGAATGGTTTGGAAATCTCTGTAACCAATCCAAGGCTTTCCCTCGTCGAGAGAAAGGAAATAGCCTCAACCTTAAAGCATCCTCGGATACGTTTGTCTGTTTACTCCCCCAACAAGTGTCCACAAACCACTTCAAGTGTTTGTATGCATTTTGTCTCGGAGCCCCGGTGAAGAATCCCCGTTGCTCTAGCAATGTGAGCATTACATTCGTGATTTTAAAGTTTCCCGCCCTAATGCGGGGAGGGACTATGGCGCTTGCATACCCTTTATTCGGCAACGACACCAAAAATTGATATCGTCCAAGTCATACCTCTATTTGAGGTTGTGAAACGGTCGATGCAATAGTAATACCCAACAAGGAGTCGGGGTCGAATTCCACAGGGAGCTAAGAGTGGGATTTAGGGGTATATATTATAGCGTATGAGCTTGAACTATCTCAAATTGCACTTCCACAAACTTTGGTTGTTTCTAAGTCTAATTTAAACTAAGATTGCAAGATGAATAATTAAAACTAGGAAATTGTTTATGTTGTTTTTCAAATGATATAAAAAGCCTAGAACTATGACCTTCACCTAGGTGTTTGCCTAACGGGTTGTAAACTTTAAAGCTTGTTTTGTTGGTCGGGGTGTATTATAGCTGTCAACACTTAAGTACCCACTAAATACCTCTCGGTGAGAGAGTGATTTTGCCCAATTTGGCTTTCTCAAGTCCAAATGGATATTGAACAAAACGGTTGATAAAAATCTCAAGTCGGGGTTTACTATCTCTAGATTCAACCCTTTAATTAGGACTATCAATCTCTTGATTTACCTAAATTTCTTGTTAGCCAAGTTTTCCTAGACTAAGTCACTCTTTCTCAAGTAGAGACCGAGTCAAATAGGCATGAACTAATATTTGCAACCATTAATTCTACAATTAAAAGCAAGAACAAGGCTAAATAATAAACACCCAACCATAAACAAGCAATAAATCAAACACCCATTAAGCTTACACTCTAGGGTTGGGTCACAACCCTAGTGAAAATCTAGATACTCATGCTTAAAATAGAAGAATAGAAGAAGAAATGATAATTAAACCCATATTGATAATTAAAATAATGAAATCTATGTTCACAAAGCTCAACATGGCAAAAAGTACTAAAGAGGGTAAAGAAAAACGTCTACTGTGGCTGCTGATATTCAAAATTAACATAAAAAGGCAAAACTCTTCTATTTATACAAAGCTGGAATTTTTGGACAAAAATGCCCTTCCAGAGGTTCTGCGGCCACACAATCCATGTGTGTTCCGCACTTTGCTTCAGCTTCGCAGGATTTTAATCTTGCGGCCGCACAATTCTGAACCGCGACCGTATCTCTCATTTTCTGAAATCCGCACATTTCTGGGTGCGGCCGCACAAAGCTGTTTTGCGGATCGCACAAATGCAACTAACGGCCGCATAGTTGATCTTCTGCGACAACACAATAATGTGTGGTCCACACTTCCCTTGAACTGGATATGCAAACTCTCTGAACTTCTGCTCTTGCTTAACTTCTGCGGCCGCATAATTCATGTTCGGACCGCACTTTGCACTTGTCTTTGATAAACTTGTCTTCACAATCTGCGGTGGCATATGATATTCTGCGGTATGCACTTTGAGCTTCAGTGCCTGTTTTTGTCCTTGAGTTCAGATCACTCCTTCTTGAGTTGGATTTCATCTTAGTGGATCATTATACAATACTCATGTAATTAAGCATATTTCATCAGTTTTTGAGAACACAATTAAACGCTTTTGGACTAATACGAAAGCTAAAAGGCGCAAATAAGTAGTCAAAATCCCCACTTATCAGCCCTACCACTCTGAACTACATCTCTAGGATGGCCTCTAGCTGGCTGGCCTCTACCTCCAATGGATTGACCCCTACCTCTGTCTGCCTGAACCCTGCCTCTAGCTGATTGAGCGAGCGGTGGAGTAACCGATGCCGGAACCATGACACAAAAACTCTACTATGGTATGCTGCTCAGTAATCTCGGACATGACCTCCTGATGTGCTCAATACCACCACATTCAACACACCCATCCTGCTGCTATGGCTGCTGAAATTAAAGCTGACCCGAACGGGCCAGATAACCATGGTGATAATTCTGAATCAGAGACGCACTGATAAGAGTTGATGGTGCACTGTAGGTTGGCTGCCTAGAGTAAGGCACATAAGGACCACGACTCCCTGAAGCATTGTGAGATGCCTGAAGCGCTGAATGAAATATCTTGGGAATATGGCCCCTACCATAAGTACCCCTACCTCCAGATGAGGCGCCACTAAAACTACTTGAATGACGAGGCCTCTTATCTAACACCAGCCCTCTCTCCTGAGCACGAACCAACTCGATCTATCTAGCTATATTTACGGTCGTTTGGAAAGAAATATCACTCTCTGCCTCCTTGGCCATTTGAAGCTCGATAGTGTAAGTGAGCCTATCAATAATCTCCTCACTCTCTCCTTCTCAGTAGTAATCAAGATAGTAGCATGGCGAGCTAAGTCCACAAATTGAGTCTCGTACTGGGTGACAGTCATACCACCCTGCTGAAGTCGCTCAAATTGCCTGCGGTACTCCTCTCTCAGGGTGACAGGGATGAACTTCTCTAGAAATAGCTGAGAGAACTGATCCCAAGTAAGTGCAGGCGACCCAGCTAGTCTAGTCAACATATAATCTCTCCACCATCTATGGGCGGAACGAGTAATTTGAAATGCAGCAAAATCGACCCCATTGGTCTCAACTATACTCATGTTGCACAATACCTCATGGCAACGGTCCAAAGAATCTTGTGGATCCTCAGAAGATGCACCACTGAAATGAACATGAAAGAGCTTGGTGAACTTATCCAACATCAACATAGCCTCAAAAGACAAAGCGGGCCTATCACCAGCCTGTGCTGCAATAACCGGCTGAACTACCCCAACTGGTGGGGCTGCTGGAGTCTGAAACTAGGGAACCACCTGCTCCGGGGTTTGAGTAGCGAGAGTCTGTGCTCCTCCCCCATCCCGAGAGACGGTAGGTTCCACCGAAAAAGTACCGGTCTGGGCCACACTCTCCATAAGTTCCACCAGACGAACTAGAGCGGTTTGAAGCACTGGAGTGGCTATGAACCCCTCCGGGACCTGAGCTGGTCCAATGGGTACAGTCTGAGCTTGAACCTTCTCATCAAAATATACCTGAGGCTCCACTGTTGGTGTTGCTGCTCGAGCTCTAGGCTGAGCTCTGCCTCTGCCTTGGCCTCTAGCGCGACCTCGGCCTCGACCTCTGCCCCTAGTCGTAGCTGCCACAGGGGGCTCCGACTCCTATCTGGCAGTAGATGCAGTGTGTGTTCTCGCCATCTGTGAGAGAACAAGAATACAAGAGTTCAATCATCAATGATAGAATAAAATCGCAGGATAGAGAAGAATAGAAGGGAAATTGTTCCTAAACTCCATAGCCTCTAGAAGATAAGTACAGACGTCTCCGTACCGATCCTCCAAGCTCTACTAAGCTTGCTCGTGACTCGTGAGAACTAGGCAACCTAGTGCTCCGATACCAACTTGTCACGATTCAAAAATCCCACCCTCAAGACTGTGATGGCGCCTAACATTTCACTTGCTAGGAAAGCCAACATAAGAATAGTTTAAAGCCATTTTGAACAAATCAAATTTAACTAATATCAATTACTGAAATAATTGAGATAAAACAGAATAAAGTGCGAAAAGCCATAACATTTGAAATATCTAATACAATCCCTAATATGGTGTCAGAAGTGCACGAGCTACTAGGATAATAAAGATAAAGGTCTGAATGAAAATAAAGATGTCTGAAAGAAAAAAAATCACAGCTAAGATAAGGTAGAAGGGGAGTTAAGGGTTGCGAACAGCGAACAGCTGTACCTCAAGTCTCCGTACTGATAGTCAACCCGAGCAATCTACTGACTGCCGCTGGGACCGACTCCAAAATCTACACAAGAAGTGCAGAGTGTAGTATGAGTACAACCGACCCCATTTACTATGTAAGTGTCGAGCCTAAACTCGACAAAGTAGTTGTGAGGCTAAGGCGGGTCACTTACAATAACCTGTACGTAGTATAGAATAATGACAGGAAAGGAAATACGGGAACGAAATAAGGAAGCTAATTCATGAAAATAACTCAATCCTCAAAGAAAACTAGTAAATGCCAGAAATACCAATCCTTAGAGTCTCGTACGAAAGTATCGAAGCCAACACAATACAGTAAGGAATAGAAACACATAAACTGTTGCAGCACGCAAATTTCACTCGTTGCAGTGCGCAACCCGATCCCACCGTATCAAATAAATCTTCCCTTATTCCATCCGTTGAGGCGTGCAACCTGATCCATAAATAAATCAATAAGTGCAATCCGTTTAACAACTCGAATCACAAGAATCCCTACTATTAAAAAATATGAAAGCTACAATTCAAGAAGGAATCTCGAACTAAATCATGAAAGGCTACGATCAATACTGAGCAACAAGGCAAGTCAAATATATGACAGTTAAAGGATACAAGACAATTAAGGCAAATATCAATTAAGCACTAGAGCATGGAAGAAATTAACATTTATAATGCGAGACTAATAAATGACAAGTAGCAAGTTAAGGCATAGGAAGCAATTAATGCATGTAACAATCAAGACATGGACTGCTATAATTAATGAAATACGGGCAGATATGGAAGAAACAGGTGATTGACGGCATATAGACACTCGCCACCTCGCATATACGCCGCTACTCATGAAATCCACATAGCACATAGCTCAAGGGTTCCTAATACCCTCAAATCAAGGTTAGACCCAACACTTACCTCACTCCGCAATCAACTCAAAGTTCAACCACGGCCTTGCCTTTCGAACAAGCCTCCAAACCAACCAAATCTAGCAAATTATTAACCAAATGATTCAAAATAAGCCTTAGAAACTATCCACAAATGAAAGAGGATCAATTGAGATCATTATTAAAAGTCAACAAAAGTCAAGTCCGGGCTCGCTTGGTCAAAACCCGAGGTTTGGACCAAAACCCGATCACCCATTCACCCCCAAGCCCGGTTATGCAATTCAATTCGAAATCCAACCTCAGTTCGAGGTCTAAATTCCTATTTTACAATGATTCTACCCAAATCCCTAATTTCTACCATGAAAATCCTAAATTTGATGTGAAATCTTAGAAAATGTAATGGTTAATTGAAAGAAAGTAGACTATAGTCACTTACCAATGAATTTAGGAAGAAAAGCTCTTGGTAAAATCGCCTCTAAGATGTTTAGGGTTAAGAATTTGAAAGAAATAAGCTAATTTCCGTTTTTCCTTCTTTTCTCCAGGCGCAGATGTCGCAATTGTGAACCCGCAAATGCAAAGATCCCCCATCTCTGCTGACATCGCAAATGCGATGGTTTTGTTCGTAAATCCGAAATTGGACTTCCGCAATTGCGACAATTTGATCGCAAATGCGATCACTCTCCCCCGGTACCACTTTGCAAATGCGAACTACTTGTTCGCCAATACGAACCTAACAGAAGACATGGACGTTCGCAAATGCGACACTGACCTCGCAATTGCGAGCTCAGAGACCTGCACCAAAAACAACAATTTTCTTAAGTCCAAAACCACTCTGAAGCCTATCAGAAAATACGAACAAAGAAAGGAAAAGAAAGAAACAAAACACGAAAAAGAAAAAAGAAAAGGAGAAAAAAGAGAACGAAGGAAATAGAAAATAAAAGGAGAAAAGGGGACGAGAAAAAGGATAGAAAAAAAAGTAGAAGAGCAAAAATAGGGATCATGTAGCTAATAGTACTTTTTTTTGGCTTCCATAGGTATTTGAGAATTTATTCCAATACAATTAATTGGGGGACGTTCACATATATCCACTTTTGGGGCTACAATTATACACGTATTGCATAAGAATTTGCAAAAATTTACCCTATCTGAATTTTCTATCTCTTTAATGCAACTTCAAAATCAGACTTGAAGTTCTTTTATCTTTCTAATGTAACTTTGGAAAATAGATCTTAAGTAGTTCCATCTCTTCAATGCAACTTTAGAGATCAGATATGAAGTTCTTCTATCTTTCTAATGCAACTTTAGAAAATTGGATCTTAAGTAGTTATATATCTTTAATGCAACTTCGAAAATCAGATCCTAAGTTTTTCTATCTTTCTAATGCAACTTCAGAAAAATCAGATCTTAAACAGATCTATCTCTTCAATGCAACTTCAAAAAACGGTTCTTAAGTTCTGAAACATGAACTTGTTCTTCGAATTTCAATAATTCAACACACAGTTGAACGCCCAAATCTACTCCAAATGAGCTCAAATTTGAAATATGACTTTCAAATATCATAAATAACAAATCTCAATTATCAAATTATCAAAACAACAACAAATCTAATTTGAAACTAAGAAGAAGAAGAAGAAGAAGAAGAAGAAGAAGAAGAAGAAGAAGAAGAAGAAGAAGAAGAAGAAGAAGAAACCGTAAGGACAACCTACAATAGTGTTCTGTAACTAAGAAGAAGAAGAAACCAAACGGCTCCTGAATTTATGCAAAAAAGAAGAAAACAGCAGTGAAGCTTCTGAATACATGAGACATGAATACAAGACGAAGAGAAAAGCGTATCTGAAGTTATCCAAAATTTAGTACCAGTGAAACTTCTTTAAAAAAAAAATGGGTACAAATTAAATGGTAGTGAAAAACTTGGGTGCCCGTGAAACTTTTGCTAATTAATCCCAAAGGAAAATAAGTTTCAGGACGACCTACTTCTCTTTTGCTCCACATAGTTGCAGACCAATTGGATTACTTTCCAACGAGTCTTTGAGCCCATTAAACATGTGGAACATGTTTTTATCATGAATTACTTGCAGTTGCATTCCCAGTAATTGTATGATTTGATGGTGTATTTTTTTTATGTTGACGAACGGGGGGGGGGGGGGGGTATCGGGCCTAATATATGTTTTTATAATCGTAAAAGTTAAACACATTGGTTATCCATTTTTAAATGGATAATAATCCTATCCATATTTGACCCATTTATAAAAAGTTTATTATTTAACCTATCTTTTAATGAATAGTATGAGCGAAAATAGCACTTTTCGGACTGGTAATTGAAAAAATATTTTTGCAAAGTCATTAAAAATAGCCACTATTTTGCTGCAATACGGAAAGTTCCAGCATAATATATTGGAGATTGGTGTGTCTGTGTATGAACTTCCAGCATATTATGCTGGAACTCCAACACACGGAAAGTTCTAGCATAATATACTGGAGATTGGAGCACCTATGTATGAACTTCCAGCATATTATGCTGGAGCTCTAGTATATTATGCTGGAAGTTCACATGTAAAAAATTCGAACTCCAGTATATTATGCTGGAATATTTTCTGGATTTTGAATAGTGTTTTCTTTCAGATTTATCTTTACATGAAAATGGTTAAATTTCGATTACTTTTGAAACTGTCGCAATTTTTCAGTTACACTTGTAAATCTTGCTATTTTTAAATTTCACCCTAATAAATGAATAATTATTTTTTTAATCTATTTTGCCACCACTAACTACGATAAGTGATATTTGCACATGATACAATGAGCACGATTATAACTTACCACCAGGCCAAGCTAACAACTTTTTCTGTTCTTCATGCATTTTGTTGCTCGTCTTATTGACAGTTTTTGATTAGTAAGGGCGTGGGCCGGGTCCTGGACCGTGGTAAAAAGATGGAAAGGTTAACACCTTATTTAGTTTAAATAAATATCATTTAAAAAAATTATATTCTATAGATACTTTTTAATGTTTATAGCAAAATATCTAATTTTGGTTACCTCCTAACCCTAAGCCACTAAATACGATATTCAGTTACACTATTTTTTTTTTCTCTCTCTACTTTGATATATGCTATTCTCTTCCCCAATTCCCTGAAAACACGATGCTCAATCTCAAAATTCCTCTCACCCACATCACCTACGTTCTCTCCAATCCCAATTTCTCCAATTCCATCGGAGCACGCATATATGTTACCACGTCAAATATGTTGACATATGGTTTCGACAATTTGGACAGAGTCCATTCAGATTTTCTATGCTGCCGTAGAGGTTAGGCAAACATCTGTTCATCCAATCTCCGTCAGAAATTAGGCTACCAGATTTTCTATGATGCCGGAAATTAGTCTTTGTTCTCTTCCATCCAATCTCAAAGTTTGGTGGATCCTGCTTCACAAGCCCAGTTCTTAATTTTCTATCGCGAATTATCTTTGACTTTCTTCGTTTCTCTATTGGGAATTTTTTTGGGCTGATTGTTGTTTCTGAAGTTGGTCTGGGACTGAGGAAATTGGGGTCTGAAGAGTCGGGTGTGGGATTGTATTATCATGTATTTCATTGTATTCATTGTCTTTTTTTTCATTGTATTTCAATGTATCTCGTTGTATTCCATGTATTTTATTGTATTCAATTTCTCGTTGTATTCTATGAATATATTCATATATTTTTTTAATTTATATAATTTATGTATTCAGATGTATTATATAATTTCTCTGAAGATTGCTATGTTTTTGGGGTGTTTTTCGGTTGAGAATCTTTTTTATAACTGGAAATACAAAATTTGTGTGTTATAGTTGAGTTTGTTGAGTTATATTAGGAGTCTATTATGTTAATTGATTCACTTTCCATTTAAAAATAGTGCAATCCCCTGTTTCACGCCGTGAATACAGTCGAATACAATAATTTGTCCAGCTGAAATCCCATGTTTCACGCCATGAATACAGTCTAATACACTCGAATACAACAACTGATTAGCTGGACTTCCCTGATTCACGCCTATTTTTACTATTGTATTCATGAATACGGTGCTTAAATACATCTAATACATCTTATAACAACAGAAAACGTATCTACAATCAGTAATATAGCAAATGGTATCTACAGATAGCTAATTATCACTAAAAGATAATGCTTTATGAAAATTTTTCTAAAAAGATATGGCCTGTTCCTGAACGGACTGGTCTAGTTGACACCTTAATTTAGTACCTTTTTTATTTTTATTGAGATTTTTTGAAATTACCCCACATGAAGAAATATGACATACACTGTGAATGGCAAAAGCTATTGTAATTAATAAAAATTGTGTGACTAAAGTTCAATGTTCATAATTCCTCCATTCCAATTTATGTGACAATTTGCGGATTTGGAGATTAAACCAGTGTTTTAAAAGGCGTGGGCGTAAGACGAGACGTTTTATATATGCCTTAACGAGGCGTAAGCCCTGAGGCACGGGGCATAAGCCCCATAGATATTTTATTTTTATATTTTATAAAATAATATAATTACGGTATATATATATATATATATATATATAGATACATACATTGCTTCATCCCCACAAAAATTAGTCAAAATAATCTAATATACACTACATAAAAGCACAAGTAACTTGAGTCGAAAAGAATAAAGGTTTCTACATGGAGGAACAAAAAGGATGACTAACCTGCAATTTGAACTTTGAACTTGCTGTTATGAAGGAGAATTGAGTTCTTTTTGTATTTTTAAAAATAAATTGAGTATTCATTGCTTTTGGGAGATATTAGCAGACTAGCGGACAAGATAAAGAATTGGGAAAGACCATGAATTAGAGCTTCAATCAATAAAAAAGGTCTTGTCGTTTAAATTTAATACATTTCAGTTCCTTTTTAAAACTTTTGAGTAATTACCAAGCTGAATTTTGAGAATTTGGGTATTATATAAAAGACTTATTCAACAAATTTTGTTTTAATTTGAAAAAGTCTATGGGGCTTACGCCTCAAACGCCCGGGCGTACGCCCCGAACACCCAGGCATACGCTTTCTTGAGACTTTCGCCCCACACTATAGCCTCGGGGCGTTTTTGGTGCACCTCGCCCCAGGGCTCGCCCCAAAAATGCCTTTTAAAATACTGATTTAAACTACTTAATTTTGACCATGAATTCTATCATAGAATATTTCAATTTTTTTGAAATAAAATTTACATATTTGAAAATTATGTAAAATGTACTATAATACATAATAATTATAATTCAAAACTTTCAAAGAATTAATCAAAAAAATTGAGATAAAAGAAAAACTCGTTTGTTTCTCGAAATCCGAGTACCGCCATATAAATTGGGACGGAAGGAGTATTGTCTAACTACAAACTTGTAGTAGTACCATTTTAATAGTGTATTTTTATGAAGAAACTTTGTTGTTATTAATTCAAAATAATACATGGCTGATAACTCCGATTTGTAGTTAAATATTACTCAGCCAACGATTTTTTCCGGTGGGGAAGTTTAGTAGACAAATCGTTGTTACAAGCTTCATATTTTTTAGTTACTAAGTTTATGACTCATGCATCCAATCACTAAATGTAAGAAAATTAGAATCTTTTCAAATAAAATGATTAATATATAATCCGCAAACAAATTTATTTCCATAGCTAATAATTCTTAATTATATAAATCACATTTATTCTGGGTGTACAAAGACGAAACTGTATCAACAATCTTAGGAAGTTCTTGTCAATATAATGAAACTGCTTCATCATTGGTCCTAGACCTTTAATGCCTCACTAACACTTGTTGAATAAGAATTCTCTGTAATATGTATAAGAGACGCATGAAATAACACGAATGGCACGAACAGCAGAGGATTCAAACTGAGTACAAAATATACGAGGTAACAGATTTTTATTGTGCAACGTACAGAAAATGTGCGCTCATGAGGATATATAGTGAATAATTAATTGTCATGGCCAGTTGTTGCGGCCACGGCCACTGCCACCACCATTGAACCTGCCCCTGCCAGGATAGTGGTTGTTGTTTGCGGAAGGTTCACCATAATCCTGTGGACTCACTTGTAGCATTTCCATCTCTTCCCCTGCAAAAGGAAAAAAGAAGAGAAATTTTCACTTTCCAGAACACACAGTATAGTGTATAGTAACTGGAAATGTAAGTTCTATGTTATATGAGAATATTCGTCACAGTATTCATAGTAATTACTAGTACAGATTTATGTACTGCTCCCTCCCTCCCTCCTAATTTATGTGTTACTCTTAAGAAGAATAGTATCTTTTTATATTACTAAGTAACTTAACTCTCTTTGGGTTGTTTTAAACCATAAATTTCTAAAATCTTTCTTCCTTAAATTACGTACCTAATCAAATACCATCACATAATTTGGGACGGAGAAAGTAAATGGAATCATACTACCGACTGATCACATCGAGCCTTTTTTGTCACTTGTCAATACCATTTATGTATTACTACAATTTTTAACATATTAGTCTATTTCAGATTAACTTCCGGTTCAAAAGTTGAAGGCGTCAAGTATTTGCATATGAATCCAAAAAAACATTGCCGACCACCCGAAGAACACTGCAGTACATTAAATTTTAGGAAACGGCAGATTCATAGTTTTAAAGTTTTGTAAATAAATAAAATTTTAGTAGAGATTGCTTTCCTCTTTTAAGAAATTTATGCAGTTAGTTGGACCAATGAATTTCAAACAAATAATTATACCAACAAAAATAAAAACTACTACTTCCACTAGGTACGTGACAAAGGATGAAAAGACAGAGAGATAAAAGTCGCTATATAAAGGAATGGACGCATAGTATATACCTGAGAGAGAAATGAAGTTACGGGCAGAAACACAAAATATAGTGATTGAAAGAAGAAACAAGATGCACAATAAATAGCGTCGAAACCCAAGACCAGCCGCCATCTCTCGATCTGTTGGAAAATAATGAGGCAGAGAACCAAAAGGCTTCCTTTATTTATAATGCAGTCCTGTAATAGACGTTGACATTGGCAACTGGTGACCTTTACGTAGCTACGAAACAAATGATGGATATATATCTAATTAACCGTCTAATTTGGGTCAACGAGAAGTTGCTCTAGTTTTCTTTGCTCAGAATGGAATCATCAATTTTATGGCCCCTCTTCACCGTAAAGAAAGAAAAATGCACAACCTTTTTTTCCTCATCATAACTGAAACTTTTCACTTCACAATTTGCTTTTTGATAATGAGCTCAAATGGGTCGGTACACTAAGCTCCCGCTATGCGTGGGGTCAAAAAAAAGGCCGGACCACATAATAACTTCCCCCATCTCCTATCATCAAAATGACTAAGCTAGTTATAGTGTACAGTACACTATCAGACACAGCTAGCAGGCACACAATTTGTTTTTGAAGTGATATGTATGGGCATTGCTTCGATTTGAAATCGCTGTATCATTAAGTCAAAAGCTCAATTTATTTATTCTTAATAAGAGTGGAAAAACCAAAACTCTGAACTTGTTATGTTATCTTCAGGAAACAAATTAAACTGCAACGTCAACTGGAAGAAAAACTAGCTAGCTAATAGAAATCTCCATGCATTTTAGTTGACATGTGAGCAATACGTGCAAACTAAATCAGAATCAAGTGAAAAATGAGAAAAGTAGTTCATGCAAATTAATATAAAAGATTAAGATCGAGCATCTTCCAGGTTCTCACAACAATACATTGATTAGATTTAATGTTGCTAAAATTTAAACTAGTAGTCGCATTACTCCCAAGTAATTCTCTAATACATAGTCGGCTTTACGAGTAATATCTGATGCTCACAGCCAGAGGCGGATCTAGGATTCGAATTCTATGGTTCAACCTCTTAATTTCTTAGCATTGAACCCATTATATTTTAAAGTTATGAGTTCATATCTACCAGTTTTTGCAGTTTTGTTTTGGTAGATTTTTACATATAAATTTATGTTTCGGATCGAAAATACTGGGTTCAGTTGAAGCCGGCACTCCTACGCTGCATCCTCCCCTGCTCACATCTCATATAGTTGTATTAGGATAACGGATTTTGACTTCCATATATTGACAGTTTAAAAGAACTTTTATTACACTATAAGGTATCTCGAAGATAACAAACTATCCGTATCTATAAAATAGGATTAGTAATTTGAAAAATAAGATAGATTATGTGTTATAACATATTAAAATATACTGATAGAGTGATAGTGCAAGAAACATTTTACACTATTACTAATAAATATACACTACAATAAATGTGATTTTTAACCACGAAAATATTAGCTACAATAGAAAATTTGTCACTAATTATTCATTTTTGTGACAAAAATTATATTTCGTACTTAAATACATGAGGCACATACTTTTAGTGACAAAACATAAATTTCGTAGCAAAATTTTTGTCTACTAAAGTTTCCCACAAAAAAATGAATTGGCGCCAAAATTTGATTAATATTAGCCACAAAATTAATATTATTTGTGACAAATTGTTTCGTCATTAATGTTGTAGACAATTGGTGACAAATAATTGTTCGTCTTAAAATTAGTTATATTTTCACTACGAAATAGTTTCGTCACTAAAAGTTTTATATTTTTTGCAACCTTAGTTTTTGTCACTAATAGCATAAACAAATTAGTGACGATTAGTGTATCATCTCTATTTGACCTATGAAATTATTAGGTACCATAAAAAGTTCATCACTAAGTATTGATTTTTTGGAACAAAAATTCGAGTCGTACTTAAATGCACATGCACATACATTTAGTGAAGAAACAAATATTTCGTAGAAAATTTTATCTACTCAGGTTTTCCACCAAAAAGATGGATTGTCGTTAGTTATTTAGTAACATTAGTCACAATATTTAATATTATTGGTGACAAGCTAGTTTCATCTCTAATATTGTAGGCAACTAGTGAAAATCATTATTTGTCTAAAATTAGTTACTATATTTTAGCGGTGAAAAAGCTTGGTGATTAAAAGGGTGTTTGGCTAAGCTTATAAGCTGGTCAAACTGGCTTATAAGCACATTTGGCTTATTTACGCATTTGGTAAACACCTTAAGTGCTTATAAGCCAAGTGCTTATAAGCTAAAATCAGTCATAAGCCATAAGTTGGTCACCCCCAACTTATAGCTTTTCAGCTTATAAGTACTTTTAGTTTAACCGACACTTTTAGTAGTTTATCCTTAATAATATTTTCTAATTCACAAAATACTTTTTCTCAAAATAAATTTTCCGAATTTCTTCAATCCATATTCGTTGTTAAATTCTTTTCTTTACAAATATTTTTTTTAATTTATAATCTTTTGAAAAAGAATTTAAGAGTGTTTAGTCATTTTAACAAAAGAATAACTTATCAGCACTTTTTATCAGACACATCAACTGCTTATTATCAGTTTCAACACTTCTATCCAACACACGTAAATACTTATTTTAAAAATCAGTTCCAGCACATAGGAAAGCTTTTCAGCACTTCAAGCTTATCAGCTATTTACAATCAGCTAATCCAAATGGGCTCTAACTGTATTATCTATAATATATTAAAAGTACAAAAAAACCTTAGCGAAATTTCGTTCACCTTTTTATCCTTTCCAAAATAAAGTTCACAATAAATAAAATAATTATTTAATTATTGCTCTAATATTTATGAATATTCATTTAATTAGTAACATTAGTTCCAATATAGTATTAAGAAACGAATTGGTATAAACATAGACTTAAAGTAATACGGATGAAATAGTAGAAGACAAAATATATTCTAAATGAGTTATCATTAATTATTTTTTCTTCCTTTGTATTTGTCCAACAAATGACAACTTATATTAAGTTATTTATTATAAAATATTAACTCAGTATTGGTTATTTCTAGACTTACATTGCCACTTATTAGCTTTAGCTTTTTTTAAGCAGTTGACAACAATAATTCTTTTCCCCACAAAGTCCGTAATATTTTGTTAATTTTAATAAATGGCAGCAATTTAATTTAATTATTGGTATATATGATAATAATCATGAATTGCTATGCTAACAAAATTTTTAATCTTGTGGTAATACAATATGTTCAAAGTGTAGATAAATTGACAACAATATATTTTCATAGTTATTACAGTGAATTTTTTTTTATCATTGATAACATACTTAATTTCTTTTTGCCATAAAATAAAATTCTTAATTTTCTTGCAACTTTTTTTGGTTTCAAATTTTTCTTCAAAGTTGACGAAAAACGTAGCGGCAAATTTCCCTCCCTTTTTCCCAAATCCCTCTTTTTATTGACTACTACCGTTATTTTCAATTTTCCTCCTCATATCTCTTTATGAGATCTTCAACCCCCAATCAAACCCTTGCCCAAGTAAAGTCTGTTATCATTTTCACTATCAATATATTACTTCTGTCTCTCACTTTCTCAATCTCTCTGTATGTGCATGTGTGTTTATTCTCCAAAACTTTTTCTTGATTTAACAGCATAGAAGACCTAATCTGGGATGATGGGCATTTCAAGACAAGGTATATAATTTACTTTACTTTCTTTCGATATGTATTTAGGGCATTATAAATTTGGGTATCTCCAGATGGCATATGACATGTATGTATTACTGTGTTTTTATTTATTTTAATTTTATTGTAAGGGTATGAAGAAATTTTGTCTATTGTTCTCTAATTTTTGAGAGGTTAACAGCTCAAAATTTTATCTCTTAGTATGAATATGGTTATAGCCAAAGAAGAATTGGAGTAAGTATCTTTATCAGTACTTATTTCTCGTTCTATTATTCTTATTAATTATTAATTAATATTTGATTTATAAATAACATTTAAAATATATGTTTTCTAAATTATGTGATCATTAAGTATGTACTAAAATTATAACTTTTTTTTTCTTCCTATTCTCAGGTACATGAAGATGAAAATTATTAGACACACATTAGCATTTGGAGAAGCAACATACTTTTTTTTTATAATCAATATTCATGTATTTTGATTAGACTTCGCGTTAGATAAACTTTACTTTATTTATGTGTTTTAGTTTTAGGAGTTTGTAAGAGATATTATTGTAATATGGTATAGTTCTTAATTTTATGATCATGGGTGCAAATTTTTGTTGTTACCTTGTATGTATTATTATATTATTTCCAATTAGTTTACTCGCGGTTCACCTTTTTATTGACTACGAATTTACTTTATTTTATGTCAATTGTAATTGTCATTAATCATGATTATTATAGTAACAATTTTATTTTATCATTGAAAGAAATACTTTTTGCGACAAAATAATAGTTTTCCATTACAAAATTATATATTTTTTAAAAAAAGCTAAGTTGTTACTAATTTATCTATTTAGGGATGAAATACTTTTTTGTCTATAAAAGATAGTCTTTAGTGACAAAATTGCATCGTCACTAATTAAACTAATAGTTAGTGACGAGGTAGTTTTGTCGGCATTAATGTACTTTTTAGTGACGAAACTACACTATTAACTACGATTTTTTTCATATTTTTTGTGACAAACAAGTTTGTCGTAAATACTTTATATTTAGGGACGAAAAAAAATTTCGTAGTTAATATAATTTTATTTAGCGACGAAGCACAAAATTGTCTTTGTATATTATTAGTGATGGTGTTTTAAGGACGAACGATTGACAAAAAAACTTTCGTCACAAAAGTTCTTTGGTGACGAAAAATAAACTTTGGGTGACGAAATAATTCATCACTAATAATCAAATTTGCTGTAGTGATATAAGTTGAATTCTTAGGATTATCATTTTATGGACTGTTCGAACTAATTATCTCCAAGTCTTGCAGTTACTTCTTTGGACTGGAGTCTTCTGGATCACTCGGATAAAAAACGTCCTTGCCAAAACATGCACAAACAAATATCACATGGCCCCTTTTGTTTCTTTCAGACACGACAAACTTTAAATTTTGGGAAAACTTGCTACTCTATTTGCTTCAAAATGTTTCTTTCATCTTTTGTTCAAAGGCAACCTGTACATTCTATAATGGATGTTGCAATACAACGATATGTTGTATGCCAATCATAAGTCTAATCTTTGTAGAGAAAAGGCAACATTCACAATTTTAAAGAGAAATTACCTATCCAACATCACAATTTAGTCAGATGTCTCGAATTAGAAACATGTGAATGAAGAAATTCTATTAAATGCTTCTCCTTTTATAGATCCTAGGCAACGCGAATTTGGATTAGCATATCAATAAAATTCGCATACCGAATTGATTAAACAAAAGATATCTTATGTTTTCTGATTGAAAAATAAACCAATAGGAGTGGGTAACTCAATTAAACAGGGTAAAAATTGCACGGGGCGTCCTATTTGGTCGCCCCCAGTTAATCTATACCCATTTTTTTTAAAAAGTTTAACTTGTACCCACTTTTAAACAACGTCAGCCCCCTTTCTCCTCCTCCTTCTCCTCCTTTGTTTTCTTCTTCTTCTTCTTTCTTCTGCTACTGTTGGTGCTGCTATGAAACTTCAGTTCATGGGATGATTGCCATAAATATGTTTATCAGATTATTTAAAAATAAATTATAAATAATTACGTAAGTTAGTAGACAATAATTTGTGAATATTTTCACGTACGTAAGTTAGTAGACAATGATAATTCTGTTCTTTTCACATTTATTATTTCCAAAATTTATGATTTAGATAATGTTGGCAATCTGATTATTTATCTAGTGTGTTAGAAAGCTTTTTCAAAAATTTCAGCTTGTATAGTGCTGAAGTTTTTTCAAATGAACTAAATAACTTCAGCATCTTCTGCTAAAGTTTTTGAAAAAGCTTTATGACAAAACTAATGAATCCAGGATAAAAAAAAACTTCAGCTTTTAGTGCTGAAGTTTTTACAAATGAACTAAATAACTTCAGCATCTTCTGCTGAAGTTTTTGAAAAAGCTTAATGACAAAACTAATGAATCCAGGACAAAAAAACTTCAGCTTATTTAGTGCAATTACAAACAAAAATTTCAGCAAATAGAGAAAAAAACTTTAGCTACTATGCTTAAGTTCAGCAATTACAAACAAAAACTTCAGCAAATAGAGAACAAAACTTCAGCTACTATGCTTAAGTTCAGCAATTACAAACAAAAACTTCAGCACACTTGGTTCAGCATACTTGCTACTTCAGGCCCGTCTACTAGAATGCTGAAGTTTTGCGTAATTGGCTTTGCTACTTCAGCCCCGTATGCTGAAGTTACGCGAAAAAGTGGGTACGCTTGCAATTTTCTTTTACAAAGCGGGCACAAGTTAAAACGTGACCCAAAAAGCGGGTATAGATGCAAATGCTCCTTAAACACGTGGGGCATAAAAGTTAGAATAATTGGATATACCGACCCGGCATCTCCAAGGAAAGAGTTGAATTGAACCACATGACATGATGGAGGGCCTGGGCCTCTAGGATTCTAGGGAGGAGGGCATTCTGTCGGGCTTGTTTCACTTAGCTGCAGCAACTGAGTCTCTGCAACTCAAATGGGGCCATTTGCACAAATGATATATTTTGAGGCCATTCTTTAAATTATGATTTCAAAAATTGTCTGCAAAGAAAAATTCATTCTATTACTTTTATAGTTAAATCACTGAACTAATGGAATAGTATTTAAAGAGTGGCCAAAAAGAGGCCATCCCTGCAAATAATACACTAGCACATGTAATGCCAAGGGATGTATTTGAAAGGCACCTAACAAGAAATTAATTAATTAATGTCACAGCCCCAAGCCAGAGTGCGTGAGAAAACCAACACTCATCATTAACAAAGTTAAAATGACAGTAACACGATAAAATAAAAAATATCTCATCACACTACTACCTGAAAGGATCATTAATACGAGGAAATTATGCTAATAGATTAATAGTACACAAACATAAGGACCGTTAATTAGCCAAGTCTAACAAACATCTCTCTATCTTGAGCGGTTCGTGCAGTTCGGGTGAAATTCAAAAATAGGCAAATTTACGAGTTATCATTCAAAACTAGCCACAGTTTCAAAAATAATCGAAATTTAGCCATTTTTCATGCAAAGATGAATCTGCACGAAAACACTGTTCAAAATCCGGAAAACACTCCATTATAATATACCTGAATTCCAGTATAATATACTGGACTCCAGCATAATATGCTGGAAGTTTATACATAGGTGCTCCAATCTCCAGTATATTATGCTGGAACTTTCCGCGTGTTGGAGTACCAGCATAATATGCTGGAAGTTCATACACAAGTGCACCGATCTCCAGTATATTATGCTGGAACTTTTCGTGTTGCAGCAAAATAGTAACTATTTTTCAATGATTTTGCAAACGCCGGCTATTTATGAATGACCAGTCCGAAAACTTACTAGCCCGTGCTATTTTTACGAGCAATCGTGCTAATCCTAAAATTAGTATGAACCAATACCGCAAAGCCTAAGGAAATTATTGAACTTTCATCTACCGGACCCTATAAGAAAAAATTTAGGAAAAGAATAAAATAACAAGCAAGATGTCCAAAACTCTGAAGTTCTGCAAAATGAACCTTGGAATCTTATTAAACAACTATTATTTGATCCATTTAAATCATACTAATTACTAAACTAGAATAGCTTCTTAATCGTGACGACTGCTTATTTCTCCTTATTGATATATACTGAATAAACAAGTTTGCTTCACGAGTTTACGACACGCCAAAGAAGAGGTTATTTATGAGAAGAAAGGTCGTTAAAATGTCATGGTATAGCCAGTTTACACACTGGTCAATGAAAAATAACCAGCGTTTATCAAGTCAATGAAAAATAGCCACTATTTTGCTGCAACAGGGACCGGTCCAGTATAATATACGGGAGTTCTGGTGCATTTGTGTACGAACTCCAGCATATTATGCTGGACCGGTATACTTTGCTAACTCCTGTAAAATTTGCGGGAGACTGGAGCACCAGTGCTCCAAACTCCAGTATATTATACTGGACAATTATACTTGCCTGAACTCCCGTAAAATTTGCGGGAGTTCCAGCATAATTATGCTTGAACTCCCGTAAAATTTGCGGGCGTATTTTTCCGGATTTTGAACAATGTTTTCGCTCAGATTTAAAGTGGCTAAATTTCGATGACTTTTGAAACTTGACTATTTTTCAACGACCAGTGGTAAATGTGGCTATTTTTGAATTTCTCCCAGAAAGGTCTTTGTAGTAGACAGCTATGGCCCTTTTATAGATATGGTGCTTGTTTAATGCTTACCATAATGACTAATGTGCTTGGATTACCCCATACAAAACCGACAAGTTTTAATTGTCGCGCTATGAACCCACAATGTATCTCAAGCCCAATTTAAACCTGGAATACATGGCAAAGTTACAAGGAATTTTACCTATCTAATTATAATAAAGTTAATTACCACTATTAGAGAGAAATTACCTAGTATAATTATATTTACCAATTATATACAAAACCATCTCTAATTAGTCTTTATAAACTCCTCTCGTTCAGAATTTTATGATAAATCACAAACAGAAGCTTCAATTTTAAAATCCTTCCATTGAGTCAACCACTTATTAAGCTCCTTTTGATTCCTTGAACATGTATAAACTGATCCTCCAGGACTTGCTAGTTCCTCTACGATCTCGTAACTGCGCTTGACAACGAGACATAAAGAGAAGTTCGTACTCCTGAATGTATGTACATTATCTTAGTCTCATAAGTTTCAATATTTTTCCTTATCTGGATTTTATATTCAGTTCAGTATTGTCTTCTTCCAGTCAAGAGAGCAAAGGGTCAATATATACAGAGTATTATAGTATTTTCACCGCTATCGAACTATAATCAGTGGACAGGCCCCTATTGGAAAGTATTACAGTATTTGTACCGCCATCGAGCTATAATCGGTGGGTAGGCCCTTATTGGGCAACCTCAGATCATATGGTAAGTTATATATTGAGCCTATTGTGGCCGAGCACCTACGAGCGATCCTAGAATGGCCTTCGCATTAGACAGAGCCAAGCATTAGCTTGTTGGTAAGCTCCACTTCCCCGGAGTTACCAGGTCTAGATCTTGGAGTCTATTTTATATATACAGGTTTGATGGGTAGGTCGAGGCCCTGCCCCGACAATGATATAGTTATGTTATCTCTAGAGGCTTGTAGAGGAATTTTATATATTTTGTATATCTGTATTGTGGCCTTGTCAGCCCCGTGTACATGTTCAGTTTCGTATTGCTGGTTGTAGACGTTCATGGCGGCCTTGTCGGCATGTACAATTATGTAAATTAGCTTTTGAGTAAGTTTGCCCCTCAGACGAGAGAGATGTTATTTTTAGATGATTCAGAATATGGTCTCATCGACCTTGATTAGTATTGTCATCTTGCAGGTAGGCCTCGTCGGCCAATATTAGGGGTCACCCCTCTAGTATGCTCGGGCCAAGCATGGCACCGGTGCCGGCCATGCCTCCCTAGGTTTGGGGCGTGACATGTATATGCAGTATATCGCTGGACATACAGTAACATATAGATGACATACAAAATACATACAAAAGATATACAAATTGCATACAATAATATAATTATATGTAAGTTTTATGCAATAACAATTTTGTATCTAAATTATATGTAAGTTGTATGTTTTAGCTGATGACTCATATATCTGCTATAATATTTTCAAAATAAGATTTTAAGATTGAGGGCGTGTTTGGTATGAAGGAAAACATTTTCCGGAAAATGTTTTTCAATTTTGCCATGTTTGGTTGGCTTAAATGTTTTGAAAAATTTCCTTATCAATTCATTTTCCTCCAATTGGAGGAAAATGCTTTCCTTATAAAAAGAAGGGAAAACATTTTCCAAAGCTCCTTCTCAACCTTCCCCACCCTCACCAACCCACCCCACCCCCTCTGCAAAAAAAGTTTTTTTTTTTTCAAATTTGAGTTTTTCCGTTACCACCCACCCTACTACCCCTCCAGCCCCCCCTCCCCCGCAAAAAAATAAATATTTTTTACCTTACATTTTTTTTTTGCAATTTCAAATTTTTTGCTTTTTCATTTTTCTGCACCACCCAGCACCCACCCCCACCTCCCACCCCACCCCACCCCACCCCACCCCCACCCCCCGCGCACAAAAAAAAATTTTACTTTTTTTTTTGTAATTTAAATTTCTGTTTTTTTTTTGTTTTACTGCCCCCCAGCCCCGCCCCCAACCCCCCTGCTCCCCAGCCCCTCCCCCTCCCCCTCCCTCCCCCCCGATAATTTTAAATATTTTTTTCAGTTTTAATTTTATTAAGTATCGGTTTAAAGGCTCAAAATTTTACAAGTTTCAAAATCATGAGTTCGAAGGTTTATGTGTTTGGAAGTTTACGGGTTTAGAAATTATAAAGTTTACAGGTTCGAAATTCCGCGATTTTGAAGTTTATGAAATTTATGGGTCCGTTAGGTTGTTGGTTTGAAAGTTTATGGTTTCATGTTTATTATATCTAAATTATTTATGAATACTCTTGAGAAGTCATTTTCCTTAATTTGCGTACCAAACATCGAAAAATGAATAAGATTACTACTTGTTTTTCAAAAAAATATTTTCTTGAAAAACATTTTTCACGAAAAAGATTTTCCGTTATACCAAACACACCCTGAAGCTACTTGGGTAAGTGGACAATGACTGCAAATGTAATCAAGCCTGGTTGAATCGAGAAATTTCGGAACTCCGGTTCCTGATTTGACTTTGAACAGTTGCAAATCTATTAAGAAAAATAAAATGAAAATCAAGTGATTCACATTGGTTTGCTACTGTTCCCAAGTCATATTTGTGTTTAACTATTAATTTGGAGCGAAAAAACTTGAATAAGAGCTAACCGCCATTAAACAAAACTTTGAGGTCCAGAATTGAATTTTCAAAATTGAATAAGATTTTAATTGGAAGTGTAGCGGATAGTTAGAAATACTTAAAGGAGTTTATATCTAAATTTTGGCGCAATTTAGTGAAGACCTCGAGTGAGTTTAGTAGGATTTTCAGTCCTAAATCGAAGAAGGAAGAAGAACACAGTACAAGACCAGATTGTATAATACTTTATAATAAAAGTTAAATACTTTGTGAAAACTGTAAATCCTGTTATAAAATAAAGACTGTAAAGAAGACGAGTATAGAGAGAAATTGATGTATTATTCAATTTCAAACTAATGGGCATAATGAACTAATATCTCCTTTATTTATAGAAGAAAGAAAGCTGCTGTGTAAGCTGCTACTGCAAGCTGCTGTGTAAGCTGCTTGTAAGCTGCTACTGCACCAGATATAGATAATCTTCTACCGGGGATAATATTTATCCAACGGAGGATGATAAGCTTCTTCGGGAGGCTTATTTCCAATAGAGTACCAAATAGATAAAATATATTTACGGGGGAGTCCCATACAGATAAGCTTCTTCAGGAAGCTTATTTACAACGGAATACTAAATGAACATCCATAATATTATATATTTATAACACTCCCCCTTCGATGTTCATTAAAAGATAATGTGCCTCATTAAAACCTTACTAAGGAAAACCTCGTGGGAAAAAAATCGTAGTGAAGGAAAAAAAGTACACATATTTAGTAATACGCATTGCTAGGTGCCTCATTAAAAACCTTATACGAAAAGCCCCATGAGAAAAAACCTTAGTAAGGAAAAATGAGTGCATCGCGTATTTTACTCCCCCTGATGAAAACCTTGTTTCAAATATTTGAGTCTCCGCATTCCAATCTTGTATACCATCTTCTCAAAAATTGAAGTTGGCAAAGATTTAGTGAATAAATCTGTCGGATTGTCACTTGAACGGATTTGTTGTACATCAATGTCACCATTTTTCTGAAGATCGTGTGTGTAGAATAATTTTGGTGAAATGTGCTTCGTTCTATCTCCTTTTGTAAATTCTCCCTTCAATTGGGCTATGCATGCAGCATTGTCTTCGTATAAAATTTTGGGTCTTTTCTCACATTCCAAACCACATTTTCTCGAATAAAATGAATTATTGATCTCAACCATACGCATTCCCTACTTGCTTCATGAATAGCTATTATCTCAGCATGATTTGAAGAAGTAGCAACAATAGATTGCTTTGTGGAGTGCCATGATATGACAGTACCTCCATATGTAAATACGTACCCGGTTTGAGATCGAGCTTTATGGGGATCAGATAAATAACCTGCATATCTGCACTATCTTTGTTAGCATTAGCAAGATACATAAGTGCATCCATTGCACTGAAATAGAGTATTTCACGACCAAGGAGTTCCTCATCCTCTTCTAGAGGTCGGAACGGATCCTAATTCACTTCAAGTGATCGAACAACCATTGGTGTACTCAATGCGTGTGCTTTGTCCATGTAAAAGCGTTTTAAGACCCTTTCTGTATAGGCAGATTGATGGATAAAGATTCTGTCTGCTAAATATTGAATTTGCAGACCAAGACAAAGTTTTGTCTTTCCAAGATCTTTCATCTCTAATTCTTTCTTAAGATATTCAATTGCCTTTTGGAGCTCTTCTAGAGTTTCAACAAGATTTATGTCATCAATATAAACAACAAGTATAACCTTCTTTCAGCAAATATTCATTGAGGCGATTATACCACATGTCCCCAGATTGCTTTAAACCGTACAAAGACCTTTGTAATATGATTGAGTACATTTCTTGAGACTTTGAACTATATGCTTCAGGCATTTAAATCCTTCAGGGATCTTCATATAAAATTAATCAAATGAGTCATATAGGTTATGACTTACATTTAAATGATATGACATCTTCAGGTGTCTGGACTACAGGTCCGATCCTCACAATCTTTTATAATATTTTGCACTATATTGTATCAAATATATCGTCGACGATCATTTTGCATCGATTCCTAAGCGACATAACTTGTTGAGATCTCATCACTTTCTTTATTTTCAGGTACCTGAACTTCTTCTGGAGTTTCATGAAATATTATATCGTGGGCTCTTCTAGAGCTCATTTCCTCCTCATTATGATCATTTTGATCATTTGCTCCTATCATTTTTCACGGATTGTTAGCTTTGGAATCGATCGGTTTACTACGCTTCATGCGTGCAGTAAACTTTATCCTTCAGAGAATTTAATTTTAATATGAGCATTTACAGATGAAATATGATATTTAATTTTGGATCAGCAAATGTTTCTGGCATTTGACTTGAATTATCTTCTGAGTGAGGATCATATTAATGATAATTCGATTCATATAACATATTTTCCAGTTGTTTATTCCATCCCCCAAATGTTAGAAAAACTAACATATATCCCCAATCTTCTTTGGGAAACCTATCTTTGTGCATTGTGGTAGAGAAATTAATCATATACCACACATCAAAAGTTATTAGATAGTAAAAATATTTGGTTTCTGATCCTAAACAATTGTGAGGGGAGGACTTATCATATATTGTTGGTCTAATGCATACACATGCTGCTGTATGCAATTTAGAAAATCTTAGACCAACACATGAAGCTTTGTTCTCAAAAGCAATAGTTTAGCCATTAATTGGAGGTATTCAATGCTAAACCAGCTTGGATATAAACCAACATTCTCAAGATGAACTGTCTTGATTTCATAATCTGAAATTATGCTCTTAATTGGGAAAAACAATTTCAAATGCCAAACTGCAGGTTGACAATAATCACACATGTAACTATCTCATATATGCATCTATAAGTGGTTCACATGATAGGTGAATGGGCCCATATTCACCTTTTATATATTTCAGATTAGGGTCTTAGTCCCAACTTTAGCTGGTATAATCAATTTATTATGAGAACAAACAACATAAGAGAATTCTTGAAGAATCTTCTAGTTCTTCAGTATATGTTGATCTGAATTCTCAATTAGCTCATCATATTTAAACTAGATGGCAAATGAAAACTTCAAGTTTATCATGGCATGTGCTATCTTTTAGTAAACTTCTGGTTTACTATGGTATAAACTTTTATATTAGTAAACTTCTAGTTTACTGTGGTACATAATATATTACAAATTGAAGAATAAGGCGGGTAACTTCTCACATGCATATTATTTTACCCCTTATGATTGTGG
Source organism: Nicotiana attenuata (assembly GCF_001879085.1). Lineage (NCBI taxonomy): Eukaryota > Viridiplantae > Streptophyta > Magnoliopsida > Solanales > Solanaceae > Nicotiana > Nicotiana attenuata. The sequence goes on along the minus strand of NC_031995.1, from coordinate 114,200,149 downwards.
AAACATGAAGATTTTCAATCTTCTAATCATTTATAGTCTCAATATGATAGCCATTTGTATTAGTAAACTTCAGGTTCACTATAACGCATGTTTTGACCATAATCATATAATATGAATGACATATTTGTATATAAGCTCTTCGAGAGCCTTCATTTATTATCCACAATCTAATATTTATCGAACATTACTGGTGTCATATATCTTCTAGACAAACAGATAGCTCTTCGGGAGCTTTTGATAAATTTTGTACTACCAAATATTGCTCAAACACTTCTGGTGTCATGAGAAAAAATCATAATCAAATAGACAATACAAAGCCAATTCTAAATTTATAAGTGACGAAAATTAAGAATTTTAATATTCTACCACTAACTATGTGACAAATATCTCTTTCAAGGAGAAATACCATTAACATCTGAATATTTTGTATCAATGCGGCAACCACATAGTCATTACATCCTTTAAGAAAAGATACACGAGTTGTTATTTCCTTCGGGGAACTCAATAACTAACCATAATATACTAATGTGGTTGTAGTAGAAAGTATTCTACAAGAATGCTTTTGCCTTAGAATGATATTTAATAAAATTATCCAAGATGTTTTACGTACAACAGGTACGTGCGGGAATGATTTTTATGCCACAAAATAATATTTATATCCTCTGTTATTCTAGCTCTTCAGGAGGTGAGTTGTGTTATTTCTTCATTCACTCCAGGGAATGAAAATTTGCTTAAAAAACTTTGAATAGCTCATTATGTTGTTTAAGCACAGAAAGACACACTTTCATAATATTTTCCTACTTCAGGAGGACATTTCAATTGTGTTACTTCTTCAGGAGCAAATTTAAAATACGAAATATTGATTATATATTCTTTCAATCATATTACCTCATCTGGAGGTGAATTATAATACATTTACATCAAGTGCGCGTTCATATTTACGAATCACTTTAGGGAATATATTAATATTTATCAAAAGTTCTCAACCTTCAGGGAACGGAATATAATTATCTGAATATACATTAATCACACTAAATTATGTGATGTCTTAGAACCTCTTTTACGATTATACTACTTCAGGAGCAAATCGAGGCATGTATGTAATACAGAGAATATTTCTCTAGCTTATCTTCAATTATAACCATAGAAAGCCTAAATTATCACTTCTGGTGGTTATAGGCATATACAACTTCTGGTGGTTACCAAAATTTAGTTACATTGAGATATGCGAAACATAACCACTTCTGGTGGTTGTATATTTTTTGCAAACTCTGCTGGAGTTTAAGTGGATCTAACAATATTATCCACTTTGTAATCCTTTATTAAAATAATTAGGAAGAAAACAAATACCAAAATAGGTATTGTATACGTAACATATAACCAAGCAATATTAAAATATAAGCAAAGGGCTCAAATTAATTTACGCAGATTTGGCCACTCCAGAGGTAAGTGATATATACATCACTATTGTCAAGAAGAAAAACTCACCACCTCAAGGATATAATCTGCCTTATGATATGCTTGGACTGAACAATATCTAACCACGGACGTAAGAGCATCGCCTTACATCATATATGAACACCGAAATAGAAAATAAATCGAAGTAAGTGCTCAAAATGGCAGAGTCTCGTGCTGATAACGTGTTATAAAATAAAGACTGTAAAGTAAAGACGAGTATAGAGAGAAACTGATGTATTATTCAATTTCAAACTAATGTACATAATACTGAAATCTCCTCTATTTATAGAAGAAAGGAAGCTGCTGTGTAAGCTGCTACTGCAAGTTGCTGTGTAAGCTGCTTGTAAGTTGCTTGTAAGCTGCTTGTAAGCTGCTATTGTGCCAGATATAGATAATCTTCTACCCGGGGTAATATTTATCCATAACGGAGTACCGAAATGATAAGCTTCTTGGGGAGGCTTATTTCCAATAAAGTACCAAATAGATAACATATTTACGACGGAGTCTCATACAAATAAGCTTCTTCAGGAAGCTTATTTACAACAGAGTACTAAACGAACATCCATAATATAATATATATTTATAACAAAACCAATGTTAAATCGGATAATACACTTGTTATTATAGCGTCGACATGAAAAGTACCCGAGTTACAAATGTTTCATCAGCGGGCCAACTCGAAGACTAACTCAAATATGGACAAATGACAAATGTATATTACGTGTCACGTACTAAATTTTCTTTTTGTATTTTTTTGACATGAATATACATATGGTATTTAATACAGGTCTAATATATCACTAAAACAATATATTACATATAATTAGCACTTGATGAGTATCAAATCCGATAAGCACTTCAATTTTGACATCCACTAGACTTAACGATTTCAAGAGAATGATCTAAAGCGTCCCTCAAATTTAAACATTGGCACAACCTTGTTTGTTAAAAACTAAAATTAACATAATTTTTTAAAATCTAAGTATGTAATTTAGGAGCACTTTTTGTACACAAACCAAATGAGTCCAAATGAACTTGACAGATTCCTCAACACCGTACAACGACAAATAGTGGTAAAGTCAGGATTTTTACTGAGAAGAATCAAGGTATATGGAGTATAAAAAGTAAATATATGACAAGCCAAATCGATCAATATATAATATATATATATATATACATTTAAAATGATTTAGTATATATTTTTGCAGGAAAGTGATGTTAATTGACACCCTTTGGACAACGCTCAACGAATGACAAATGCTATTATTTCCAGCAATGCCACATTGTAAGCATGGATACAGATCTGATATATAGGCCCCAATTGCTTGAAAAATCAAGGATATTTTGCCTTTAGAGATGGAGAAAGATGTTGGAATTTTTCGAGAAAGCTGATTCCCTGACAAGTTCAATGAAGAGTTGGCAAAGCCATGGAGATATTGGGCCACTAAGCAAATTGGCATCCATGTTAATTGCATTTAGACATATGAAATCCAAGAATCTGGGACTAAACCAAAAGTCTTTGTTTGGTTACACAGACATAAGAATATACTGGATGTCTAATATTTTAACAGTATATTTCTAGATTTTAAAATAACGAAAATTCAAGAGTTTCATGTAGTATTCAATTAGTGCAATTCATCCTTTTAATAATAATGACAAAAAAATAGACTAAAATTGTAGTCTAATATTTTTTTTTTCACACACACGTTTTGTGTCAAAAATATTGGATCGACTTGAATCCATTGAACATAGACTCCATTTAGCCCATGTGGAGGAACGTAAAAGGGACGGGTCGACCTCAGTGTTAGTATCAGAATCCTTCATTATTTCTGGTGTCAGCAGCATAATAAAGAGTCCTGAAAAAAAGGAAATAAGTAGATTGATAATTACAAGTCACAACTCTCAATTATTAATTCACTCGCACAAAAATATAGCTTACCTCCAACTTCCCTCGCCCGTATTCTTTTGTAATCTTCGGTACTTATTGAATACATAGCTGTATTCATATATGTACAACAGTGTATGTGTGTGTATTGTGTAATTAGAGGAGGTTAGTCGGTGAAGTGGTTAGTTAGGTACAACTGTCAATCACTAACCACCAATATAAAACAATCCCTTCCCTTTGTATTAAAATCAATCGAACAGTAACACTTCTTCTTCTTCCTTTCTCTCTCAATTTCATCTTCTCTCATTTTGCATGTCATTTACAGTAGAAGATCCGATGGATTCTATCATGGTATCAGAGCGCCGGTCATTGGATTTACAGCTCAGATCTAAGCTCCGCCGGAAATCAGGAACAAATCACTAACAAAACTCACTTTTTGAGCAGCCATGGCCGAAAATGATGTTGCTTTGCTTGACTACAATCATCCGCTATTTTTCCAAGCTGGAGATGCTCCAGGACTCGTATTGATACTGGTCAAACTCACAGGGCCAGAAAATTATGCCCTGTGGAGCAGAGCGATGAAGTGAGCACTACGCGGAAAGAGTAAGCTTAGTTTGTAGACGGTACTTGTGTGAAAAGCAATTACAAGGGAGAATTGGCGGAGCAATGGGAAAAATGCAATGCTGTTGTGTTGTCATGGATTGGAAGCACCGTATCAAGTGAATTGATGCCGAGTATTGTGTACGTGTCAAATGCGAAGAAAGTTTGGAGCGATTTTTAGGAGAGATTTGACAGATCTAATCTCACTAGAATTTATCATCTGTGGAGTGCAATTGCGACTCTAAGGCAAGGTATGGATTATGTCACCAGCTATTATTCGAAAATAAAGGATTTATGGGATGAAGTTGATGTATTAGCCCATTTGCCCTCTTGTGATTGTGAAGAATCTTGACCTTCTGTTGTTCATTTGGAAAACATAAGGCTGTTGCAATTTCTTATGGGATTAAATGAAAGTTATAGCAATATACGCAGTAATGTGTTGGCAAAAAGGCCAGTTGTGGTTGTTAATGAGGCTTATGTATAGTTAGTCAAGAGGAAAGTCAGAGGACCTTAGGTGTCACAGATGCGCACAGAGATCCACTCACAATGTTGGCAGGAAAAGATCAAGACTTTAGACCTAGGAAGCCCGGCTTAATATGTGAGTATTGTGGGTATAAAGGCCATCTGAAGGAGAATTGCTTTAAGATAATTGGATATCTACCTGATTTCAAAAGCAAAAAGAAGAATCAAACAGCTGGAGGAAAGCATATGCCAATAATGCAAATGCAAACACAACTAATGCAAAACGAAGAAAGAACAATGCCAACAATTCAAGCACCAGGCCAATTCTTTACAGAAGAGCATTACAAGCAATTGGTCAATTTGCTGTCAAAGCCTAATGCATGGGAATGTTCTGCAAATATGACAGGTATAATTTCTCTATTGTCTAGTGCAGATATGTGTGATTGGGTGATAGATTCAGGAGCAACTCATCATGTCACCTACTGTAAGGATGTTCTAAAGGATGTTAAAAGTGTTGATAGCCAAGGAATACAAGGAGTGCAGGTGCCTACATAAAACAAGTCAAAAATCACTCACACAAAAAATACAACTATATTAGAAAATAAGATAGTGAAGAATGTGTTGCATGTGCCAGATTTTAAGTTCAATCTACTATCAGTGTCTATACTCACCAAAGATCTGTGGTGTTCTATCACTTTTTTCCCTAATTTTTATATATTTCAGGATCTTTACAGTGACAGGATGATGGGGATTGGTAAAGAGCACAATGGGTTGTATCTACTAAAGGAGAACAAAACACTAGCAGCAGCAGGATATTTTGTACAGCAAGGAATTAACGATGAGCTTTGGCATCTGAGACTAAGACATGCATCAACAAAGGCAATGGGGAATATACTAGCTCTGAGGAATAAAGTAGATTCTCTGGTTCAACAAAACTGTAAGTTTGTCCTTTGGCTAAGCAATGTAGGTTGAAATTTCCTATTAGCAATAGTAAATCTACTACTCCCTCCGTTTCATATTAAATGAGGTACTTTCCTTTTTAGTTTGTTCCAAAATAAATGACATATTTCTAAATTTAGAAATTATTCAACTTTAAACTCCTTATTTTACCCATTTTATCCTTAATGAGAAGCTTTTATAACCACACAAAAGCCATGGCCCCACAAAGCTTTACCCCTTAAGCTTTTAAGACCACAAATTTCAAAAGTCTTTCTTTTTTCCCTTAAACTCCGTGCCGAGTCAAACTACCTCATTTAATTTAAAACGGAGGGAGTAGCTATTTTCAATTAGTCCATCTAGATGTGTGGGGGCCTCACAGAGTTCCTACCTATGATTGAAAGCATTACTTTGTCACTATTGTGGATGACTATAGTAGGTACACTTGGGTATGCTTGATTCAGTCTAAATGTGAAGTAGCTATTCTAATAAGGAACTTTGTTGCAATGATAAGAAATCAATTTGATGTTGGAATTAAGGTGTTGAGGACAGATAATGGTACTAAATTCTTTAACTCTCAATGTAATGAATTATTGGCTTCTCTTGGAATCATACACCAAAGCAGTTGCCCATACACTCCACAGCAAAATGGAACTGTGGAAAGAAAACATAGACATATTTTACAAGTTGCAAGGGCTCTGAAATTTCAGAGTTCAATACCACTTAGATTCTGGGGAGACTACATCAAAACTGCTGTATATTTGATTAACAAATTGCCTACTGAGACTTTGGATAGGAAATGTCCTTATGAGATGTTGCATAACAAACTGCCAAGCTAGACCATCTAAGGGTATTTGGTTGTTTATGTTTTGCAAGAACGTACCAAGAGGAGATAAATTTACAGCTAGAGCAAAAAAATGTGTCCTTATAGGATACTCAGAGACTCAAAAGGGATACAGGTTATATGACTTAGACTCTAGAAGAGTAATAGTGAGTAGAGATGTCACATTCAGAGAACATATCTTTCCATTTAAAGAAGAAACAGATGCAAATGAAGATCTGTTTCCTTGTGAGCTAGTGGGGGTTACTCTTGAAGAGACAACTCAGCCTGATCATAGATACTCCACATTGTAGCAATGCTCCTGCTACAATTCATATGGCTGAACAAGCTGTGCCAGAATCACCCGTATCACCACCAACAACTCCACCATCAGCCACACTGGAGCAACAAGAAGAACCTCCTACACTACCTATCTTGCAGGAACCAGATGCAGACCATGCTGAAGCACCAAATTCTAACCAAACAGAACCAACATCTTACTCAGAGGAAACACTAGCTGAAAAACTAACACATCAAGAACATCTTATACCTGCAGCGAGTACTAGAAAGTCTGGCAGAACTTCCAAACCTTCCATTTTGGCTCAAAGATTATGTCTCTACAGTTAAATCAACCAAGGATACACCTTACACTATCTCCAATTTCATCACTTATGATCACCTTTCTGAGAACTAAAAATCCTTTTTAGGATCATTCTCAGAAACCTACTGAACCTAAGTCCTTCAAAGAAGCTTATCTTGACAAAGCCTTTGTAGAAGCAATGGAAGTAGAATCAAGGTATATGGATTGATCTTCCTTCTTTGAAGGTGTATCATAAGTGAAGTAGTAGATCTTTATATGCCTTGTATGCAACCTAGGAAGTAGTAGATCTTCCTTCTGGGAAGAAAGCTATAGGCTCAAAATGGGTGTTCAAAATTAAATATAAGGGAAATGGGGAAGTAGAAAGGTTTAAAGCAAGGCTGGTAGCAAAATGCTACACACAGCAGGAAGGATTGGACTATCATAAAACATTCTCTCCTGTTGTAAAGATGGTCACTGCCAGGACCATCATAAGTATAGCAACCTCTAAGGGATGGAACCTATTCCAAATGTATATAAATAATGCTTTCCTGCAGGGTGATCTTTATGAAGAAGTCTACATGTGCTTGCCTCAAGGGTTCCACAAGCAGGGGGAACAGAAGGTATGTAGGCTGCTGAAATCTTTGTATGGGTTAAAGCAGGCTTCAAGACAGTGGAATAGTAAATTAACTGAGGCACTATTAGCAGCTGGTTATACACAAAGTCCCTATGATCACTCATTGTTCACAAAATGGGCTGGATCAGATATTGTCATTATTCTAGTCTATGTAGACGACTTGCTCATCACTGGAAGCAATCCTGTTCTTGTAAAGGCAGCCAAACAGACATTACATAGTTCATTCAAGGTGAAATATCTAGGAGAACTTAGGTATTGTCTTGGGATTGAAGTTCTGAGGTCAAACAAAGGAGTGCTTCTTACTCAAAGGAAATATGCACTTCAATTAATATCAGATGTTGGACTTGCAGCTGCTAAACCTATTAAGACACCTATAGAGCTCAATCAGAAGTTAACAACCATTGATTATGACACACATGTTGGGCATACTAGAGATGCAGAATTGCACGATGTAGGAAGCTACCAAGGACTCATTGGAAAGCTTCTTTACCTAACGGTTACCAGGCCAGATTTATTTTTTACAGTCCAGGTATTAAGTCAATTTATGCAGCATCCCAAACAGTCCCATTGGGATGCAGCTCTGCGAGTGGTCAGATATGTTAAAGGTCCCCAGGCCTGGTATTCTTCTGTATAACTCTCCCATAAATCACCTTTCTGTATATAGTGACTTTGATTAGGCAGGGTGTCCAAACACCAGGAGATCAGTAACTGTTTACATTGTCAAACTTGAGGATTCACTGCTCTCGTGGAAGCCAAAGAAGCAACCTACAATTAGCAGGAGTTCAGCAGAGGTTGAGTATCGCAGTCTTGTAGCAGCAGCTGCAGAAATTACTTGGGTCCTAGAATTGCTCAAGGAGCTACAAGTTGCAATTGATGTTCCAGTCAATCTGTACTGTGATAGCAAGGCAGCTTTACAAAATAGCTGCCAACCCAATATTCCACGAGCGAACCAAACACGTCGAGATCGATTGTCATTTCGTTCGTGAAAAGATCAAGGCAGGATGGATCAGCCCTCACTACATTCCTACAAGCCTACAACTAGCTGATTTAATGACAAAAGGCCTTGGTTCAGCACAACATCATTTTCTTTTATCCAAGCTCGGAGTGTTTGATCCTTTTCACTCTCCAGCTTGAAGGGGAGTATTGAATACATAGCTGTATTCATATATGTACAGCAGTGTATGTATGTGTATTATGTAATTAGAGGAGGTTAGTCGGTTAAGTGGTTTGTTAGGTATAGTTGTCAACCACTAACCACCAATATAAAACAACCCCTTCCCTTTGTATTGAAAACAGTAACACTTCTTCTTCTTCCTCTCTCTCAACTTCATCTTCTCTCATTTTGCATGTCTTATCGATGGATTCTATCAGTACTTTTTTTGTTTCTCATCTCGTAATTTGTATCCATTTTAGTGTGTCGATTAATTGAAATTCACAGAACCTTTTTGTTCTCAAAATTTGTTTTCGAGACTTCATACTATGGATAGAGAAACTATATTCATCTCATCACAACTCTTAGCTTATTGATATCTTCTGTATCATTATAGTCAGTCCTTTGTAGAAGGACATCAAGCTTATTATAGGGACCATGTCAACGTGTGGACAGACCAGACAAGCCTGTCCACTTTTGTCCAGAATCTACCCGTCGGAGCCCCCTTACCCGAATCAATTTCTTACCTCATTTTTCTAACTAATAATTGCCATAAAACCCTAATAAAATCATCTCTTTCACTAAACAGAATATGGTTGTATGATTTTGTGTTTACTCTCATAGGGAGTTGAATCAGGAACTTCAGACTAGACACATTTCATTTGATAAAGATGTGATAGATAGTGGTAATTAACTGTTAAGTAGGAGAATGTCAACAAAGCACCGTTTGAAAAAGTGGATCTAACCTTTGTATTACCGAAAGGATACTAAAATGATAATCTTATTTCAACCAACGCCCTTATGAAACTCAAATCATATGGTTTTATCTTCGATATTTTCATGGCGCCATATATAAATATTAGTGGCATACGCTGAATTTTGTATTGCAATATTATCGTATTAATACATTCCAAGATAATAGTGCAAGGCTTGACCTCTAGTATTCCATCCATAGTAATATTTAGAATTTAGCCTATTTTAAACAGTTTTAGCCTATTTTATTTTATAGGAGTATATTTTTTTTTTTTAAAAGAATTATTTATACATCTACATAAGAAGAATTTTCTATATATATGTATCTGATGACCATGTGTGAAGCTACACTATGGTAAGGGTGATCAATTGACCACCCTTCATCGGAAAATTACACTGCGTATATAGGTAAAATATTAGATTTTAAAGGTATATGATATAAATTGAACACCCTTTGTCAGGAATTTCTTTTACGTCTTTCAAGTTTGAACACCCTAGGAAAAATACCCGGCTACGCCATTGCTGATGACAGTGCTTACAAAAGGATGTGTATGCCACTGATAAACACAAACGACGTAACAAATTCACCATTTCCCATGTTTGAACGTATCCTCCTATAAAATAGTAGCTATTTTAAGCTAAAAATCAGAGGTTAGTTGAATTAAAGAAACATCATGTCCGAATCTAACTTTGAATCCTACCCTCCATTGTTTCGCCCAGTAAACATCCCAAGTTTGGACAGAGATAGACCAGAGACACTGTCAAAGTTAGCAGTGGACGCTGCTAATATCCCTGTGATTGACTTACAATGCACAACAAGCTGTATGAGTGAAGCGTGTAGAAATTGGGGATTATTTCGTATGGTGAATCATGGTATTCCAATTACGCTATTGAACCAAATTGAAGAACATGCTATAAAGCTCTTCTCTCTGCCCTATGAAACTAAAATAGCCTTCTTCTCAAGTAACAATAATAATACTCCTATATCCTACTTTTGGGGTACTCCTGCTCTAACTCCTTCTGGATCTGCTATACCACAAAAACCAAATAATCAGCAGAGCCTACAATGGATGGAAGGATTCAATGTTTCTTTATCTCAATTATCACATCTTCATTATCAAGATTTATTGCTCGAAACTTTCAGGTTCTTCTTCTTCTTCTTCTTCTTTACGTCTTTGCTTCAAAGTTTTCTCTTTATTTTTTTGGGTCTTTCGAATATGAATGTCACCTGTGGAAAAGTTCAGCCGCCATTGAATAAACCAGTTTATGTAAAAAAAAAATTAAAACAGGTAATCAACAGTTCATATCAATTGAAATTAGTAAATCTAAAATATGGAAAAATAATTAACCTGATTAAAATTCACTAGTAACGTAAAAAGGATTTACTCCCATCAATGTGTATAAAAACTGCTTAATGAGTACCCTATCGGTATGTGTTATAGATACTTTCATTTTTAGTCTATCCTCTTTTTTCTGAAGACCAAAACTCAAAGGAGTAGGTCGAGATTAATAAGTTTTCTAGAAAAATATTTTCCTACGTACCAAACACACCCTTGTATTGATGTTTTTCCCCATCTTTTCATTTTCACGGGTCAAATAATTGTACCTGCAATGCCAATAACTACTCTTCATTTAATCACAATTACCGTCCATACTCGACTAGAGGAAAAGACAGAGATAACGACAATTGTGAAAGCAACCAAAATATCCCATTTTATCTTTTTCTTCGCCGAGTCTGAAATGTGACGTTTTCTCCATAATTAACGCCAAAAATGAGCCTGAAATGTGACGTTCTCTCCCTTTCATTTAATTTTTAATATTTTGCTCTAAGATAGTAGAATTTAGAAAGAAAAAAAGTTTCGACATATAAACTCTTGAAAAAAGACTTCTGAATATAGTAAAATAGTACTCTCCCCGTTCTAATTTATGTGATATGTTTAACTGGATACGGAGTTTAAAAAAAAATGAAGACTTTTGAAATTTGTGATCCTAAACTCGTCAAAATGGGGTTCAGAATATTTGTGTGGTTATAAAAGTTTCTTATTTATGGTAGAATTGGAAGTTTACGCTAAATTGTTTAAAATTTAGAAATGGGTTATTCTTTTTTGAACGGACCAAAAAAGAAATAGGTTCAAATAAACTGAAACAGCAGAAGTAATATATATTATTTTTAAAATTAATTAAAGGAAAAAAGTGTTTCAAATAAAATGAAGTGTACGGTATATCAATAATAGATGCTTATTTTCCTGTTCGTTTTCATCTTCTTCAGCGGATCAAAATAACCAATAAGATTGTCTAGTTTATTTTTAGTACAAACCCAACCTTTTCTCTCCTCTGGTTCTCTGCTTTCACGATATTTAATTACTAAGACTATTTACTAACAAGAAACGTAAAATTTCTCTGGATTTCCTTGATTCCTTTGTCTCTACTCGTTGCTTTTAATCAACAATAAACACAGGATTTCTCTGCTTTGATTCCCTAGTCTTTATTTTCCCGAACGACAATGTTGTCACGTATTTAGTGCTAGCCAATTAAAATAGAACATCCACGCAAAAATAATTACTGTTTCCAACATCAATTCGGCAACCTAGGACCGTGTACGAAGCAATTGACGTCAGTCTTATCAGAATGATCTTGTCCAGTGATTTCACAAAGCCCAAAATCAATCAACTTTTCGTGATTTTTCTCTTCAATTATTGATATCCTTTTGCCTAGTGGGTCTACTATTCCGAGTCCGGAACCAAAATATGGTTCTTTAGGACTCAAAGAATCAAAATATATAAAAAAAAATGGTGATCATTTTATATATAATGTCCTTTTAAACGGCGCTATACCTTAACGTAAGGGCGTATGCATGAACTTTTGTATGCGGTGTCGAAATCTATAGAAGAAAAAGAATAAATAACTTTAATTATCATATTTCTAGACAGTAAATAGTTTTAGTCCATTAGTTCTGTCGAATCTTAAGTTAGAAAAGAATCCGAGTTCAATCCTACTTAATCACAATTTTTAACTATAGAGGCTCTCTCAAATATTTGCAATTGTGATTCAAACTTCTGACCTCTTAGAGCAAAATCAAGCACATAACCAATGCGCTAGGAGACAATTTGCGTTAAATGGTGTCATTTCTTTCTACGTATCCGTTTCCTCATAGTATTGATACATATATTTAGTAAATTTTCCGACGAAGCGGTGTCCGCCCCTGCCTTAACGGCCGTTTGCCCAGTTAAGTACTATAACACCCTTTAAAAGGGCGTTATATATCAAATGGTCACCATCTTTTTTAATTTTTCTAGCATTTCGATTCTTTGCGTTCAAAAGAACCACATTTTGGTTCCGGACTCCTACGACTCCAATCGTTTAATAGTTTCTCCTAATCAAGAATATTTCTTGGTATTTCTCTAATATTGATATTACCTTCATTTCATTTTATACAACATTCTTTTTTTTTTCTTTCTTAAACTTCATATCTAATCAAATACCACCATATAAAATAATAAATAGGGAGTAATTTTTTCTATTAGTCAAGTCATTCTCTTTTCATTTTCATATTCTTTACGGAGCTTAATTTATATGAATTGATAGCAAAAAGAATTTTAACGCTGTCAATAAAACATAACTAACTATATAGCATGTTATTATTATAATTTTAAAATTATCACATCTGACTTGATATAAAGAGTTACATGCTATTATTAGTCACTTAATTAATTTCACAAACCTCAAAGTATAATTATTTTTAATACATATAAGTATATAGAAATTCAAACCAGTCGCATAGCCACCCTGGTTCAAGGTTGACACTCCTTCCCTTGAAAATTACGCGATGTAGATAACTAAATTTTATAATATATATATGCTATTTGTTGAATTCTTTTGACTTTTCTTCATACATTCTTTGTGGAAATTCTAATTCCAGTACTGCTTAAAATTATTTCTTACATATTTTGGGTGGTAATAGATGCTTGCTAGAAGAATATGGGAAACACCAGGGTAGGCTGGCTACGTCAATATTCAAGGTTTTGGCATCAGACCTGAACCTGGGACCATTACAGACTCAGTCTCATCTCTCAGTAGCCACTGGTTTACTGAGGGTGTATCGTTACCCTCGTTGCCACGAGCCAGAAGGAGCGTGGGGGATTGACGTGCACACAGATAGCTCAGTCCTCTCCATTATTCACCAAGATGAAGTTGGAGGCCTTCAAGTTTACAGCAAAGATCATCAATGGCTTGACGTCAATCCTCATCCCAATACACTTATTGTCAATATTGGTGACATGTTGCAGGTAATTCGTTCACTTTTTCGATTTTTTTTTTTAGGGTTATTCGATATTTTGTATTCGCATTGGGACCTCGATTAATTCGGATTTGCACCGCGTAAAACTCATTAAAGAGGAAGCAGTTCCTATACTAGGATCTTTTCCATTTTCGAGCTCGAACCCTAAAGGCCTAAACCTCTACTTAAAAGTGAATAGATCCTATCGATCTTACCACATCTCTTGATTGTTACTTTATCCATTGCATTTTATCTTTCTTTTTTTTTTTTCTAATTTTTAACTCGCACAATGGCCGCTGTCCTTGTTTTATCATAAAATATTCTGGAAAATATAATGAACTGAGAATAGGAGATCTTGTATTACCAGGCACCAGCCATGATCTCGTCAATCTTTTCATCATCATCGTTCAATTTAATGTACTGACATTTTAATTAATATATATAATATATTCCTTAAATTTTTTAGGAAAGAGAGTTTTACCAACCATGATAACATTAATCAATCTTTCCATCATTATAGTACAAATGAGTGGGCTGACATTTTAACTTATATAGTGTTTTTTAGCATATATCTAGTAATATTTCTTAATCATTATATAACTCATTGGACAAACGTTTAAGTCATCTACTAGTCCAATTTTAACCTTAAGGACCAGAAACAAAAACTAGTGGCCATGTAGTATTACATCTTCTCGTTGATAGCACGTATTGTAACTTACTTACCTAGCTAGTACTAGATAGAACATTGGAGTGCGCACTTTTAGCAGTCATCTAACAATTACTGTCGCAACTATATTAGAAAATTGGAAAAGGTTCGAATTTACTCTCTACTATGGTATATTGTTTATATGTGTTTCCCGTTATACTTTTCGTCCAGATCAACCTCTACCATTAATAAACTTGTCAGAATTATCCCTAACCCTAGCGTCTCTCCGCCGGGGCAGCTGACCCCTCAATTAGATTGTCCATGTCATCAATTGAATTGTCCATGTCAGCAATTTTTAAGGGCCACACAGAAAGTTTCAAACAAAACCCACCCCCTTTTCCTTGAACTATTCCCATCGGAAGTTGTGTCAAAACCTGCCAAGCATCAATAGTGCGTTGAAAATCCTGTAGCCATCAATCGGCTTGCATTCGGACGGCGTCGTCTGGGTGATGGTACAGTGCATTTAGGGCTTCTTTCACTGTGTTCTGTAGCTCCATAGCTCTTCACTTCAGCTCCACAAAATTGCCCCAAAATAGTGTTTATAGAGCTTTGGAGGGTTTTTTTGGCGCTTCAGTTGAGGGGTTATGAATGGTGTCAGTGAAGGAGAGAGCTCCGAAGGGATGTGTAGCCCAACCGTTCGATGAAATTTCACAATGACGACTAGATTGGTCGAAAGGGGGAACAACTTTTTGAATAAGAGTAAATCCTGGTGTAGTTTTGTAGTAGTCCTCACATGACTTTGGATTTTGAATATTCAAGGGAAATAAGCCCACTTTAATTGAGGGGTCGGCTGCCATAGTGGAGGACCGTTAGGGTTAGGGGCAATTCTAACAAGTTTGTTAACGGTAGGGGTTGATCTGGACGAAAAGTATAACGGGAATAAATGTAAACAATATACCATAGTAGAGAGACAAATCCGAACTATAATTTATTGATTCCACTGACAATATAAAAAAATTACATTATTAATGTTGTTTATCTATTAGGCAAGTTGTCATCGTTTTATGAGGTTAAAATTAATGTTTATGATAAAGATTTACTTGTAATTATTTTATAAGCAACCTGATTGTGTAAATATATTAAATTTTATCACAGGCAATGAGTGATGACAAGTATATGAGCGTGAAGCATAGAGTGAAGGTGAACAAACACAAAGAGAGAATATCAATAGGTTATTTTGTATTCCCTGCCGAAGATGCTATCATTCATAGCACAAACTACAAGCCTTTTACCTACGCCGATTTTCGAGCACAAGTTCAACATGATTTGAAGACAGTAGGTATCAAGACTGGTCTCCAGAAATTCAAGTTTACTACTCAATTCTCCTAACTGTGTACCTTAGTTTTAATTGGGGGAAAATGGTGCACAAATAATTAGTTCCTGCTGTATCCTTAGCTGACTGTAAGTTGTATAAACTAGTACTATTCGGAAGCGGCTCCCCTCCATTGCAGTATCCCTCCAGTTTATCAAGTGCACCTTTAATCTTATCACACCTGTCAACTATTAGATCTAAGGGTCAATACTTGTTTAACTAAAACACCCCCTTATACCATGGTTCAATGAAAAAAAGGATCAATCTTCTACTTTTGTAGTCAGCGATACAACAATTTGAAAGAGCTTCGGTTTTGTGAGGGGAGAAGTTACAGATTATTGGAGACATGAACCATAGAAAAATATAATAATATCATGAAAATGAGTTTTTTGATTGTTGCTGGGCAGTAGTAAAGTAGTAAATCTCCAGGAGGAGCAACACGATTTTAGCCTAGATATTATGTGCCAAATAGGGAAAGAATAAAACATACAATTAGTGGGACTTAACCATGGTATAATTAAGGGAGTGTTTCAGTTAAACAAATATTGACCCTTAGATCTAATAGTTGACAGGTGTAATAAAATTAAAGGCGCACTTGATAAACTGGAGGGATAATGCAATGGAGGGGAGCCGCTTCCGTAATATTCAGGGTTTTTTCTTGGTTATAATTTTTCCAATGTCCTTTCCTATTTGAGAAGAAATGGTAATTGTAGATTACTCTCTTTAATTTCATTTTCGTTGTAGGACCTAGGTGCTATAAGAATTTCGAAGTCTAATTTTACTATGTTCTGGAATAAACCATAAAACAGATTGAAATGATTAACCTTATATATAGCTTCTCAAGGAAATGATCTCCTATGACAATATAACTTGAAAGAAAGTTACACTACAAATATGTACCGTGTTTATTTATTTGTCACTCGTGTTATATTTTACCAAACTCGTGTAAAAAGGGTCATAACTAAAATAATTGTATACGGTGGAAATCGGGGCTACCCGATTTCGCTCTTCGATGGAAAAAGTGGTACCACGTCGGAAGACCAGGACGTCGAGCTCGGGGTCGAAGTTCCTTTCCAATGTCGAGGTCGATATAACTTACCGAGGTCAGAAGAAGGCATGCTTCGAGATGATGCCGGTATGATTCAGTAACGGAAAGAGCGAGATACCCGCAACAGGCCGGAGATCACGGCGTGAATTTCGGAATGGATTGGTCTTGGCGATTAAACAGTTGTCAAATATGATTTCCTACTATAATTAGAAGTGTACCTTATTTAGGACTCCCCTATTATATAAAGGGGGATCCCATTCATTTGTAAGACATGATTGACTGATAAGAAAATATACGCACATTACTCTCTTGTTATTTCACTTACTGTTCATCAGGGTTGCTTTATAATTTGCTATTCCTATTATCACACCTCGAGACTATCACAGGTCGAGGCCGAGATTTGGCCTACATACTGGTTTGGTTTACTTTGTTCTCCAATTTATCTATTTAATCCCTTGTTTATCAATTGGTATTGGATTAAATCACATATTCTTAAAACCACAATATAAGTTTCATTGTTACTCGAATTCTAGGGTAAACAGTTTGGCGCCCATCGTGGGGCTAAGGATAATAGTGATTGTTTCAGTGCTGATTCTGATAGCACACGTTATTTCACACTTGTTCTTGTCAAATATTTTTGCTCTCAGGTCAAAACATGTCAAACTCTCAAAACGCACCCGTACATGGTGATGATGGTCAAGGATTTCATGGGGAAAACGATAATGTAATTGCCCCAGGAGTCGGGGTGCCACCGGCTAATCTCGGAGGAGCACCGGTTGCCGATCCAGTTGATATTAGTTCACACGTTGCTTCAAATGCGGACCTAGGCGTGGACCCCGAAGGGAGTGTACGCAGGGAAGGACGATCTGGTGGTCAAGGTACGCAGGGCAGAGGAGACGGAGAAGTAAGTCTTCAGGTGATATTTGAGATACTACAGGCTCAGTGGGCCACTATTGCTCAGTTGCAAAATCAACACAGGACTCCGAGTGGGGTCGAGCCAGAAATCACTCGCCGTACCAATCCAGTGCCAGAAAGGTCAAATGGTAACGAATCGGGGACTGATCCTGTAATAATGTAAATGCTTGAGGAGCTCACCAAAAGAATTGAGTCAGGAGAGAGAAGATCGAAGACAATGATAAAAGAGTGGAAACATACAACTCCCGAGTTGATAAGATACCGGGGGCACCCCCGATCCTAAAGGGTTTGGATTCGAAAAAAGTTCGTGCAGAAGCCTTTTCCTCAGAGTGCGGCTCCGAAGCCCATTCCCAAGAAGTTCCGTATGCCGGATATACCTAAATACAACGGGACCACCGATCCTAATGAACACATCACTTCGTACACATGCGGAATAAAGGGAAATGACTAGATGATGATGAGATCGAGTCCCTTTTGTTGAAAAAATTTGGGAAAACTTTATCAAAGGGAGCAATGATTTGGTATCACAACTTACCACCAAATTCTATCGATTCGTTTGTCATGTTAGAAGATTCTTTCGTGAAGGCACACACCGGGGCCATAAAGGTCGCAACAAGAAAATCAGACGTTTTCAAGATAAGGCAAAGGGATAACGCAATGCTGAGGGAGTTCGTATCCCGATTTCAAATGGAACGCATTGAGTTGCCACCGGTCATAGATGATTGGGCCGTTCAAGCTTTCACCCAAGGGTTGAACGAGCAGAGTTCGATAGCATCACGACAGTTGAAACAAAATTTGGTCGAGTATCCAGGTGTAACTTGGGCAGATGTGCAAAATCGATATCAATCGAAGATCAGGGTCGAGGACGACCAATTAAGAGCCCCTTCCGGTTCAGTACATCCAAACAGGTCAGTAGTTAAAACCCTGAGGGACGTCGACAGGGAGCCAAGGTCGAACGGAGAACGATATCAACCATATACTGCAGATTGAAGGAACAACGGTTCAGGATGCAATTTCGCCCTGAACGATCGAAGAAGTTATCGAGGACAGAATTCTCGGGGACTTATGAGCAAAAGTGGTTTTGATAAACATGTCGATCCCATAGAGGCTCCTCGGTTATCGGAATATAACTTTAGCATCGACACATCAGGCATTGTATCGGCAATCGGAAGGATCAAAGATACTAGGTGACCCAGACCCATACAGACCGATCCTTCCCAAAGAAACCCAAATTTGATGTGCAAGTATCATGGCACGCATGCTCACAAGACCGCAGATTGCAGGCAGTTGAGGGAGGAGGTAGCCCGTCTATTCAATGAGGGCCACCTTCTAGAGTTCCTCAGTGTTCGAGAATCATTTCAGAGAAAGGGACGCCAATAGGAAAAATGAACAGGAGGAACCCCAGGATGTCATTCATAAGATCGTCGGTGGGGTCGACAGTCTACAGGGACCCATATTCAAACGCACTAAGGTATCAATCACTATGGAAAAACGAACCCGAGATTATGTGCCCGAAGGCTCCTTATCATTCAACGACGAAGAAGAAAAATGCATTTCTCAGCCACACAACGTCGCTCTGGTAATTTCTATCTTATTAAATAAAGTTCAAGTTAAGCGTGTTTTGGTGGATCAGGAAGCTCGGCGAATATAATCCGATCGAGGGTCGTGGAGCAACTCGGCCTACAAGATCAAATCGTGCCGGCAGCTTGGGTCTTAAACAGCTTTAACATGGCCAGTGAAACAACTAAAGGGGAGATTATTTTACCCGTGAACGTGGCTAGAAACATTCAAGATACCAAATTCCACGTGATCGAGGGTGACATGAGGTATAATGCCCTACTCGGGAGGCCCTGGATCCACAACATGAGGGCAGTCCCCTCGAATCTCCACCAAATGATGAAATTCCCGACGATAGATGGTGTAAAAATAGTATACGGGGAGCAACATGCCGCAAAGGAAATGTTTGTGGTCGATGAGGTAACATCGATATCAACGCTATCAACCTCGGGAAGATAGAGCATCAAAAGTAAACAGGAAGCCAAATAGCAATTACAGCCACCAGCCTCGACCGAATCAGGAAAGCAGGGGATAGAAGAAAAAGATGAAGAAGACTTTCTAACTTCTCGAACCTTTATTGTTCCCGAAGATTCTGACGCCACCAAATCGACGGTCGAAGAGCTGGAACAGGTTATATTGATCGAGTACCTGCCCGAGTGAAAGGTATACCTGGGAACGAGGTTAACCCCCGAACTCAGGAAAAAGCTTATTCAATTTCTTATTGATAACCTAGATTGTTTTGCTTGGTCCCATTTATACATGACAGGGATCCCACCAGAGATAACAACGCATCGGCTGAGCCTTGACCCTAGCTTCAAACCGGTGAAGCAAAAGAGAAGGTCCCAGTCCGAGGTAAAGCACGCATTCATAAAGGATGAAGTAACTAAACTTCCCAAAATAGGGTCCATTCGGGAGGTGAAATATGCAGAATGGTTAGCCAATGTAGTTGTAGTCCCTAAAAAAGGGAGCAAACTTAGAATGTGTGTAGATTATAAGGATTTAAACAAGGCATGCCCTAAAGATTCTTTTCCATTGCCTAACATCGATCGCATGATCGACGCCACGGCTAGCGACAAGATCCTTATCTTTCTCGACGCCTACTCCGGGTACAATCAAATTCAAATGAACCCATAAGACCAGGAAAAGACTTCGTTTATCACCAAGTATGGAACATATTGTTATAACGTAATGCCCTTTGGGCTAAAAAATACTGGAGCTACTTACCAACGCCTAGTAAATAAAATGTTCGAAACAAATAGGTAAGTCAATGGAAGTTTATATCGATGACATGCTAGTTAAGTCCCTGTGCGCAGAGGACCATTTGGCTCATTTGCAGGAAATATTCAAGATTTTGAGGAAATATAACATTGAAGCTCAACCCCGAGAAATGTGCTTTCAGGGTCGCTTCGGGCAAATTCCTGGGCTTCATGGTATCAAATTGGGGGATCGAGATCAACCCTGATAAAATCAAGGCCATCGAGAACATCACCGCCGTGGACAGTGTAAAAGCTGTGCAGAGGCTAACTAGACGGATAACAGCTTTAGGCCGATTCATCTCGAGGTCGTTGGATCGAAGCCACATATTTTTCTCTCTACTCAAAAAGAAGAACGATTTCACCTGGACCCCGGAAAGCCAACAAGCATTAGAGGAATTAAAGCGATACCTATCGAGCCCACCACTGCTTCACACTCCAAAGGCAGATGAGAAACATTACTTGTACTTGGCAGTATCGGAAATCGCGGTAAGTGGTATCCTAGTTCGAGAAGAGCAAGGTACGCAATTTCCCGTTTAGTATGTAAGTCGAACCTTAGGAGAAGGAGAAACTAGATACCCACACTTAGAGAGACTGACACTTGCACTGATAAACGCCTCTAGAAAGTTAAAATCGTACTTTCAATGTTACCCCATATGCGTATTAACCACTTATCCACTTCGTAATATTTTGCACAAGACCGACTCAGGCCGATTGGCCAAATGGGCCGTCGAACTCAGTGGGTACTTTATGGAATATCAACCACGAACGGCCATCAAGTCTCAAATTTTGGCAGACTTCGTAGATGATTTCGCGCCAACCTTGTACCCGAAGTTGAAAAAGAACTTTTATTAAAACAAGATACATCATCAGGGGTCTGGACCCTTTTTACCGATGGTGCCTCGAACGTGAAGGAGTCCGGGTTAGGCATCATTTTGAAGCCGGCTACGGGTAGCACCATTGGGCAGTCTATCAAAACTTCTAGGTTGACTAACAATGAGGCCGAGTACGAGGCCATGATTGCATGTCTCGAGCTAGCTAAAAGCTTGGGAGTTGAAGTCATTGAAACCAAGTGTGACTCTTTACTGGTGGTGAATCAAGTAAACAAAACTTTTGAAGTTCGAGAAGATAGAATGCAAAGTTATTTGGACAAGATGCAGGTAACTTTGCACTGTTTCAAGGAATGGACTTTGCAGCATGTACCTCGAGAATAAAACAGTGAGGCCGATGCACTTGCAAATCTAGGTTCGTCGATCGAGGAAAATGAGATCAGCTAGGGGACGGTCGTTCAACTCTCGAGATCTGTGATCGAGGAAGGTGATGCAGAGATAAACTCTACAAGCTCGACCTGGATTGGAGGAATAAGTATATTGAATACTTGAAGAACGGAAAGCTCCCATCGGACCCTAAAGAGTCAAGGGCCCTTCGCACCAAAGCTGCTCGATTTACATTGGATGAAGATGGAACATTATACAGAAGGACATTCGATGGACCATTGGCAGTATGTTTAGGACCAGGAGACACCGATTATGTTTTATGAGAGGTCCACGAAGGCACTTGTGGGAACCACTGGCGCCGAATCGTTAATTCAAAAAATCATTAGAGCACTAGGATAGCATGGAAAAGGCGCTAAGGAGTTTGTTCGAAAATGTGATAAATGTCAAAGGTTTGCACCAATGATCCATCAGCCTGGAGAATAACTTCACTCAGTCCTATCCCCGTGGACATTCATGAAATAGGGGATGGATATCGTCGGCTCTCTGCCAACAGCCCCAGGTAAAGCTAAGTTCATTTTATTTATGACAGACTATTTCTCTAAATGGGTTGAAGCACAGGCGGTAGAGAAAGTAAGAGAGAAAGAGGTTATAGACTTCATCCGGGATCACATCGTATGTCGATTTGGGATACCCGCCGAAATAGTGTGTGAAAATAGAAATAATTTATCGGCAGCAAGGTAACAAAATTCCTCGAGGACCACAAAATAAAAAGGATATTATCAACACCGTATCATCCTATTGGGAACGGACAGGCCGAATCGACGAACAAGACTATCCTTCAAAACTTAAAGAAAAGGTTGAACGACGCTAAGCGGAAGTGGAGAGAAATGTTACCCGTAGTCTTTTGGGCATATTATACGGCTCCGAGGCCTTGATTCTGGTCGAAGTTGGGAAACCTAGTGCTAGATTTTGACATACGACGGAAGAATCAAATCACGACGTTATGAATACTAGCCTCGAGCTATTGGATGAAAAACGAGAAGCTGCACTCGTTCGGATGGCTACGCAAAAGCAAAGAATCGAGAGATATTATAATAGAAGAACCAACCTTCGCCACTTCGGAATCAGGGACTTAGTTCTACGGAAAGTCACCCTCAACTCTCGAGACCCAAATGAAGGGAAACTAGGCCTAATTCGGGAAGGACTATATCGGGTCCTCGGTGTCATCAAAAAAGGATCTTACAAACTTGGCACAATGGAAGCGAACAATTGCCAAACAATTGGAATGTGTCACTCCTCAAACGGTATTATTGCTAAGGTATGACTTTACCCCTTTTCCATTTGTATTTGATACTAACTTATTTCAGGTCTACGATCGAGGACGTCGAGAAACTGTTCAGTACGAGGACCTTAGGTTTTAAAGCACGCGTTGCACTCTTTTTCCCTTAGATCGGTTTTTATCCCAAATGGGTTTCTTCGGTGAGGTTTTTAACGAGGAAACAATCATGTGCTACCTAAGGAAAATTCAACAGTATCCAAGGCTTCTTTTCAGTCAACCTCGAATACTGGGGGACATCACCCTATGAGGTTATATTTTCAATGAAAATACTTCATGTCAAAGGATCTTGATGGGGAAACTTTGTAATGGCCAAACGATTGAATGAACCGTGTCCATATAGATTAGTCAAGCCCCGATGGCAAAACATGTATGCATGTATAAATTATTTCAAGAAGCATTCTTTCTATATCAAACATTTTGTGTCTCAAAGAAAACTTTCTACTATACGAGCTCCGTGCTTATGATTTTGTGAGAAATGGCTCAAGGGCCAAGCGCAAATATACCTCGAACACTTGGGGATTGCCATCGACGATCGACATATTCGAGTTATCTAAACTCGAATTCATAAGACCTCAAAGAGGCACCCCTCGATCTATAGGCCAAGGCCATCATTCTCGGGGACTAACACTTTGAGTAAGTTCGAAGTGTTATTGGGAAATAAGCCCAAGAAGCATACCCAAAGGCTACGACCAGATTAATGCCGCTCGGGGACGTCCGAATCCCGCAATCACAACAGGCCTTCACATTCTTTAAAAAACCAGCTAAAAAAGGCTACCCTCGGCAAATAATCAAAAGGGCTTCGATTAAATCAGCCCTCAAAAAACTTTTAAGAGGTATAAAATTATCTTAACAAAAATGTGCTAAGGCACAAAAAGCAGAGGGGTTTCAATCGACATCGAACCCTCAAAAAACCCAATGGATAAAAAATACATGCTAAGGCATAAAAATATTTTCACTAAGTATTTTAAGCCGAAAGAGGGGAATAACAACCATCTTTTAGAGGCCATATCGGCCCGATCTAAAGAGCCTAAGGGCCAATACACTTAGAGTTCGAGATCTTGTTCTCACTCCATCCGAACCCAAGGGTTCGACTATACCAAGCCCAAATAAAGAATAACTTGACTATGGCTCGGGGACTCACCATTATCCGACACAAACCCTAAATGGCCTATGCCTCAAGTTCGAACCTTATTCGAACTCGGCCATGGTGACTTCGAGGAAGTCACCCAAAACCAAAGTCTCGAATGCACCGTTCAAAGCATAAGGTTGTGTTAAAAATTTTACAAGGCAAAAACATGTTTATAAAAATTGAGAAGGCATTCAAGAGAAATTTTCTTTTATATATTGATGAAGAAAGATATGTACAAGAGACCGACAGAGGTCTTACAAAAAAGGAAAGGAAAAATAAAATCCTAACTATGCCCGGGGCTGGTTTCTCCCTCGGGGGCAGCTTCTTCTTCGGGCCCCTCGTCGATATCGGACCCGCCTTGGCTGCTTTCATCATCATCGTCATCATTGTAGGAGACAAAAAAACTAGCATCAGCTTCAAGCGCCTTAGCTTGAGCTATCTCTTCGGAGAGGTCAAAACCTCAAGCGTGGATTTCCTCGAGGGTCTCCCTCCGGGATTGGAACTTCGCCAAGTCATTGCTCCATGGCTCTCAAGTGGAAGCCTCCCTTAGCTGTGTTTGAGCAGCCTTGGTATCGGCCAAGTACACGGCTATGGATTTATCATCCACGATCTTCGTCTCCCCGACCTCTGCCTCGGCCTCTACAAGCTTAGCTTCGAGCTCCTCGATCCTTTTGGCCTGGGCTAAACCTTTCTATTTAGAGCCCCGAAGTTGGACCTCGGCCGACGACAGTTTGGCCAAAGCAGCCTCTTTCTCCGCAGCAAGGCGTTCCATGTTCTCCTTCCACCAATCATAGTCAGCTTTGACTTGGTCGACCTCCCCTCGGAGCAACTCGATCCTTTCCAGCTTTTGCTGTAACTGAGATATTGAAGTGTTAGCCTCCACAGTTGGATCGAGACCGTACTCTTTCAAAAGGTTAGTTAGCTGCTCCTCTAGCTCGACCTCTTCCTTATGAGCCTGCGCCAATTCAGCTCAGAGGTCTCTAAGCTCCTCTTCTTTCTGCACATAGAGGCGTTTGAGGGCGTCTCTCTCCCCAGCAAGCCTTTTGAGATCGGCCTCACACCGGATCAGCTCGGCTTGGGACTTGTTGAACGCTTCCCGATGAAGCATCACAACCGATGGAGAAAGGAAAGAAATCAGGAAAGAGGAGATAAAAGCAAACGTAATAACGGGAAATGAAGTTTACCTGGTTCAGGAGGCGATGTGCCTCGTCAAAAACCATCGGCGCATCTAGGTCAGAAACGTCATCGACCCCCGCAAGGTAGCCATGAAATATGTCTTCCCCATTGTGGGCCGTTCCCACATCGGGTGTCTCCAAGGATTGAGCCTCCCGAAACTGCCCTTTAGAGTTCCGGGCCGGGCGGCTAATCATCAATATTAATTGCCCCAAGCGAGTCACTTAGGGCACTCTCTCCCTTCCGAAGAGCCCTAGAACCGAACCCTTCGGGCACGCTCGCCGTTGTTTATCACGGCATGAGGTATCTTTTATCCCCGATTACTCGGGGGCTTTGCTTGGAGTACCTTCCGAGATCTCCTCGGTCCGAGGGTGAATCTCCTCACCCATCACCAGCCCAGCCGCTATTGAAGCTTTGATGCTCCCCCTCTTTCGAGGCACCAGCTCACAATCGGCATCTTCCCCCTCCTCTTCTTCATCTCGTAGCTTTTGGGCTACGCCGACAGACAAAGCAGCAGAGTCGTCCTTCGGCTTATGATCCCTACTCTTCTTAGGCTCCGGGGTAACACAAGGCGAGGCCCTTCTCCTCTTCTTGTCCTTGGCCGGTTTGAGAACCACCTCTTCTCCAGGTGAGGCCGGTCTCAATTCAGCAACATCCCCGAGGCCTGTGTAAAAGGGAGTCAAGTATGTCTGAAAAGAAATGTTTCAGAAAAGGATGTCGTAAGCATACAGGATAAACTTACCATGATTTTTAGCCTCCCATCTGCCCCTTGCCAAGTCACGCCAGCAGCGCTCGGCATGGGAAAAAGTTGCAGCTAGCTTTCGAGCCAAGTCTTCAAGGTCGGGGACCGCATGAGGCATCCAGGCAACCGCTGCATAACAGATGAAAGTGTTACACGAAGCAAAAAATAAAGTACGAAGATTAATGGCTAATACTTACGATCGGGGTTCCATTTCTCGGGGAACGGTAGTTTCTCCTCGGGGATGAGGTCGCAGGTCCTTACCTACACGAACCGGCTCATCCAACCTCAGTCCTTGTCCTCATCGATACTTGCAAAAAAGGACTTCCTTGATCGGCTTTGAAGCTTGATTAATCCTCGATAAAGTCGAGGTCGATACAACCTTATGAGGTGGCTGAGAGTGAATTCCAATCCCTTGGCCTTACCCGAGAAGAAGCAGAGCATAATCACTATACGCCAGAATGAGGGATGCACCTGGCCGAGGGTAACCCGGTACATCTTGCAAAAATCGACGATCACTGGGTCAAGAGGACCCAATGTGAAGGGGTAAGTGCAAACACTTAGAAACCCCTCCACGTGAGTGGTGATACTTTCTTCGGGGGCGGGGATCTGTACCACGACCTTGGGCCCCCAGTTGTAGTCTTCCTTCACGACTTCGAGCTGTTTCGCCGTTATCGAGCAAATATAACTCGATATGTGTTCACATCGGCCAGGGACCGATGGAAGTTTCTCGACTTTGAAGTCATTTTTTAGGACACAAGGGCCGAGAACAATTTTGTGAAGGAGCGGTTCCACCGACGTTTTGTCACCGGCCGGCCGGGAAGAAGAGGAAGAAGCTTTCTCCTTTTGCGGGACGGTCTTGGAAGTTTTTGCCATTGTTACAGGTAAAGGGAAGCGGAAAGAGATGAAAATTGGTGTTTTTGCTAAAAAATTGAATCAACGGGCGGTGAAAGAGAAGAGATGGAGAGAGGAAGAAACTTAGAAAACTTGGTGAAGATGGAAGTAAAGTTTTGATTCAAATGGGGAACCTGTATTTATAGAT
Organism: Nicotiana attenuata; assembly: GCF_001879085.1. Classification (NCBI taxonomy): domain Eukaryota; kingdom Viridiplantae; phylum Streptophyta; class Magnoliopsida; order Solanales; family Solanaceae; genus Nicotiana; species Nicotiana attenuata. The sequence continues at coordinate 114,173,165 of NC_031995.1, read as the reverse complement.
TCACGACGATGGTTCGGTGGCACTAGTGGCCGACCATCACTAGCAAGCATTAATGGTTTGGGGAACCAAACTGACGGGACGTTTCTATCACCTTGAGCACTTACGTCACTGGGATGACGTCATTATCGGGGTCTCCAGAAAATCGAGGTTCAAGTCGTTTCTTATCATTTTATTCTAAGAAACGAGGGGACTATCTGTATATGGTGGAAATCAGGGCTAACCGATTTCGTTCTTCGATGGAGAAAATGGTACCATGTCGGAAGACCAGGACGTCGAGCTCGGGGTCGAAGTTCCTTTCCAATGTCGAGGTCGATATCACTTACCGAGGTCAGAGGAAGGCATGCTTCGAGATGATGCCGGTATGATTCAGTAACGGAAAGAGCAAGATACCCGCAACACGCTGGAGATCACAGCGTGAATTTCGGAATGGTGGTCTTCGGCGGTTAAACAGTTGTCAAATATGATTTCCTACTATAATTAGAAGTGTACCTTATTTAGGACTCCCCTATTATATAAAGGGGGATCCCATTCATTTGTAAGACATGGTTGACTGATAAGAAAATATACGCACATTACTCCCTTGCTATTTCACATACTGTTCATCATGGTTGCTTTATAATTTGCTATTCCTATTATCACACCTCGAGACTATCGCAAGTCGAGGTCGAGATTTGGCCTACATGCTGGTTTGGTTTACTTTGTTCTCTAATTTATCTATTTAATCCCTTGTTTATCAATTGGTATTGGATTAAATCACATATTCTTAAAACCGCAATTTAAGTTTAATTGTTACTCCAATTCTAGGGTAAACAATAATATTTGTAATGAATCATACAACAGACAGAGCTAATGTAGTGTTAATGTTATGGGGTGACATTGATTTAAAATTTCTTTAAAAAAGTACAAGTAATAGATTTCGAACTTAATGATCAATAAATCTAGAACTCAAATCTGCAATATTCATATACTGAAAACTGAGCTCTCTGATGGTCCTAGGGATGGCAACGGTGCGGTGCGGGTGCGGGGCGGGTCCTGTTTCAACCCGCCCCGCCCCGCCCCGCATAGGACTTTCACCCGCATTCACTTGCCCCACATCTACACCCGCATCCACCCGCCCCGCTGATTTTTTTTCTTCTTTTCATTTGTTAGTCTCTGTTTAAGCTTTTGACTGGAATTTTCATTGTGAACAGGATTTAAACTTGGCTGAAAATGTCGAGGTGTTTTTTTATAATTTCACAATGGTATACACTATAAAATCTTTTTGTAATAGAAACCAAAAGCCATAAACAACTGACCGAAAACATTGTGTCTATTTTGATTCTGTTTATGTTCTATTTACTTAAATTTGAATTGTAAGCTGTCACATATGCAGAGGAATTTGAAGTGCTAAAAGTATTTTCAATTAAACTAGGACAAAAGTTGATTAAGATAAGAATTAAAAAATCTGAACTGAAAAATCTTGTCAAAAGTTTTTTTATAAACTACAAGACTAGAGAGCTTCAGTCATCATAGATTAGAACAAAGAGAGGAAGGTCACCTTCCGAAGGTGAAAGCCGAAGAAAATAAGGATAGCCGGAAAAATTGTAATTTTGTAAGAAATTTTAATCTTAACCCGCACCCGCCCCGCACCCGCATAGAACTGCAAAAAAATTATTTCAACCCGCTTCGCCCCGCCCCGCATATATCTAAACCCGCCCCGCCCCGCATATGCCTAAACCCGCACCGCCCCGCACCCGCACCGTCCCATTGCTATCCCTAGATGGTCCCTCGGATAAATGAACAAATGATGTGCTTAGAATAATGGCGTTCATATTTGACTTTATTGGTCTCTTTAGTAATGCTAAACACGAAGGCCAGTCTGCAGGTTTCTGAAGCAGCTTTTTTACTAGTTGATCAGAAGAAAAACAACGGTGAATAAAAATAGAAAAGTAAAAGATTTACATATTTCTACTGAAAATTTGAGATTTGTAATTTCTAGCGACAGGAAGAGAATAATTAGATGAAAACTAAAGTTCCTTGCTTTGGACCACACTTGTTATTGGGTTCGGGAGGCCAACTTTGAGCTGCTATTGAAGGCTATAGTAGCCCACTAGCATTTATACAGTATAATAAAACATTTATCAAATGAATTTGTCGTAGGACGGCGTTGCTTTTTGAGGCATAGTTCTCTTTTGAGATTTGAGAGTACTTTTAATATTTTAAAGTGAAGAATTGACCAAAATAGTTGCTCGCCTCACCACTCAAACTAGAAAAAATTGACATGTAATCCATATGTAATATGTATAATCAGTGTATAATCTATTTGTGTAAAAGTCCTGTTCAAATTCTTTGGAAGTCTAAAATACATGTTAAGAGACTAATAAAAGTCCAAAATATATGTCAAGAAATTTAATTGCTACGTGTTAGAGTGTATTCTATTAGCTTGAATTATACAACAATCATGACTCTACACCTCAAATTTCAAGTTACTATCCATGTCGTATTATTTGGACCTGTCTCCATCCAATATTTGACAGTTTTAAAAGTTTTTATAGTACTAAACATTTGTTAGAAATACATTTGGTAGCATTGAAAGAGGCATCGTCAGTTTTATTCTATTAGTTTAACTGATGAAGAGGAAACAAATGTATATTAGGATTTTAGTGATAAATTTTAGACTTCATAGTACTCCATGTGCGCTTGTGTGAATTCTAGTTGGATCCTCTCGTTTTGTAACCCATCTTCATTTTTTTATATGTAGATGCTTAAAGGTATCTTTATATTTGTGGAAATTAAAGGTAGTCGCTCCCTTTTGGCTTTTGGTTAGCATGATTTCTTAATTGGACTTTGATGGTAAAATCTCGCTAGTTACGTTATAATGTTGCTCTCACTTTCTTCTCTAGTAATTGTGTGACGATTAATAGAACTGACTTGATCACAAAGTATGTGGCGCATAATATCAATTCCTCTCACTCATTTTTATGGGTCAATATAAAAAAAGGGGTACTCTTCGTGCCAAAGCGACAGCTTGGATAGTTGGTGATGCTACTTCCATCAACCTTGGGAATTATTGTTGCTCTCAAACGCACACACAAGTATACGTGGTCGTACAAGTCATAAAATGATAAGCCGAGTATCAAATCCACAGAGACTTGTATCAACTACCCACTAAAATCACCAAGATTGTTATTCAGTCAAGTCAAAATTGAGTTCAAGAATGTGATTATAATAAACTATAATTCTAAGTAGTAACTAAATTATCAAGTAGCAAAATAATTGTGGTGTATTCAATAGAGACAAATATTCCAAGATTGTGATCGATTCACCAATCCTATTGTGTTCTAGTTAACTCTCCCTTTCATACAACTCACTCATGGTTGCTAATTAATCGAACAATTGCTTTCATAACCTTCTCCCGAAGTACTATCGCCTATTCAAAATAGATTAACGCATATATTCCTATGAATCAATCTATCAAGAACGCATTAAGATTACGATATTTTATTAAGCACGGTGACTAGGTATATTCCTATCCTAACCACAATCCCCCCCCCCTCCCCCCCTCCCCCCCAAGAGTTAAGATCATGCTCTCTTCAATTCTTCTCTAATCTAAACATGACTTTCCCAAGCATAGCATAGATAATAAATAGAACCTAATTGCTGGCCAGACAATTAAGCAATTAATTACAGAATTGAAGAAACAACCCTATATTAGTGAATTGTAATCAAGGTTAAGTCAACGTTAAACAACAACCCCAGAACTATGTTTTAGCCACTCATGATCGTAGTAACAACCTTCCAAGTATTTTGCATAAACAAACTACAAAGAAAAGATAAAGTGATGAAGAACTCGATGATTTTCTTCTCCACAAGTTTTTCACGTGATGCTCTTGCCTCCGGTCGCCAAAAACTCCTCTAAAAATGGTGTTTAATGACTATTTATATGTGTAGGGAAAAGACTTAAACGAAATAACCAAGTCCAAAACCAAATAAGAGAAAAAAAAGGGTTAAAAAACCCGGAACCCGCTCGCTACGGGCCTCGCCTTGCAAGGCAAAACGCACGCTTCACCTCGCGTAACACTGTGCGCCGCAACCTCTGACGCGCGAAAAATCCCTCGCGAAGCTAGCTCTAACGCGAGCTTAAAAGCGCTACGCCTGCTCTATACCGAGCAAGATTGCTCGCGTCGCCCACTGCTTCGTTTCAATTCTTGCTGCCTTACTTCTGCGTTCTTCATTCTAAATTGTATCTTTCTTTGTCTTGTTTCCTTCTTTTCAATTCATTGAATAATTTTGGTCCTCTATTATAAAGAAACTATTTAAGATTAATTCACCATGTATTCCAAATTCGTCATTTGGTATAAGATTCATCTCCAACGTACCTACCCATAAAATAAACCCAATTAAGCAAAAATATAGTTTAGCTTAGCATTAAAGCCCCAAAATGTAAGGTAAGTAATGCACAAAAAATATGTAATTATAACCAAACATCACTACCCCACACTTAAACGTTGCTCGTCCTCGAGCAATCAAACTACACTTTATATAGTCATGACCTTTTTAAACATTTCTCCTAACTCATCACACCAAGAATCTTTAAAATAGACTAAGCACATGAGTATAACATCTTCACCTCAAGATTTGACTCACAAGTACCACGCATTATTCACAACTCACTCACCTACTCTAACATAGATGTCAATGACATTACCTTTCCTTCATGAATCAAGTGCCCTCGCACAACAAAAGAGAGTAGTTCCACACACAATAAAATTTAAGAACAATTAGGAACTCAATATAGAAAGAATTCACTCACTCTCAGAAATAACATTCATATGTCACAAAAGATGCACCATAGGCTTGCCCGTGGTGCACTACTCTACTAATCGAGCTCATTCAGCTAGGATCAAGTAGGACTTTAATTGGTTGTAATGTAGGCTGCGGGTTGGGTAGGATACATTTGGATATAATAGTGACTACACCTCCCTAAGCACTTTAATACATACACTTCAACATTTAAACCCTACATTTATGTCAAACCATAACTCCACCTTCACATCAATGTATATTAACTGCATACTTCTTTAAGCACAATTACATCAAGAGTCACCACTATCAAGGAATATTTTTCACAGCAATTCAACTATTTTTTCCTTTCTTTCTTTTTCAATTCAAGTGGTTTTATTTTTTTTATTTTTTTATTTTTTCAAAACAGTGCACATTTCTCCATATTTTATTAGTTCTACTCAAAAGCCAAACCAACCACCCCACACTTTAACTTTTACAAAGTTCATAACAATTCAAGTGCTCATGAGAGGTGAAAAGGTTCAAATAGACGGTTAATTCAAACAAATGGGTAAGGCTTGTAATGTGGTTGCCAAAGAAACAAGATTATAGGCTCAAAGGGGTTAACTACGATGCATAACAATTAGGCGGGTAAACTATATATATCTGGCTCAATAGAGAAACGCCTATATCACTTTCAAGACTGAACAACGTTACTATTTCACTTTGAAAACACACGGGGCAAGTTCTAGATATCAAATGCAACACACAGAATAACACACAAACCTCACACACACATGACACATAACTCACTCAGGATTGGACCTTTCTAGACACTCTAGCCAAAGCAGTTAAGAAAAGTTAAGATCATACGAATTAAGGTACTTATACAAGAGTCAAAAACTGAGCCTAAGTGTCACAACCAAAGTACTCACTATTCTCAAGGCATAACAAAGTCAAGAGATATTGCTTCAATCAATTTATCTCACAGTGGCTCCTACTCCTAAAAAAAAACTAAAACTAACTACACCCGGTTTAAACAAAACCCTTGAAAAAGAACCGCGGCACAAAGAAAAATCAAGGGGGGAATTACTACACTACCTACAAAAAAAAAATCTTTTTGTCCTTTTTCTTTATACTTAAATCGCTCAAGAACACTATCTAGGAGATCCATTGTCGGGAAGAGTCCAATTTTTTCTATTTTTTTTCGTTTTTTTTTTCTCATAGCTACTAAAATACTACACAACTACAAAAACAAAAATAAAAAGTTACTCCCTCTGTTCCAGTTTATGTGAACCTATTTTCTTTTTGGCCCGTTCCAAAAAGAATGACCACTTTCTAAATTTGGTACCAATTTAGCTTAAACTTATAATTCTACCCTTAATGAGAAGCTTTTATAACCACAACAATACTTTGGTCCCCTTTTGACTTGTTTAGGACCACAAATTCCAAAAGTCTTCATTTTTTCTTAAACTCTGTGCCCAGTCAAATAGGTTCACATAAATTGGAATGGAGGGAGTAATATTTTTCTAACATGCTACTACTAATTATCTAGAGAATTCTCTCATCCCACACTTAAAAGAGTGCAGTGTCCCCAATGCACAAATAAGCAAAATAATAACGAGGGTGGACAAGAAACTCCCTGAAAGGCCAAAGGCCGAAGCAATAACGGCTCACGTGTACTCAGACTTCCCCCAGGCATGGTCCTTTGTGTGGCACCCCACATTTAGGTCTCACCATCTAACCCGCTTTTGCACTCTTTCAATGGCTTTACCTTCTATGCTTATAATCCTACATAACAAAAACAAATACTACAACAATAATAAGAAAAAAATAGAAATAAAATGAAAGTAGTAAAGATGAGTTGTCTCCCAACAAGAACTTGATTTAACGTCGCGACACAACGCAGAATCTCGCTTACTCATCAGTGAGTACAACCATGGTCATCTCACGATCAATTATTCCTCCCCAATAATGTTTGACTCTATGTCCATTCACCGAAAATTTTCTTTCTCCATTCAAAGCTCGCAACTCAATTGCACCATAAGGAGTGACTCTCACCACTTCAAACGGGCCTGACCATCTCGATTTTAACTTCCCAGGAAATAGCTTTAATCTAGAATTGAACAATAATACTTGTTGGCCTGGCTCGAAATGACGCTGTTTGATATGCTTGTCATGCCATCTTTTTGTCTTTTCTTTGTAAAACTTAGTATTTTCATAAGAGTGGAGCCTGAACTCAACTAACTCATTCAACTGCAAATGTCTTTTCTCGCCCGCGGCTTCAAGGTCCATATGTAACTTCTTAATGGCCCAATATACTTTGTGTTCAAGTTCAACAGGCAAATGACATGCTTTCCCATAAACTAGCCTATATGGCAACGCCCCAATTGGCGTTTTATATGCAGTTCTATATGCCCACAAGGCATCATCTAACTTTGCAGCCCAATCCTTTCTATTCTCTAGGATTTGCTTTATTTCTCTATTAGACACCTCAACTTGTCCACTTGTTTGAGGATGATATGCCGTCGCAACTCTATGGCGGACTCCATATTTAGCTAGAAGGTTATTCAGCAACCGATTGCGAAAGTGTGTCCCTTCATCACTAATCAAAGCACGTGGAGTCCCAAATCTCGAAAATATGTTCTTTTTCACAAACGCGGCTACCACCATGGAATCATTTGTTGGCAATGCGATCACCTCTACCCATTTTGGCACGTAGTCAACTGCTAGCAAAATGTATTTGTTTCCTATGAACAATGGGAATGGTCCTATAAAGTCTATCCCCCACAGATCAAAAATCTCGACCTCCAGAATGTTATTAAAAGGCATCTCATGCCTCTTTGTGATTGTTCCTGTTCTCTGACACTGGTCACACTTCTTAAAAAATTCATAGGCATCCTTGAATACTGTTGGCTAGAATAAACCGGATTGTAATACCTTTGCAGCTGTTCTATCGCCTCCATGATGGCCCCTATAGGGTGATGCATGACAATCATACAACCTTACTTCGACCTCCTTTTCAGGTATGCATCTCCTCATCATTTGGTCAGCACACTGCTTGTACAAATATGGCTCATCCCAATAGTAGAAGTTCACATCATGTAGAAACCTCTTTCTAGCTTCAGATTCAATTTCAGGAGGAAGTACCCCGCTCACCAGATAATTCACATAGTCCGTGTACCATGGGGGAGGGTCTTGGGTGATAGCAAAAAGTTTCTCATCAGGAAATACTTCTTTAATTTAGTCACCCTCCTCCACGTGGTTGTGATTTTCCAGCCTTGATAGATGGTCAACTACTTGGTTCTCAGTACCCTTTCGATCTCGTATTTCCATATCAAATTCCTGCAACAACAAAACCCAATGGATCAATCTAGCTTTAGATTCTTTCTTTGTAAATAGATACCTGATTGATGCATGATCGGTATGGACTATGATTTTTGTTCCCACCAAGTATACTCAAAACTTCTCAAATGCCCACACCACAACTAACAAGTGCTTTTCAGTGGTGGTGTTATTCAGCTGCGCATCATCAAGAATCTTACTCGCATAGTAGATGGAATAAAAAATTTGTCCTTCCTCTGTCCTAGCACTGCCCTAATAGCATGGTCACTTGCATCACATATAAGCTCAAATGGTAAGGACCAATCAGGCGCCGCAATAATGGGGGCAGCCACTAACTTCTTTTTGAGCTCTTCAAATGCTTTCAGACAGGCATCATTGTTGCTCCCAAACGCACACGCAAGTATACGTGGTCAACAAGTAATATAGGATTGTAAGTCCAGATATCGCACCCACAGGGACTTGTGATTAACTATCAACTAAATTAAACCCAACAATTAATCTATTCAAGTGAATCCAAAGTATGAATATTTAACTAAAGATAATCTAGAGTAATAAACTGAGAAACAAAGGAAACAAGTTGGTTAATTATAGAGACGAATTCAATGTGAGTGAATATTCTAGAGCTATGGGTTGGCTAACAATCCCGTTGAGTTTTCTACCTAAATTGTCTAATTAATTTATCTAGTTTATTGGTTGACGGGGTTAATATTGCTCGTAGCCTTCTCCCGAAGTACAACTCGCCTATTCAAGCTAACCTAACGCCTATATTCCTATAGAATTAGGATTAACAAGAACGCATTTATAATTCCCGTATAATAACCAGGCAAGGCGATTAGGTATATTCCTATCCTAACAGCAAATCCGCTCCCCCTAAGAGTTAAGATCTTGCTCTACTCAATCTTATATGCAATCTAGAATTCCCTCTCCCGAGTTCAATCCTAGATTCGTAGATAGTATTCAATTGGTGATCAAGCAATCAAATAATTAAGCGCAAGATTGAATAAATAAACCAATATGATAAAATAACAAGAACAATTCAAGCTTCAAATTACAAAGTTCATGTAGCACCCAAAACTCTAGAACAAAGAAACTATGAAATTAAAGGAAGAGAAGAGAAGAAAAACTAGTTAGAAGCCTCCTCCAAGCGTGGTGTGTGTTCCCCCACGTGAATTCCCCTTCAAAATATGTTAGATCTTTCTAAAGTGGCGTCCTCCCCCCTCAAAAATAGGTTTAGTCTTGGTTTTATACGTGTTGGGTAGGTCTAGGGCCGAAATAACCTTGTCCCGGGCGAAATTGGAGAAAATTCACGTCACCGGCGCCCTGACTAGCGCCAGGCGCCCTCCACGGCGCTCCATTATTTTACATTTTGTTTCTGGCGCCACATGTAAGGCTGGGCGCCACCTGTGGCGTCCAAATTCGCAAGTTTCCCGATTTCGTTCATTTTGGCTCTAATTTTGCACGTTTCGCCCCCAATTGCTCCCAAATCATTCCTACACATAAAAACACTTCAAATTAATATAAATCATCAGATTTACCATCCCAAATTCACGAAACAAAAGTAAAATATGAGGCGATATACATAGAAATATATATGCTTTAAGCTAAACATCAACACCCCACACTTAAACTCTTGCTCGTCCTCGAGCAGTGGGACTATCAAATAAACCCCTAACTACGTACAAGTCTTAATTATAGAGGAGCACTTTAACTTTTAACCACACACTATATCCTTGACTATGATCAATACCGGCACAAAATCATGAACACCCAAGATTTCACACTCTTCCCATTTAAGCATGCCCACGTATAACATTTCAATTCAATCAATTCCAACAACCTATTTATCACCACCCAACCTCTAAAGCCGACTTCTAACCACTAAGCACCCTCAATTCCTGTACTCACCCAACAAGAAAGTTTACAGCATTGCCAATCATTCATGAGATCATGTGCCCTCACCGACAAACAAAAGAGTGAATATAGATTAGTCCACACATTCAAATATGCTTTTGAATATAGATTAAGGACATCACACAATTGAACAAAATTCGCTCACTCTCACAAAGAATTCATATGCATCCCGTGGTCGTACCATAAGCTTGCCCGTAGTGTATATCTCTACTAATTTAAGCTAGCCAAATCTAGGATCAATTAGGACTTTAAGGTTGTAATTTAGGCTAAGGGACGAGTGTGATACATTTAGAAATAGTGACTAACCCTCCTAAGCACTTTAATACACTACATTTACCATTCAAGCACATATTCGTCTCAACCAATTCACTTGCCATATATAACATAGCCCTCTTTTCAATTAAGCACTTCTATAATTCCACTAGCACAAATCATTAAGAATTTGAGGTGTGTATTTTTTTACATACTTTCACTATCATTTTTTTTTCTTTTCTTTAAATTTTCCTTTCTCTTTCTCTTTTTTTTTTCTTTTCTTCACACACTCCATACATTAAAGTTCATCGGCTAGTGACTTCCGATTTCAACATTAGTGCACCAACGGGCCCTTCCATGGTTCCACTCAAAATCTACTCCCCAATCTCTAACCTTACTTCTTTTAGCGACTAAGTGTCTTAGGAGGTAAAGGTTTAATCAATATCCAATTAAGAACAAAATAGGAGTATGACTTGTATTGTGGGTGCCAAAAGAAAGGTCTATAGGCTCAAAGGGGCTAGTAACGGAAAATTTTATTTTTATGTGACAAGCACATATATGATCAAGCAAGAAAATGCCTACTTCATCTCCTAGATTAGCACAGCTTATAATTTCGCTTCGATTAACACACAGGGCAAGTTCTAGACTATACAGGATAGCACAGAAAACTACAAATCCTCACACACACGTTGCACATGACTCAATCAAGACAGTTCTGTTCAACTCTCAAGTCAAGCAAGCACACATAATTGAGGAATTTAAGCAATATTGCACTATGTAGCACACAAGTCAAACAACTGAGAGAGAGCGTCACAAAATAGGCTATTCACTTTACTTAGGCTTCACAATTCAAACCAAATACCCGAGAAAACAGAATGTACGTCCTAGCCTAATGTGCCAGCATCAACCATGTCAATGAGTATGTTGGAGCGACTCAGTTTCTTCCTAAACTAATCCTAAAAAAAATTAAAGTACCCGGTTCAAGCTACATCCTTGGAAAAGAACCGGCGCCCAAGGAAAAAACAAGGGATAATACCTAACTATCCTAAAAAAAAAATTGGTATTTTTAATCGGACTTTTATCCCTCAAGAAAACTGTCCAAAAGCTCCATCGTTGGGAAAAGTATGAACTTTTTCTAAATTTTTTTTTCAATTTTTTTTACCTAGACTATGTCTTCTACGAGTTCCAAAGAAAAACTAAATAAAAAAATAGTTTTATACAATTACACTTCAGAAAGTAATTTCCCCACCCCACACTTATATTATGCATAGTCCTCGATGCATGATCACAGAGAAAGATATTAAAACAAGGGTGAGAAATACTCCCTGAGACCCTCTCGAGTCTAGCTCGGACATGATCCTCAATATTAAGGGTCGGGACGGCCCCACACTTAAGTTCAAACATGCTCCCCGGCTTCAACTTCGGGTACTCAGACTTCCCCTACTCTGCAAAATAAAAACAACACGAAACTTGACACTATATAAAAAAATAAAAAATTAAAAAATTAAAATACAGGCTGGGTTGCCTCCCAACAAGCGCCTTATTTATAGTCGTGGCACGACTCCATCACTTTCACCACTTTTTCTTCCACTTTGAGGATATAAATTGCGCCCCAATTTTGCATCAATTTTTCTATCACGTTCATGAGGCGGTGGTGTAAAAATAAAGAACACAAGTAGTAGGTATCGCATCTTGCACTTCTTGGCCTTTAAGTGAGGAATGTCATTTTGCCTCCTTTGTATGGAAAATTTCAGAATATAAACACTTTGTTCCTCATCCATTGACTCCTCCATATGCTCGACTGGATCAATTCCCATGTCACCAACCAAACACAATGTTGAAAAGTATTTAGAATGAGGTCCAATACGCTCTAACTCCAAAATTGCATTATTTTTGACATCCTCAATTTTGCACTCTTCGTCAACCTTGGCATCATTAATAATATTTTGGTCGAATAGTTGGAATTCCTCTTTCTGCTTCACAAGCTGGCCAGTATCCACAAAAATTGGTTGTAGGGCATCAGACGCCTCAACCTTTTTATTCAATTGATCGTGCAGGTCATGGATATCTAAGCCAAATTGGTCTATCTCTTGCCCGAGCTCAGTTCTTCCTTCTATTAGTTGTTCTGTCATATTTGAAAGACCATCACGTAGAAACTCATGAGATTTTATTAGGTGAGCTTGTTCCTCTAGCCAAGATTGGCTCACTATATCTGCTTCTTCTAAATTTTCTTCTGGTGGGAACTCTCTCTCTTCAGCCACTTCCTCCGCCTCGGCCATCATTCTCATGATTGCTTCACTAATTCTTTATATAGCCTTTCGATTTTCATCTTGTTGCTCGGCTACTTGCCTCATCATGTCCATAATACGAGCCATGCCTTCCATATCCTCCACTTCCTTGCTCCTATCACACTCATAAACATTATTAGAGACATTATAATAAGAACTCTGAGAAGGATAATAAGAATTAGGACAACCATCCCAATGGCCACCTTGACAACCACACACATTACAAAAATTCCTCACATCAGATTGAAATGCACAATTTTGCCCAAAGTGTGGTCCTCCACAATATGGACATGGATCTCCAAAATAAGAATAACCAATATTTGACCAATTATCATTCCAAGATGCCATATCAACAAAGATAGTAAAATATTAAACTAAGATAAAAATAAAAAAATAAAAAATAAAAACTTGAATAGGCAAAAAGTAAAATCTAATCTAGTAGGCTAGTTAATTTCTATGTCCCCGGCAACGGCGCCAAAAACTTGCTCTCCCAAACGCACACGCAAGTATACCTGGTCGACAAGTAATATAGGATTGTAAGTCCAGATATCGTACCCATAGGGACTTGTGATTAATTATCAACTAAATTAAACCCAACAATTAATATATTCAAGTGAATTCAAAGTATGAATATTTAACTAAAGATAATCTAGAGTAACAAACTAAGAGATTAAAGAAAACAAGTTGGTGAATTATAGAGACGAATTCAATGTGAGTGAATATTCTAGAGCTATGGGTTGGCTAACAATCCCATTGAGTTTTCTACCTAAATTGTCTAATTAATTTATCTAGTTTATTGGTTGACGGGGTTAATATTGCTCGTAGCCTTCTCCCGAAGTACAACTCGCCTATTCAAGCTAACCTAACGCCTATATTCCTATGGAATTAGGATTAACAAGAATGCATTTATAATTCCCGTATAATAACCAAGCAAGGCGATTAGGTATATTCCTATCCTAACTGCAAACCCGCTCCCCCTAAGAGTTAAGATCTTGCTCTACTCAATCTTATATGCAATCTAGAATTCCCTCTCCCGAGTTCAATCCTAGATTCGTAGATAGTATTCAATTGGTGATCAAGCAATCAAATAATTAAGCGCAAGATTGAATAAATAAACCAATATGATAAAATAATAAGAACAATTCAAGCTTCAAACTACAACGTTCATGTAGCACCCAACAACTCTAGAACAAATAAACTATGAAACTAAAAGAAGGGAAGAGAAGAAAAACTAGTTGGAAGCCTCCTCCAAGCGTGGTGTGTGTTCCCCCACGTGAATTCCCCTTCAAAGTATGTTATTTATCACCAAGGTGGCGTCCACCCCTTCAAAAATAGGTTTAGTCTTGCTTTTATACGTGTTGGGTAGGTCTAGGGCCGAAATGACCTTGTCCCGGGCGAAATAGGACACATTTCACGTCACCGGCGCCCACCACGGTGCCAGGATCCCTCCATAGTGCCCAAATATTTGTGCATACTGTTTTTGGCGCCACAGGTGGCGCCAGGCGCTTCCTATGGCGCCCAACTGGCCCTTTTTTCCCGGTTTCGTTCGTTTTGGCTCAAATATTGCACGTTTCGCCCCGTTTCGTTTGGAATTTGGAAAAACGTAAAACATGAAAGTTGTAGCTCGTTGAGTTATCTTTCCAACCATATATTGTGGAGACCAAATGGAGTTCTGAGCGAAAAGTTATTTCCATTTTACTAGACAGTGCGCAATATGCCTACTCGATTCTTCGTTCGCTCTAACTATCATCCGTTGACCCCCAAACACGATTCTGGCTTAATTCCTTGAGCTTTTACTCAGACTTCAAAGCTCCAAATTACTTGAATTCATTCCATAACATCTATATAGCTCGGAATCACTACTACAAGGCCTAAAACACACAGTTAGTGCAAGACACTAGCGATTAAAGCTCAAACTCAATCAAAGTGAAGTAAATTTGAGTGTAATAATCGACTAAAATACGCAATTATAGACTATCATCAATCGTCAAAATTGAAAGTTACATCTTTTTCAAGCAACCTGCACAAAGGAGTAGCAATTTTTGAAAAATCTTTAATAAAGCGCCGATAGAATCCCGTATATCCCAAGAAAATCCGGCCACCCTTCACAGAAATGGGTGGAGGTAATTTTTTAATCGCCTCCACCTTCGCTGTATCAACATCAATGCCGCTCCTAGACACTCTGTGACCCAACACATTGCCTTCCTGCACCATAAAATGACACTTTTCTCAATTCAATACCAGATTTGTTTCTTCACAGCGGGTCAACACCTTGCTCAAATTCTTCAAACAATCATCATAAGAAGACCCAAAGACTGAAAAATCATCCATAAAAACTTTCACAAATTTTTCCACCATATCAGTGAAAATAGCCATCATGCATCTCTAGAAAGTGGCTGGTACATTACAAAGACCAAACGGCATTCGCTTGAAGGCGAAAGTGCCATAAGGACAAGTAAACGTGGTCTTCTCCTGATCCTCGGGGCATATAACAATCTGATTGTATCCCGAATAACCATCAAGGAAGCAATAATATTCATGCCTCGCCAATCTGTCCAACATTTGGTCAATGAATGGAAACGGGAAATGGTCCTTGCGGGTTGCGTTGTTGAGCTTTCTGTAATCAATGCAAACTCTCCACCCCATCACAGTGCGAGTAGGAATTAGCTCATTTTTTTCATTCTCAACCACAGTCATCCCTCCCATTTTAGGCACACATTGTACTGGGCTTACCCAGTTGCTGTCAGAGATGGGAAAGATGATACCTGCATCGAGCCACTTAATTACTTCCTTTTTCACGACTTCTTTCATGATAGGATTCAATCTCCTCTGCTGCTCAACACTGGGGCGGTGTCCATCTTCCAGAAAAATTTTATGCATGCAAAATAATGGACTGATTCCTGTGATGTCAGCAATTGTCCACCCTATAGCCTTTTTATGCTCGCGAGGTACTCTGAGCAATTTTTCTTCTTGTACATTAGTTAGGCTGGACGAGATAATTACTGGCAATTTTTCAGGGTTCCCCAAATAAAGCATAGCGCAGATGTGCTGGAAGGGGCTTTAATTTTAGATTTGGAGCTTCCTCAATAGATGGCTTATGAAGGTTCAGAGTAACATGCCTGCCCAACTCCTCAAACTTCCCAAACCCATGGACATAATTGCATGATGTATCAAGTACTTGTTCAATTTTGTCCATCATCTTATCTTCAATGTCTTCTTCATTCCCAATCAAAGCTCGTTCAAGAGGATCTATGGGGCTCATATAAGGCACCAATGACATAGCATTGCTTTCCACTATAGAAATCATGGATAGCTCTTCTTTGTGGGCTGGCAATCTGAGTGCTTTGTACACATTAAATACCTCCACTGGATCACCTACTCTCATCATCATCTTTCCTTCGTATACATCAATAATAGCTTGGCATGTGGCTAAGAATGGACGCCCCAAAATAAATGGGACTTCCTGATCAGGCTCGTAGTCCAAGATAATGAAATCGGCAGGGAATATCAAAGAACCCACTTGAACTAACACCTCTTCAATCACTCCCGAATGAGCAAGGGAGCGATCAGCCAACTGTAAGATTACCGTTGTTGGGCGCGGCTCACCCAAACCCAACTATCTAAATACAGATAGCGGCATCAGATTGATGCTCGCTCCAAGATCATACAAAGCTCTCCCGATTGCATGCTTACCAATCGAGATTTGGATAGTGAAACTACCCGGATCCTTCAATTTCTGAGGTAGCTTGCTTTGGATTCTTGAACTACACTCCTCAGTGAGTGCCACAGTCTCGAATTCAGTCAGCCTCCTTTTATTTGCTACTATGTCCTTGATGTATTTTGCATATTTGGACACTTCTTGCAAGATGTCTGCCAGTGGAATATTGATTTGCACCTGCTTTAAAATACAAGAAACTTTTTATACGCGGCATTATCCTCACTTTCTACAATCTCTGAGGGAACGGAGGTGGTGGCCTCGCAACTAATGGTGGGGGTTGCTTAGCCACCGCCTCTTCAGCTGGCTTCTCTGACCCCTTTGATTTTTCTGATTCTGACTCTATAGTGGCCGACTTCTCATTAAAGGTCACTTGTTTTCTCTTTTTCGATTGGACTTTTTCTAATTGTCTCCTATTCCTCAATGAGACATCATTAATAGATGCCTTAGGATTAGCCTCAGTGTCACTTGGAAGAGCTCCAACTGGTCGAGTATTTTGGGCACTAGCAAGTTGTCCTATTTCGTGCTCCAAATTTCTCATTACTGTGGCTTGGGCTTGCTGGTCAGCCATCAATTTCTTCATCATTACTCAAGGTGACATGTTGAAGTTGCATGTTGTTCAGCCTGAGGTGGTCTATATTGTTGTTGAGGTACTTGTGGTCGGTATTGATTTTGAGCACCTTGGTTTCCACCCCAAGAGAAGTTTGGGTGGTTCCTCCAGTTGGGATTGTAAGTGTTCCCATATTGGTTTGTCTGGCCCCTATTTGCACCCACAAAGCAGACATACTCTGGATTAATTGGGCATAAGTCGCTCGTGTGACCCTCTCCACATACTTCACAAAACAATTGAACATGTTGCACCGGTTGAGCTTGTTGCTTGTTAACAACTAAGGTCATCTGATTGACTTGGTTGGTCAGTATGGAAATCTGCGCTGATAATGCCGAGACGACATCTAACTCGAGAACCCCTGTAGATTTTTGCATTGTGTGTCTGCCCATCTCTCCTTGCCAGTCCGGATTGCTTTTGGAGAATTTGTTCAATAATGCATATATCTCATCAAAACTTTTCTCCAACACTTGACCTTTCGGCCTAGCATCTACCACAATCTTTGTCTCGGGATATAGCCCTTATATGAAAGTGTGAGCTAACACTTCATTTGTCTAATTGTGATGAGGACAGTCTCTGAGTAGCCCCTTGAACCTCTCCCAAGCTGAGTATAAAGACTCCCCCGATTTTTGTTTGAAGGCGACTATCTCAGTTCTAATCTTTGCAGTTTTGCCTGAAGGGAAGAACCTTGCCAGAAATTTCCATGATGTAATAAAATTAGCTGGTTTGGCCTTCAGCCATCGCTTTGCTTCGCCCAACAGAGAGAATGGGAAAAGTGTGAGCCTCACATAGTCTGGAGTGACCCCGTTAGTGATATAAGTATCACTAATCTCTAAGAAGTTCAGTATATGTTGTTGTGGATCCTTGTGTGGAAGACCCATAACCTGCCCATTCGCATGAAGTAGCTGGATCATGCTCAGTTTCAGCTCAAAGTGCCAGTGATTTGAACGAGTGTCTGAAGATTATTTGTATACCTTGCTTCTCTCAACCTCCTATGAAATGTTCTCTCAGGCTCAGGATCAAAGCCTTGAAGTCTGTCCTGGCTTCTGATCTTACGCATTCAATCAAAGTTACTGAGATCAGAGCAACAATCAAGTAACGTTAGACTTGACGAAATAAACAATTAAAGCAAAAACAAAAAAGTAGTCGATATTCAAAGCCACGGCAACGGCGCCAAAAACTTGTGTCTTCCAAACGCACACGCAAGTATACGTGGTCGTACAACTAATAAAATGATAAGTCGAGTGTCGAACCCACAGAGACTTGTATCAACTACCCACTAAAATCACCAAGATTGTTATTCAGTCAAGCCAAAATTGAGTTCAGGAATGTGATTATACTAAACTATAATTCTAAGTAGTAACTAAATTTTCAAGTAGCAAAATAATTGTGGTGTATTCAGTAGAGACAAATATTCCAGGGTTGTGATCGATTCACCAATCCTATTATGTTCTAGTTAACTTTTCCTTTCATACAATTGACTCATGGTTGCTAATTAATCGAACAATTGCTCTCATAGCCTTCTCCCGAAGTACTACTCGCCTATTCAAAATGGATTAACGCCTATATTCCTATGGAATCAATCTATCAAGAACGCATTAGGATTACGATATTTAATTAAGCACGGTGACTAGGTATATTCCTATCCTAACCACAACCCCCCCTCCCCCTAAGAGTTAAGATCTTGCTCTCTTCAATTCTTCTCTAATCTAAACATGGCTTTCCGAAGAATAGCATAGATAGTAAATAGAACCTAACTGATGGCCAGACAATTAAGCAATTAATCACAGAATTGAAGAAACAACCCTATATTAGTGAATTGTAATCAAGGTTAAGTCAACGTTAAACAACAATATTCATGGCTAAATTACAACCCCAGAACTATGGGTTTTAGCCACTCATGATCGTAGTAACAACTTTCCAAGTATTTTGCGTAAACAAACTACAAAAAAAAAGATAAAGTGATGAAGAACTCGATGATTTTCTTCTCCACAAGTTGTCCACGCGATGCTCTTGCCTCTAGTCGCCAAAAACTCATCTAAAAATGGTGTTTAATGACTATTTATATGTGTAGGGAAAAGATCTAAACGAAATAACCAAGTCCAAAATAAAATAGGAGAAAAAATAGGCTTTAAAAATCCGGAACCCGCTCGCTACGGGCCTCGCCTCGCGAGGCAAAACGCACGCTTCACGTCGCGTTACACTGTGCGCCGCAACCTCTGACGCGCGAAAAATCCCTCGCGAAGCTAGCTCTAACGCGAGCTTAAAAGCGCTACGCCTGCTCTATACCGAGCAAGATTGCTCGCGTCGCCCACTGCTTCGTTTCAATTCTTGCTGCCTTACTTCTGCGTTCTTCATTCTAAATTTTATCTTTCTTTGCCTTGTTCCCTTCTTTTCAATTCATTGAATAATTTTGGTCCTCTATTATAAAGACACTATTTAAGATTAATTTACCATGTACTCCAAATTCGTCATTTTGTTCAAGATTCATCTCCAACATACATACACATAAAATAAACTCAATTAAGCACAAATATAGTATAGTTTAGCATTAAAGTCCCAAAATGTAAGATAAATAATGCACTAAAAATATGTAATTATCGTATTATAAAAATGTTTTTATAGTACTAAACATTTGTTAGAAATACATTTGGTAGCACTGAAAGAGGTATCGTCAGTTTTATTCTATTAGTTTAACTGATGAAGAAGAGTTTAACTGATGAAGAAGAAATAAAAGTATATTAGGATTTTAGTGATAAATTTTAGACTTCATAGTACTCCATGTGCGCTTGTGTATTCTAGTTGGATACTCTCGTTTTTTTACCCATCTTCATTTTTTTTTTTATATATAGACTAGTAAAATGGGCCGCGCTTCGCGCGATTGGAGTTACAATTTTTTTTCTTATTCTTCAACATTAAAAATAACCATGTTTGCTAAAAAGTTATCACATACCTTATGAGTATAAAACAATATAAATAAATCACGGGAAAATCATAGCAAACCGTAATAATCCGTTGGACCAAATGAAGGAAACGAAAATAAGTACTCAGAGTTAGGAGGAGAAACATTAAGATTCTTTATTGATAATGTTGATTTGGCCTGCCTCTCCATGAAGAGGTTCAGAGCCTTACAATGGTGTTTTTCTGTCTCACAATATGGGTATCATTGTGTTTTTTCTCTCTCTCCCGGATAGTGACCGAGAAACAGCCCCTTTCTATGGTTTCCTCTCTTGGTATTTATAGCTGTGAGCTTCGTGAGCTGGCAATAAGTGACCGTGACCACGTTGGGATTTCGCCTTCATGGTGGCGGATGGGCCGTGGCCTTGTTGATCGAATTAGATGAGGGTTGAATATTGTTAATTCTAAGTGGTCGTGCCACTAATTAATCATGAATTAGCTTAAGACGGGATTAGCTTCGTTAATTATTGTGGGGTCGGATTCTGACCCATACAGTTAGTCCCTCCGCTTATTGAGGTCGTGCCTTGGCCGAGTTTGATGATTGGATTTCATCGACTGTAGTTTGAGAAACTCGGATAGGGAGGTCGACCGTCGCTTCGGTCGAGGCCGAATTCTCTTTGGCGATGGCTCTTAGCCTTGTAGAGTGTTTGTGTTTTGTTATTGTGCTATCAAGTCGTCGTTCGATCGAGGTCAAACTCTCCTCCTTGGCGAGGGCGCTTGACCCTTTAACTTAATTCGAGTGAGGTCGAGCTTTGTGGTGCTCTGATCCATACGTTTGTTTGGGAGCGTAACCGTCGACCATGGTGGACGGGTCATATGTTGTGCAGCCGAAGGGAGTAGGGGTACACTTGATACGTGTTTGGCGACGTCCATCGTTCTGAAGGTGCACGGAACATCCTCTCGGCGTTCATGGGTTGTTGCAACCGTTTTGCAGGTGAGACGCCGGTTGGCGACTGAAGAGCCGCTTCACGGAGCCTGTCATAACGACGCGTGTTTTTGCAGAACCGAATCGGTTTGCGGTTGGTCATGTAGTTAATGAAGGCTATTGGGGCTTGTGAAAGCCACTTGTGTTGCTTATAAATAAGGGCTGACCCATACATTTTTATATTCTCATTGTTTGCCAGAGAGAGATTCTGAAGAAGCTTTTCTTCCTGCTAATTCACCTTCATCTTTGTTCTTCGATTTATATAACTTCCGTCTTCGTCCCTCAAACTTTGTTTCATTCTCATTATTGACTCAACAATGGCAGGCAGTTCTTCCCAAAACGTTCTTCCGACGGATCTTCCGGTTAACTCTCCGGTAACTGAAGGGCCATCTCCGGCAACGGGCGGTGCAGAACTGGTGGAGACTGATGAAGTTCCATCGGTTGACGAGATAGTATCTCTGCCCGGAGGTCCGATGACTGATTTCACCGCCGATGGCGGGGAGGATCATGTGGATGAAGCCCCATTAATGGGGGAGATTGGGATGCCCAACTACGGAAACAAGGGGTCATCCCCAGCTACGCTGACGTCGTTCTTGCTAGAAGCGAGGAGAGGGTCCACACCGACCGCAGGGGATACTGCGTTTTTTATGCCTATCCCTTCAAGTTGGGGTTTAAGCTCCCGCTCCCAATGCTGGTGGTTGATTTCTGTCGTTATTACGGGGTGTGCCCGGGTCAGCTTTCTCCTTCTCTTTACAAATTGCTAGCAATGTTTATCAAATATGCAGAACTGGCCGGTAGGGAGGTCACGCTGCAGCATGTGCTTAGTCTCTACGATCCCCAGAGGGTTCGCGATACCATGATTCAAGCGTGCCCTCGTGGGTCGAGGGGCCTTACTGCAAAACTGGATGACGAGGTCGACCCTCGCCCTTTTGAGCACTTCTTCTACATCAGGACTGAACATTTAGTGGCGTGCTCTGCCGGGTTCCCAGAGGCTTGGAATCATGCACGTAAGTTCTTTTGCCATCGAATTCTTTTTTTTACCCCTCTTTACGTCTTGTGCTCGTAAGCGTTAACTCGTGTCAATTTTGTAGCCGAAAAGTTGCCGCCGGCTCCGTTGGCTGGGATTCGTGAGTGGGTTGAGGCCGTGCTCCCCCATACGGTGGGGATCCGCACATGGGCGTCTTTCTGGGAGAGGCATGGCCGTAGGCCTGTGGCAGGTAAAAAATTGATTTCTTCTTCTGTTCCGCTTTGTCTCAACTCTATTCATCAACTTTGTTTTTCTGTGATCAGGGAGGGCACGCCGCGTCAGGGCCCCTCAGTTGGCCTTCCGTCGGCCGGGTGCAATTGCTCGACTTACTGTGGCGCCAGTGTCGCGCCCAATACCGAGGGCGGCATCAGTTGAATCTTCAGCGGTTCCTTCTCCAGCACGGGCCGCTCTTCGGGACGAGGGGCCATCGGGGGTTGTGCGCCCTAGAGCCGATTCGCCATCAGATGGGGAGGAGGAGAGGCCATTGATAAGGTGTAGGGTCGTGTTCACGCCGGCTCCTCCTGCGGTAATTAATTTGGACTCCCCCCCGGCGGATGCGGAGCGGAGTGTGGCTGCGACGCCTGAACCTGAGAGTGGACACGCTATGGGGGTTGCCCCGGTTGGCTTATGCCATGATGATGCCGTCACTTCGGCGATTCAATTGGTGGTTCCAATCGCTGAGACGAGAGGTAGTTCCTCAGCGGCTGCTAATGTTAGTGAGGCAAGCGCTCTTTCGGTGGCTACAGCGGGTGGCTCTACCTCGCTGGTGGCGGAAGGAGGAAGGGATGCTGTAGAAGATGAGTACGAGTACGAATCCGACTTGGACCCCGACGACGTCCGTATGTTCCGGGAAGGCTTCACCAATTCAGTGGTGCGCGCAGAGGGGCGATCTCGCTTCATCGAGGTTCCCACGGAGTTGAACTTATTGCTCCAAGGGGAAAGCTTGGTGCCGCAATTCGAGCTGCTATGCTCGGAGGCCGAGAATACGTCGTTGAGGGGAGTTACGGATATCGGACCGATGAATGAAGTGGCCGTGATGGGCTTGAGGGTATGTACTATTACGTCGGTTCGCTTCTTCTTTGCCTTAGTTTGTTCTTTATCTTAATCGTTGTCTTTGCTTTGCAGTCTTATTTGTTGGAGGTGGAGAGCATCCATCGAGCCAAAGTTCGCTCGGGGATATTTTTGCGGGCACTGGAGAAGTATCGCCGCTACCAAGATCAGTGCCGAGAGTTGCGCGTGCGCTTGAGGAATGAACCCCGTAGCCGGGCCTTGGTCGGGGAACTGGCGAGGCGGGAGCTTCAGATGCAGCAAACACTTGGCAGAACGAGTGCTCTCGAGGAGCAGCTTCGCCGGAAGGATGAGGAGCTCGAGGCGGTAAAGAGGGCCGCAGCTGAGTGTGAGCGCCAGGGCCAGGCTAAGGCGGCGGAGGCCGCTGCAGCATGGGGCGGGAAAGTGACCACGTTGGAGGGTGAAGTCGCAGTATTGAAGCTTCAAGTGAGGGATGCCTCGTCGAGGGCTGGGGCGTTGACAGAAGCTATCCGCGTGCACGAGTCCCAACGGGCGTTGGAGAGGGCTACTGCGGCCTTTAGAGAAGCGAGTCTCGAGGAGCGGATCGGTGTCTTTGAGTAGGACGCCCAAGTCATGGCGGACCGGATCACAACCTTAAAAAAAAAGAATCAGCGCCTACGGGACCAAGCCGCTTCTTCCAGCCAGGCTTGCGAACTTTGGGTCTTTGCCGAGGCCCAACGTGATGTATATAAGAATTTGTGGGAGGCCGGCATCGTGACCGAAGCTGCTTTTGAGGGAGCGCGTCAAAAGGCTCGTGAGGCCCGTACCGACTGTGGTTTTGACGCGGCGACGCCAGAGGCTGACGCTGGTGCAGATGGTGGCGCGGATGGCGCCGAGTAAAAAGATATGCATTTTTTCTTGCTTTTTATTTTCTTTCCTTGTATTGATCGGCCTTGGCCGGGTGTAAGCGGGGAAGACCCGCAATTAACTTTGTTGATAAATGAGATCTCCTTTCCGTTATTTGCCTTGTGTCTTTTTTGTATTCTCCTCTTTTTCCCCCTTAGATTTTTCTTTGCATGCGCTCGAAGGGGTGATTTGCCTTCGAGTTCGACTCTGGTAGGCATGTTAGTTTTTAAATGTTGACGACTCTTCTTCTTCTACTCGGGGTGAGCGAGTCGGAGCCGTTGCTTGGCGATAGCGACACTTAGCCTTAGTCCCAGTTCGGGCGCGGTCGAACTGTCGGCCGTTATGACAGAAACGCGGCCTTGTAGTTTGACCGGGGCCGGACTTTACGTGTCCCCAATCTTGATGGCCTTAGCCATGTAGGCGACTTCGACTGTCGTCGAGTCGTTTACTCACCGTAGTCGAATCTAGGTCGACAATTGGCGGCGATGGCCTTAGCCATAATATAATTGGTGGCTTTAGCCATGTAGGCAACTTCGACTATCGTCGAGTCGTTTACTCACCATAGTCGAATCTAGGTCGACCGTTGACGGTGATGGCCTTAGTTTTTCAACTCGGTGCGGGCGAGTCTTAGCCGTTATTTGGCGATAGCGGCGCTTAGCCTTAGTCCCAGTTCGCACGCGGTCGAACTACCGGTCGTGATGGTAAAAAACGCGGCCTCGTAGTTTGACCGGGGCCGAACTTTACGTGGCCCGACTCTTAATTCGAGTTGGGAGAACTTACTTGAATGGCGAGGGTGCCTATCCTGCGCTTCGATTTGTTGGAGGTCGGGCTTTGCTTTCACAGATGAAGGCGCTTGGACTGAGTCTCGGTTAAACTGTGGTTGAACTTGCTAAAGTTGAGTACGAAGGCGTCCATCCTTGTAGTTCGAGCGAGGTCGAGCTCGTTGGATTTAATGGCGAAGGCACATGGCCTGAGTCTTGGTTCGACCGTGGTTGGACTTTTTGGCGAAGGCACGTAGCCGGAGTCCCAATTCAACCGTAGTTGTATTTTTTGGCGAAGGCGCATATCCTGTCTTGGTTCAACCGTAGTTGAACTTTTTGGCGAAGGCGTATAGCCTGAGTCCCGGTTCAACCGTAGTTGAACTTTTTGACGAAGGCGCATAGCCTGAGTCACGGTTCAATCGTAGTTGAACTTTTTGGCGAAGGCGCATAGCCTGTCTTGGTTCAACCGTAGTTGAACGTTTTTGGTGAAGGCGCATAGCCTGAGTCCCGGTTCAACCGTAGTTGCACTTTTTTGGCGAAGGCGCATAGCCTGTCTTGGTTCAACCGTAGTTGAACTTTTTTTGGTGAAGGCGCATAGCCTGTCTTGGTTCAACCGTAGTTGAAGTGTTTGGTGAAGGCGCATAGCCTGTCTTGGTTCAACTGTAGTTGAACTATTTGGTGAAGGCGCCTAGCCTGTCTTGGTTCAACCGTAGTTGAACTTGTTGGCAAAGGCACGTAGCCTGTCTTGGTTCAACCGTAGTTAAACTGTTTGGTGAAGGTGCATAGCCTGTCTTGGTTCAACCGTAGTTGAACTTTTTGGTGAAGGCGCATAGCCTGTCTTGGTTCAACCGTAGTTGAACTTGTTGGCGAAGACGCATAGCCTGTCTTGGTTCAACCGTAGTTGAACTGTTTGGTGAAGGCGCATAGCCTGTCTTGGTTCAACCGTAGTTGAACTTTTTGGTGAAGGCGCATAGCCTGAGTCCGGTTCAACCGTAGTTGAACTTTTTTGGTGAAGGCGCATAGCCTGAGTCCCGGTTCAACCGTAGTTGAACTTTTTTGGTGAAGGCGCATAGCCTGTCTTGGTTCAACCGTAGTTGAACTTGTTGGCGAAGGCACATAGCCTGTCTGGTTCAACCGTAGTTGAACTTTTTGGCGAAGGCGCATAGCCTGGATTTAATGGTGAAGGCGCATAGCCTGAGTTCCGGTTCAACCGTAGTTGAACTTTCTGGTGAAGGCGCATAGCCTGTCTCGGTTCAACCGTAGTTGAACTTTTTGGCGAAGGCGCATAGCCTTGACATAATGGCGAAGGCGCATAGCCTGAGTCCCGGTTCAACCGTAGTTGAACTTTTTTGGTGAAGGCGCATAGCCTGAGTCCCGGTTCAACCGTAGTTGAACTTTTTTGGTGAAGGCGCATAGCCTGTCTTGGTTCGTGGGTTTTTGGGAGCTGAAGCTCGGTTTTGATTCGAGATCTTGAGCAGTTTAATCGTTATCTTCCCAACCGGGGTATGTAGGCTGTCTCGAAGCGATTCTCGATTCGAGATTCCTCCGTGCTGGTTTCCGGCTGGAGCCCTTATCAGGGATGTGGGAGATCTCTTACGAAGATTCTCCCCAAAAGAGGGGGAGGGGGGCTTCTTCTTCTTGTTTGCACCATCCGATAGATGAGAGACAGAGGAACTGGATCTCGATTCGAGATCTTCGAGCTCCATCGGCCTGATATGCCGCTTTGGCTTGTTTAAGCTGGGTTGTTCTTCCTTTTCCGGTGTTTCTTTCCTTTTGGTCCATGGAAGAACTACGCGATTTTTCTATGAAATCCCCACAGACGGCGCCAAATTGTTTGCTCAAAAGTTATCGTGTGCTTTATGAGTGCAAAACAATACAAATAAGTTACGGAAAAATCATAACAAATCGTAATAATCCATTGGACCAAGCGAAGAACATGAAAATAAGTACTCAAGGTTAGGAGAAGAAATCTTAACAGCTTTTATTGGCAACATTGGTTTGGTCTGCCTCTCCATGAAGAGGTTCAGAGCCTTACAATAGTGTTTTCTCTTCCCATAAGATGGGTATATTTTTCTCTTCTCTCTCTCTTTTGTGAATAGTGGTGAAGAAGCAGCCCCCTTTCTAGGGCTTCCGCTCTTAGTATTTATAGATGTGAGCTTCGTGAGCTGGCAATAAATGGCCGTGGCCACACTGAGGTTCCGTTCCCATGGGGGAATGAATGGGCCGTGCCCTCGTAGATTAAATCGGACAAGATTCGAATCCTGTTATGAATAGGTGGACATACCACTTATTAATTATGGATTAGCTCAAGACGAGATTAACTCCGTTAATTACCGTGAGATCGGATTCTGACCCATATATTAGGAGCAACGGGACGTTACAGGGTATAATACGACATCAAATTGCCCTGTTAATGCAAAAGTTGCATTTTGTTATTCAATCAAATTAACTATCTTTCACCGTTATCTAATGACATTGATCACGTGTTTATCCTTGAATGTTGAAATAGATTAAATGGCACGTTTAATTTTCGGACAAATAACGCAAATTGTAAAATGGACATGACGAGGCTGCTCTTCGGCTTTATTCGCTAGTTTTGTTGGAATTTCATTTTTATTCTAAGAAATGTTGGGATGTCATGTTCGTAATGACTCACTTTTATTAACATTTTCTTCCTTTCGCCCCTGCATAATAGGCTGGAGAACAAAGACGACAAAATTTTCTTTTCTTAAATATTAGAACTCCGTACTGCTATTTTTTTAGGAGTAGCTTCTTTTTTGTATGGGATAAAAAGTTGGTGTCTTGTTGAAAAATAATTTATAGTCTCAACGCCAATAATGCCACAATTAAACCCACGTGGTTCACATTAGAGCAAAATCATGGCACATCTCCTCTATAAATTCAAGAGGTAAGCAAGAACGATAAAGCATCCAAAACAAATTAAATTCCATAAGTCCAACCCAAGAAACAAAAGATGAAGACCATCTTACTCTATCTTTCCCTTGCATTCCTTCCCTTTTCAGCCTTGGCAACTTGCACTACTGATACTCCCAACCAAGTATTGAGAGTTGTAAAGGATTGGAAGGGTCATCCCCTCGACAAAGACGCTAGATACTTTATTGTTTCGGTCTTTAACGGTGCCGGCGGTGGAGGTGTGCGGCTTGCTAATCTCGGACGTCAAGAAGAAAACACTTGTCCCACATCAGTTGTGCAATCCCCTCGTGATACCGACGATGGTATCGCGGTTTATTTTAAACCTAAAGAGCCCAAGCATCAGCAGATTGTGGAGTCTGCTTCGTTAAACATCAATTTCTACCTTGATTATTATAAGTGTGCTAACCTAACCGTGTGGAAGGTCGACCACTACCCTAAACCCGCGGAGAACTACACCATAAGCACAGGTGCAAAGTTGGCAAATCCACTGGACGTGAACAGCTGGTTTCAAATTAAGTCTCTCGGGAGCTCGTATAAACTAGTGTTTTGTCCCTATGGAGAGACGTTTACCTGCAAAAATATAGGTATCATCAATGAAAGTGGATATTATAGGCGTTTGGCTCTCACAGACAACCCAAAGGCATTTGTGTTCGTAAAGGATGACCGAATTGGAAAGGCCGAAGCGTGATTGTCCGTTGCCTCAGCTTTCTAATTAAATTAAGCAATGTGAAATATGTAATGCAGGGCCTAAGTTCCCATGAAATAACATCCCTGTCGATCTTCTTAATAGATCTTTTTATTTCTTAACCGTTTAATTTCCGTAAATCTATATAATAACAAAAATTAAAGTCTTCGAAATTAACTTCAAAATATCAGAGTCACCAAGTGGAAAAGTTTGGCCTAACTAAACAGCGGAAAATACGGCGATGTATATCATTAATTAAGCAAGTAAATACTGAGTTGAATTTGAAACCGATAGGTACGACAAATTAAACGCATTAAGAAATAGCCAGTCGCGCAACTTTCTTCAGAAGGATAAAAACAATAGAACTACAACTGTTTTGCAATTACGTTAGAGTCTTTTAGTGGGGATTGCTGATTGGTAGTCGCAAATAAGTTTCAGCAAAACTTAATTTAGTA
Source organism: Nicotiana attenuata (assembly GCF_001879085.1). Lineage (NCBI taxonomy): Eukaryota > Viridiplantae > Streptophyta > Magnoliopsida > Solanales > Solanaceae > Nicotiana > Nicotiana attenuata. Next base: position 114,144,627 of record NC_031995.1, on the reverse strand, counting down.
AATATTTATGATGTTTTATACTTTAATACGACACAAGAGGGGGTGATTTGTGTGGTGACCAATTTTTCGCTTAAGCTGTTTTGGGAAGGACCTGGTTCTTCTATATGTTCCTTAACCTACTATTGCAGAAATAGTAAATGCGGAAAGTAAAGAACACAAGTTTTTACGTGGAAAACACCTGACTCAAAAGGTGAAAAAACCACGACCTACTTTCCAGTAGGATTTTCCCAAACTCTCCACTAAAATCACTGAGCCAAAAACTGCATTTACAAAAATTCTTTTTAAACCTAGGACTAACTCTAATCCCATTGTAGCACACAGCCTCAACTGTTGCGACAACTTCAAGTTAACTCTAACTTGAAAACTCTAAGTACCTAATACAGTTGCTTCTAGATAATGCTGAAAGGTACAATATGAAAACACCTACTACAATTAAACTAGAATAAAAGACAGACACTTGGAACTGGTTCTTATATCTGGTTCAAGTAGCTTCAGGTTTGCACGCTTGAATCACACACGAACTGCTTGCAAAATTGCCTTGCTATTTTCCTCTCAATTCACGTTTAACTTCTGCTTATGTGCATTACCTGTAAAAGAGAACAATACTGATATTTATGGAGTTAGTAAATAGAGATTGACTAAAATTCTGATGCTACTCTTCCTTGGTGGAAGAGTTCTAGTTGATCTCAACCTCTAACTCCTTCCCTTTCTTCAACCGTGTTCTCTTTGAGTAAGGAGTCCTTCTCCTTATCCAATATGCAACCTTTTCGATCAGGATCAGGAGATATTACTTCATTCAAGTTAATTTTATCTCCTTCACGTGCATCTCACATGCTTAAGTCTGTCCATATCTGTGCTCCACTAGGATGGACCTGGTCCATATTTGAGTTCCTTTGTCAGTCTTCAAAATCAATCTTTACTTGGGCCAACCAATTCCCCCTTATTGATGATGACAAACTCTGTGCTTTTCATATACGTAGGCCCTGCCGGAACTTAGCTCAATCATCAATGCAAAGTTAGAAATTTTTCACTTATCATCAAGGACCAGGTTCATTAGGTTATAAACATCACTATTCAGAATATAAAGCACAATATCTTTTCCCCCTTTTGGCATCATCAAAAAGTTGCATAAACAAAGTGTGATTCCCCGATTTTTAAAAATTACTCATGGCCACTGGGGCAATTACAAATGCATTCATAGATTAATCATCAGTAATCAACTACACATATTCAAACTATCAAGGAAAGATTAACAGTCAACAAGAGTAAAAGCAGCAAACTTCATTGACAGAGAATATGATTCTACCACAATCCACAAAAAGAAACAAAAAATAGTTAAAGCATGAGCAAAACAAGAAAAAAAAATCCCTAATCTGGGTCACTGATAGGTCTGGACAAGGTTCAGGCTAAGGAAATTAAGGCTTGGAAGAACTGGAGGGTTGGGTTTTGACTTGGAGAACGTGCAGCATGTCTTGAAGAATGCCATAATTCTTCTCCTTTTCCTTTGCGAGCTCAGTTCTGAAAGCATCTCTCTCAGATTCAACCTCTACCAAACGAGTCTTCAACCTAGCTATCTCAGCATCCTTTGCCCCACTGTCCTGCAATAGAGCTCTGTCATTGCTATTGATAGGTCTCTTTTTAGATGAACCGGGTTCATTGGGAATGGCGTTGACCTCATAATCACAAGCAATCAGAGTATTGATTCCAAAATGGACTTTCCTTATGGCCATCTCCCACTTCTTCAGTGGCACCTTACAACGGGCAAGAATAGTAGTGAGAATAAATCATAAGGAGTGGCATGGGCCTTGGAGCCATTGATAAGCCTATCAAGTAGCTTGATCATAAACCCAGGCCAGTTGATCCGCTGCCCACTTTCAAGATACTCCATCAAAACCAAGTCCATGTAGTTGGCAATGTGCCTTCTTTCCTGCCTAGGCAGCACGCACTTGTTGACGAATTCAAACAACACTTTGTGGGATGGCTTTATTTCACTCTTATATACAACCTTGGCCTCATTCACTTCTGTTGTATCACAGAACTTCCTAGAAATGGCTAGGGCAGTAAGAAGAGAGTCCCGACTTGGCCATTTTTGCCTAGTATAGTCATCATAACCTTCAGAAGGAATGCAAGGATGTCACCCAGCTCTTTTGCAACAAACGACACTTGAACCCCTTTCACCTGGCTGGTAACTCTGCCATCCTTGACCTCTGCATTGGCCATGAATTCAATAATCTCATTTCTAGCCAGCCTGCCATCCAACAGAAGGACCATGTCCTTCCACCCCTGAACATCCAGTGCATAAACCAGTAGAACCATCCCTTGTTCCTCCAAGTCCTTCAAAAGTCTACCCTTCAAGATGGTTCGTTTGCCAAACTTGGCCATCTTATCTTGTTCATTATCAGATTCACCCTCTTCTTTGCCACTCCAATCTTCCTCTTTAGCGATCTTAACTTGCTTGGCTTTCACAGCAGACCTTGTCCTTTTAGCCAAAAAAGGTTCAGCAATCTTGGATACAGATGAAGACTTCTTTGAGGAAGTCTTGGTCTTCTTGGGCTTAGGGATCGGAACCTCCACAGTCACATGTTCACCCTGATGGACCGGGTCCATCTCATCCACATCAACAGCCTCAACAGGCTCTGCCACCTTTGCTTTCCCTTTGTCTATTCTTTTCTTCTTACTTTCTTCCATAGGTTCTTGCAACTCATCCTCATTTTGCTTCAACTTACTTCTTGTGGCCCTTCCTTTTGGTAGAGGAATATCAGTAGCAGTTGGAGAAGCAACCTTCCTTTTCTTGGTAGTTCTTGCAGTGCTAGGAGCTTTGGGTGTTGGAGTTCTCCTTTTCTTAGGGTTATAGCTTGCACCAACCTTCTTTAGAAAATCTACTAGGGTCTCCTCAATAGATGAATCAGGTTCATCCGTATGTGTACTGCTATTGACTAGCTCTTCAGCAGCTTCTCCTGAACCACTTCCCTCTATTTTCTTGCTACTTCCTACCACCTTTTCATGCTCAGCCCCATAGAGAGCTATTTTAACCATTTCGGAAGTGGGTGAAGAATGAGCCACTTCTTTCCATTTTACCCTCACATCACTGCTCACACCCTCACTCTCTTTTTCTTTTTCTCTTTTATTTTTACCTCCTCTCCTTCTTGACTCAAGAGTTTCCACATCCACAACAGACCCAACAAAAATAAAACGATTCTCCAGATTTTCATCTAGATCAGAAATTACCTCAGTAGGGGGATTTTGCACAGATGTTGCCTGCTCAGAATCAGAAGACCCGGTTCCTTCCCCCTCACTTGCAGATTTGAAAGAATCATCGGAATTTTTAGAATCTTGGGCTTGACTAGCCTTTAGTTGTGCATTTAGTTTCCTTGACAGCGCACTGTAGCCACAGTCTTGCGAGCAAGCATCTTTACTCGCCTTCTCCTAGGCTGAGGGGTAGTGCTGAGTTGAGGAGTGGTGGAGGAATTAGAGGGGGTAGGTGGTGGAGGTGTGTCGGGGTTATCTTGGGGGTTTGTCATCTTCTCTAAATTCTGGAAGAAAATTTTTTATTTGAGTTTTAGAAGAGAACAGAAATTTTTTTGACGATTTTGGGGGATTATGGGAATAGCAGTGGTGATGATGATGGATTTTAAAGGGAGAGGGTTAATTAATTTCCAACGACAGCTTTTTGTTGTCAATTAGAAGTCCAATCACTCCCACATTTCAGGTTGAAAAGGGTGGTTAAGCATCCCTAGATTCTAGGCAATTTTATACGGTGAGGAGTCTAATTAAAACGGAACTGGTTCAAACTCAAAAGGATAGGTTTTTCTGTAGTTTTTGAACACAGGTAGGACTGTGTTCATGAATTAAATATTAATATTTCTAATTGTGCAGAGTGTAGAAAACATACCTTGTTATTCAGATGAACCAGTACTGATAAACCAGGTTCTTTACTAAGAATTCTCTTGATCATGCCTCAATTTGCCAAAATAGAGAGAATTTTGTTATAGATCAGTGAGTCATATCAACACATGGCTCAGGAGTATACTTTTTACAGTATGAAACTGAGCAAAGATTAATCTAGATATTTACACAAGTTCCAGATTTCTTAACCAAAAATAAAATCAGTTTTTTTTCCATTGTGCATTCTGAACTGGTTTCATTAGGTGATCTTAATCATCCCTAGTTCTAACATGTTCCTTTCAAAGCTTTCTCTACTCAGTGCTTTTGTAAAGATGTCACCAATCTGCTTATCAGTAGCACAAAATTCTATAATGATCAGTCCTTTCTCATAGTTGTCCCTTAAGAAATGGTGTCTAACATCTATGTGCTTAGTTCTCTTATGATGAACCGAGTTCTTAGTCATACTAATAGCACTAGTGTTATCACAAAAAATAGGGATGCAACCAACTTCAACGCTAAAATCCATCAACTGTTGTTTGATCCACAGCAATTGAGCACAACAGGAAGCAGCAGCAACATACTCAGTTTCAGCAGTAGATAAAGACACTGAATTTTGCTTTTTAGTATCCCATGATACAAGACATGAACCAAGACCATGTGCCATACCTGAGGGTGCTCTTCCTGTCCACAAGGAAACCTGCATAGTCAGCATCAGCATATGCACTAGGTTAAAGTTACTACCTTTTGGATACCAAAGGCAAAGGCCAGTAGTGCCTTTCAAGTATCATAATATTCTCTTGACAGCAGTCAAGTGGGATTCCTTTGGATTTGCTTGAAATCGAGCACAAAACCCTACACCAAAAACAATGTCAGGTCTGCTAGCAGTAAGATACAAAAAGTGAACCAATCATACCCCTATACAACTTCTGATCAACAAATGAACCAGGTTCATCTATGTCCAATTTTGTGGCTGTTACAATAGGAGTGTCTATTTCCTTTATTCATCCACTTTAAACTTCTTAATCAACTCTTTTGCATATTTCTGCTGGTGGATCATGGTTACATTTGAGTTTTCTTTAATTTGAAGCCTAAGAAGAAATTAAGCTCACCCATCATACTCATTTCAAATTCATTTCCCAATAATTTAGCAAATTACTTACTTAGTTTTTCAGTGGTTGCTCCAAAAATATGTCATCAACATATATTTGTGCTACTAGAAGATCCTTACCTTTTTCCCTCAAGAATAGAGTGCTATCAATTTGACCTCTCTTGTAGCCATGTTCAAGAAGGTATTTGGATAGTCGTTCATACCATGCTCTAGGAGCCTGCTTGAGTCCATAGAGTGCCTTATCTATTTTGTATACATGATCCGGACACTCCTTGGTTTTAAATCCTGGAGGTTGTTTGACAAACACTTCTTCCTTTAAGTATCCATTTAGGAAGGCACTCTTGATCTCCATCTGGTGAAGAGTAAATACCATGTATGGAGCAAAGGCTATGAGGAGTCTTATTGCTTCCAACCTTGCAACTGGAGCAAAGGTCCCATCATAGTCTATGCCCTCTTCTTGGCTACAACCTTGAACCACCAACCTTGCCTTGTTCCTTGTAACAGTTCCATCTTCATCAAGTTTGTTTTTGAAGACCCATTTAGTGCCAATTACTGATCTGACCTTGGGTCTTGGAACCAGATGCCAAACTTGACTCCTTTCAAACTGATTGAGTTCATCATGCATTGCATTTACCCAGTCTGCATCCTGCAAAGCCTCAGCAACATTTTTAGGTTCAATAAGAGATAGGAAAGCAATAAAGGCACAAAGATTCTTTAATTAAGATATAGTTTTAATTCCAGAAGTTGGGTCAGTAATTATGTTCTCAATGTGATGAGAACTTTGATACTTGTAAGGTTTCACAACCAACTGGTTTCTGCTTGATGTTTCTCCCATGTTTTGTTGTTGGGGAACAGGCTCATGGACAGGTTCCATTTGGGAATTAGATTCAGTTCTTCTTTGTTCACTTCCCCTTGTCGGGTTGCCCTGGATGGAAGAATCTGTTCCATCACCTGTTCCTTCTTCTGGTGCAGCATCAGCTTGCTGTGACTTCATTTAAACCTTTTACCATCCCAATAGCTTCATCTTCATGTTCCTGTCTCTCAGAAAGAATGTTAATTTCATCAAAAACTGCATGTACACTTTCTTCTACACACATAGTTCTTTTGTTGTACACTTTATAAGCATTGCTATTGTGAAGAATATCCCAAGAATCCCTCATCACTTCTGGGATCAAACTTACCTAGGGAGTTCTTTCCATTGTTGTGCATAAAGCACTTGCATCCAAATGTCCTAAGATGGGATATATTTGGTTTTCTCCCTTTAAGTAACTCATAGGGATTCTTCTCTACAAGAGGTCTAGTCATGCACCTATTAATGATGTAACATGCAGTATTTACAGCTTCTGCCCAGAAGCTATGGGGCAGTTCGTCCTAGCCATATCTTCAAGGGTCCTATTCTTTCTTTCAACTACTCCATTTTGTTGTGGAGTCCTAGGGGCAGAAAAATTATGATCTATGCCATACACATCACAAAATTCAGCAAACTTAGCATTTTCAAGTTTAGTTCCACGATCCGACCTAATTGATGCAAGTTGATTACCTAGTTGTCTCTGAGTTTTTCTAACAAAAGAAGTAAACATGTCAAATGCTTCATCCTTAGACGTTAAAAATAATGTCCAACCTAGAGTAATCATCAACAAGCACCATCACATATTTTTTACCACCTCTGCTTAATTTTCTCATTGGACTACAGAGATCCATATGAACCAGTTCCATCGATCTGGTCGTGCTTACCACTTTCTTGCATTTAAAAGAGGATCTTACCTGCTTCCCCCTTGCACAAGCCTCACAAACTTTGTCTTCCTTAAACTTGATATTAGGCAGCCCTACCACCAGGTCCTTGGAGACTAATTTATTGAGTTGACTTAGACTTGCATGTCCAAGTCTTTTGTGCCAAAGGAGGGGATTATTGTCCAACACACTTAAGAAAGTGAGTTCATCTTCTGAAAGAGTGGACAGATCTACAATGTATATATTGTTTACTCTTTTTTCCTGCAAAATAATCTTGTCATTGGTAAGATTTATCACAAAACATTTGGTAGAGGTGAATGCTACCAAGTTACCTCTGTCACACAATTATGATACACTGATTAGGCTATATTTAAAGACATCAATCAAGTAGATGTTTTCAGTGGAGTGTGAGTCTGTCTTACCTACCTTTCCTACCCCAATGATCTTACCTTTCTTACCATTTCCAAAGGAGACATTACCTCCTTTTAGGTCCTCAAGTGAAAGGAACTGGTTCTTGCTTCCAGTCATATGCTTTGAGCAGCCACTATCCATGTACCATATTTGGCTGCTCCCCTTCACCTGGACCTGCAAAAAGAAATCAGGGGTTAGTCTTAGGAACCCAAACTAGTTTGGGTCCCTTTTTATAGGCAAAAGGGTGAATTAAATTCTTTTTAGCCCATCCTGGCAGCCTATTTTTCCCTTGAACAAAAGTTTTGTTCTTTTGATTGGCCCTTTCTTTTGCGGTGCACTCACTTTTGTAGTGGCCAGTCTTACTACAACGTCTGCAGATTTTGTTCTCAGGAAGTGTGATGTACTTACTTTTGGGATCCCACTTAGGTGCAGGAGTCCATAGCCATGTCCTCTCTTATTGCTACTATGGTGTTCTTATAGCCATGATAGTGCATCAGAGGACTTATTCCATTTACAAGTTCTGTCTAGTTCATGCTTAACCTTGCTTAGATCTTCTTTTAGGACTCTTATCTACTCGTCCTTTTTGTACAACTCATCCTTCATTTTTCTTAGATTTTCTTCTAAGGTAAGATGTGTGTGATCAGCTTTCTTTTTACCTGTTCCTAATTTCAGTTTTAAGTTTTCAAATCTAAGCTCTAGCACAGTGGTGTCAAGTTCAAGAACCTGGTTCTTCAACTCAGCATTTTTACTATCACTTTCACTAGCCCTGAGTTCCAGATTTTTGCACTTAGCATTCAAGATTACACATTCCTTGGACACCTGTTCCTTTTCATTATTTATGACCTCAGATTCATCAATGAAATCTAGCAGTAACTTATATAGACTTTATTTAGACAAAAAATTAATCTTGTTTTTGAGATGAATTGCACTTACCTCTGATTCCTCATCAGATTCTCCAATGGCCATAAGTGCTTGTTCATATCCATTTTCATTTTTTGACTCCTCATCTGAGCTTTCTCCCCAAGCAGCAATGTTGCGGCCAAACGCACACGCAAGCGCACGCGGTCGTCAAGTAATAAAGTGACTAAAAGTCGGATGTCGATCCCACGAGGACTTGTAATTAACAATTAACTAAATTAGACTCTCCTAATTATCTAAACAAGAATTAAACCTAGAAGTATTTGATTCTAAACTAATTAAATAAATAAAAACAAATAATGAACTTTTAACAGAGAATGAGCAGATTTTTATGATATCAACGTAATGAAAACGATCTAGGGTTATGGGCTATCTAACATTCCTATTGTATTCTTCAATTGAATTGACTAACTAATTTATCTAGTTTATTGGTTGACATGGTTAATATTGCTCATAAGAATCTGTCGAGTCCTTACTCGCCTATTCAAGCTAACCTAACGCCTATATGTCTATGGAATTAGAATCAACAAGAACGCATTTATAATTCCTGTAAATCAACCAAGAAAGGCAATTGGGTATATGTCTATCCCAATTGCTAATTTGTTCCCCGAGGCCCAGGTTCAAGAACTTGCTCTACTCAATCCTATATGCAATCTAGAATTCCCACTTTCGAGTTCAACTCTAGATTCGTAGACAATATTCAATTGGTGATCAAGCAATCAAATAATTAAGTGCAGGATTAAATAAATAAACCAATATGATAAACTAAGAAATCAAAATCAATATCCGAATAACAATAGTCATGAAAGAACCACAACCCTAGAACGTGAAGTTTAGCTCCACATAGACATGGTAGCAAAACAACAAATCATACAAAGAAACATAAAAAGACTAAGTTGGTGGAAGAAAAGATGAAACCCGGCTTCCACGGCGGCTCTGTGCTCTTCCTTGGTCAAAAATTACTCTAAAAAACGTTCTCTCATGTATATATACCAAATAGGGTTGGGCCCAAACAATTATAACTTCTCCAATGTTTGAAAGGACACTTTTCCCGGGTGACTAGCGCGAGCTCGCGCGTGACTTCGCGCATAACTTCGCGCATCATTCTGCCTCAGCTCCCTAACACGCGCGACTTCGCGCTAACTTTGTGCGTTCGCGCATTTTTTCCCCTGTTCCTTTCCGAATTTGGAAAAACGTAAAACATGAAAGTTGTAGCCCTTTGAGTTAGCTTTCCAACCATATATTGTGGAGCCACATTGGAGTTCGGTGCAAAAAATTATATCTATTTTACTAGATAGTGCGCAATCTACCTACTGAAGTCTTCGTTCGCTCTAACTATCATCCGTTGACCCCCCAACACGATCCCGGCTTAATTCCTTAAACATTTAATCAAACTTTAATGCTCCAGATCACTTGAGTTTATTCCATAATATCTACATAGCTCGTAATCACTCCTACAAGGCATAAAACACACAGTTAGTGCAAAACACTAGCGATTAAAGCTCAAACTCAATTAAAGTACAGTAAATTAGAGTGTAATAAGCGACTAAAATACGTAATTATAGCCTATCATCAACACCCCACACTTAAACGTTGCTCGTCCTCGAGTCAACCAAAAATTTGCTCTATCTATGAGCACTTAACATATTCGAAGCACACTACACCAATGATTATGGTTGATAGCAACAATTAAACTCTAGCATATGCAATCATCATACACTTCCCTTTACTTATGTGATTCTTCAAAAATATTCAAACAAAGACAATATGCTCACAATAATCCTAGCCTCGAAAACCGACTCAATGTCACAATGCACTCATGGCTTGAATACCCAACGTCGTAGAAAAGTCTAATAACGTTACCTATCCCTCATGAAGCCATGTGCCCTCACAACAAGAACAAGAGAATACGTTGAACCCACACAATCAAATCTCATGATCAAATATAGTTTAAAGACTCATATATATTAATATCAAAGATCTCTCTCTCACACAAAAGAAGTCACATGCATGCACTTGGTACCATAGGCTTGCCCATAATGTAAATCTCTACTAATGTAGGCTCGCTCTATCTAAATTCAATTAGGACTTTTTCATGGTTGTAATATGGGCTAAGGGACGGGTAGGATATATTTAGGAATAGTGACTAACCCTCCTAAGAACATTAACACACCACATGATAAACTTTAAGCGCAAATTCTTCAATCCCAACTTCCATTTTCACAAACAACATCACCCCAAAAATGCTCCCTTCTTCTTTAAGCACTACACTAATTCATACCCACTAGCAAGAACAAGACAACAATTTATTCATCTCTATTTTTATTTTCTTCAGATTATTCTTTTTTTTTTCAATTTCTGCTAATGGTATATTATTTTACAAAACAAGTGCACCTTTCTTCCTTTTATTGGTTCCACTCAAAAGCCACCCCACGCTTAGTTCCTTCTTACTTCTTTTAGCGCTCATCTCACAATTAAAGTGCTTCAAGAGGAAAAAGGATCAAAACAATGTCAATTAAGAACAAAAAGGGTATAGGCTTGTAATGTGGGTGCCAAATAAAAGTCTATAGGTGTGAGCACGTGATTTTTGCCTCGCTTAAATTACTCCTATAGAATTCTTAAAATTAGGATTTTTCTTTATTTGTTTGATTTTTTTAGGATTAATTGCATAATTCTTGTGATTGTTTGCATTTTTGTGTGCATTTTTAGTTGATAGAATTCATAAAAATACAATTTGCATTTAGGACCCCATTTTAATATTTTTGGGTTTACTAGTTAATTAACATTACAAGAAATAAGAGTAAATAACAAAAATAGTCCTTTTGCATTTTTTACTTTTAATTCTCAAATTGGGTTTTAATTAATTAGTTTAGTTGTAGAACTAAATCAGGTCTTTTCATTTTTATTTTGTATTTAACAAAAATCCGAAAATGAAATGAAAATGAAATGAAATTGAAAAAAAGAGAAAAAATTGAAAAAAAGAAAAATTAAAGAAATTAAAAGGTCTTAATAAGGACCCATGTTTTGGGCCAGTTTCTGTTTAAATCAGTAGCCCAAATGAAGCCAACCTAGTCTCAACCCAGCCCAAACCCAAAATCTCACCCGGTCCAGCCCCCCCAGATCATAAAACGACGTCGTTTTGGGCTCATTCAATCAGGACCGTCGAGGTTTCTTGATCGGACGGTCCTGAAGCCCACATCTTTAAGTATTTAAATGTCCAAACGT
>NC_031995.1:114121955-114132840 GCF_001879085.1 Nicotiana attenuata | reverse complement strand
TTGAGTTCTAATTTTCTGATAATTGATAGTCACGAACCTTGTTCTTTTAATTTGGTTGTGTTTGATTCATAATTTTCTGTTTACTTGATAATAAATAGCTTGATTTGGAATTTTATCAATTTTGGTTCTTAATTTCTGTCCAATTCATAGTAGTAGTCTATAATGACGTTGATTAGGATAAATTTTGGTTCAAATTATGATAAGATTCCTATTTGGTTATAGCTGAAAATTTCCAGCCCCTTTGTTTGGTTAACCATGGTCATTTGACCAAATTTAAGAGGACTAAGGTTTGTTATGACATAGGTTAGTAATTTTAGGGGAAATTTAGGGGTAGTATAGGTATTTCAATTAGGGAATCTCTGTAGTAACTGAAAATAGAGCTTCCTAGAACCATCTAGATGGGGTTCCAATTAAAATTTCAAGAAGTTAACAGTATAACTTGGCCAACAAGGCATGAAATGAGGGGTCTAATAGTTAAAAAACTGAAAATAAAATAGGGACTTAGGGTGTAAAACAGAAATCTGTAGGCTGCCCTAAGTTTTGCCTATAAAAAGGCATGCCCATTGCCTTGTTTCACAAGTTTTAGAATCTGAAGAATCCCCACAAATTTCTAACAGTTTTGAGATCTGAAAATTTGAATTTCAAAATTCAAAAACCAAAAAAAACTGAAATCTGAGAATTTGAGAGTTCCTTCTAGATCTTAAATCTTCAAAAACCAAAAACAACACAAAAAACTCCAAAAAAAATGCTAGTCTATTGAAGTTTTTTAGTTTAACTTCGAGTTATGGATGCTGATTTGAGTTTCCAGCTTAGATAAGGATAGAAATAGCTTAAATATTCCTGGTGTTTGGTTGCTGAAGTTCAGAAGTTTTCCTGGGTTTTATTCCAAGTCTGTTTGGGTTCTTTTGGGTCTTAGCTTTGGTCATTTACTGGTGCTGTTCGCCTGATTCAATTCCTGGGTTTTGGATTTGAGTTTGTTGTTTCCTGTTGAAGCTTTTGCATCTGTTCTTATACTGCTGCAGCTGACCTCTCCTTCTCCTCATTTTGATTCCATTCCAGGTACCTTTTTAGCTTCAAGTGTTATGTGAAGAATCAGATCAACCTGTATGAACACTTCTGAAGTTCAATAATGAACAAGCTGTTACATGAATGTTTTGCTGTGTCTCATTTCATTTTTGATGTTCAGCATAAGTAATATTATTTGAACAATAGTTTAGTCATGTTAATGGGACGTTTCGACTGTTGTAATTGGACTGTTTAGATTGCTTTTTTCTAGTTGTATTAATGAGATTATCTAACACAGTTGTTTAGTATAGCTCTAGTATAATTCAATTTCATTTGGAATTTGATGCCATGTTTATATAGATACTGAATTATAGTTAAATCCATGTCCAAAAGAATTTGTCAATGACTCATGTAGGTTTAAACACAGTTCTGGAATTAAGCTTTAACATTAGCATTTTTATTTATTAAAAGTATACAAATCCAGACACAAACATGAAATCCAGATTTAAAATCAGCATGTGGATTGAAGCATTCAATAGCTTGTTTTGATACATTGTATGATCCAATTTTGGTTTAGTTATTCAGGTGAATCATAAATAGTCCAATGGTTGTCATAGCATAGTTATTTTTGAATCATTTAGTTGCTGTATTTGTCAAATTGTTAAGGCTAAATTGTCTCAAATTCTGAAAATAGTCACTTATTCGATGATTCAGAAGTTAAAAACCGATATCAAAATCCATGAACACAAATAGTTATACTGGGACCAATCGTATTAATAATAGGCCCAATAGGCTATGAGGCCCCCTAATACTGATCTCCTCCATTTGGGCCTATACAAAGGGCCAAGGCCGGCCAGCCAGCATCCCATGAGATCCTATTGAAATTCTTTTAAAGGTGTAATTTGATTTAGTAATATATTTCCAGGCTTTCCAAGTTAGGTAGCGAATTTAAATTAAGAGGCTTTTCTCTTGTTTAAATTCGGACTTGAGCTTGAGGCCCGAATTTCATAATGCTAATTAATTAGGCCCTTTAGAGACAATATTTGATAGAAAATCGTAGTTCTTTTAGGTTGGCCTTTAAAATAAAAACGAGGTGCCGCGCCAAATAAAATTCATAAATTGCGTGGCCCTCTTTAAATGTTTATATTAAAATACTTAGAATTCAGGACGTGCCATTTAGCGAATTTTCATTGCCTCCTGCAAAGTTAATAACACGTTAGTCGCTTTAGGCGCGTTCTTTAATAATTTTACCTTCCTAAACTCGGGTTTGCATTTCATGTGACCCAAATCCAAATCCCAAAACATCGAATAAAATGTGTCGAGGATCCGGGTGCATTTCATGTGACGTGATCCAAAAATACGTTTTAAACGACGTTCAATTCCCTAAAAATTCATTAAAAGCGGTAAATAATTTTAAAATTGCATTATAAGATGACATGTATTAAAATCAGATTTTAGCTAATTATAATAGTTTAAGCGACCGTGCTAGAACCACGGGATCCGGGGGGTGCCTAACATCTTCCCTCGGGTCAACAGAATTCCTTATTCAGAATTTCTGGTTCGCAGACTCCATTCGGGAAGTCAAAATTTCCTCGATTTGGGATTCAAGAAAACTGGTGACTTGGGACACCAAAAGACAAACCTATCCCAAGTGGCGACTCTAAAAATCAAATAAATAATCCCATTTCGAATAATGTCACTTAAAATGGAAAAACTCCCTTATACACTATCCTTCGGGGTAGGTGTGTAAAAAAGGAGGTGTAACAGTTCTGGCGACTCCGCTGGGGAAACGAACCCAGAATTCCGATTCGGGGTTCAAGAATTCGAGCTTAGTATAATTGTTATATTTGGCTTTATCTGATTTTTCTTCATGTTCCATGCTATATGTGCTAAATGTTTTACCGCTTTGATATTTGTTGAATTGTATATATAAAATGTTACGAGACCCTTCCTCTTTCTGAGTCTTCTACATCATGGAGAAGGGTGCACTTCGTGTAGCTTCTCTTCTGTTTAGAGTCTTTTCCCATTTAGAACGAGGTTTGGATAAGTTGCTAAGCCGGCGGAGCTTCTGTATCCCCGGTACGCTGCCTCCCCCTCGGCTCGAGTTGTCCGCTCGGGTAAGCCAGGTCTAGACCAATAAACCTAGGGTTTAAACCTAGAAGAACAAAGCCTCATGTCGGATCCCTAGTAGGAACGTTTGTTTGCATCATGTGCATTTGACTTAGGGGACTCAACACAGGGGTTGGGTCCGTCTAGGACAGGTGACCTGAAATGAAAAAGACCATCCTGATGTATCGTACGTGCTACTTGTGCATTTATTGGCTCGGCTTTGCATGTTGACCAGCCTGTATACAATGAGATGAAATTGAGAAAAATAGCAGTGTTAGGACTAAGTGAGGGTAACCACCTGTTTTAAAAAACCAATGCCCAAGTAGTACCGAAATGCTGCCGGATTTTGAAAAAATAAAAAAGGAAAATATTTGAAAAAGAAAAGATTTTTGTTCAAATAAAAATATATTTTGTTTTGACGTTTTACCGAACTACGCGGGTCTGATTATCACCGGATGTGAGATACGTAGGCAAACCTCATCGGTTCCGACCCTAATTTTCAAAAAAATCCAAAAATATTTTTTCTTTAGAAATCTTTCCTTCGAAAATTCAAAAAAAAAAAGAAGTTTTTTAAACTCAAAAATGGTTTCCTTCTTTCTAATGTCTTTCATATGAAAAGAAAAACAATAAAAATCAAAATCCAAAAATACGGGTTTCCTTCATTGTGAAGTATTTTCAAAAAAAGAAATCCAAAAAAAATCAGAAACAAAAATCCAAAAAAACTACTCCTTAGATGTCTTTCTTTCATAAATGTTAATAAAAAAAAATTAGATAAAAAAAATTGAAGTCCAAAATATTTTTGCTTTTCTGTAGAGGTACTTTTGTAAATAAATAAAAGCTCAGAAATTCAAAACATTTTTCTTAAAAAAGGTCCATCTTTCGAAAATTAAGAGGTTACATCCAAAATCCAAAAATAATTTCTTTCTTCCTTAGAAAAAGAAGAAAACAAAATGAAAAATTACAAACAAAAAAATAATTTTACTTTTCTACTTTNNTAATCTGTTGCTACAGTTATGGATACAGGAGCACCTTTGTCACCGCACGGGGTACATGAACTATGGTTTGACCGGGGTGAGTTGTATTGAGGAGTTTGGAACCCGGGTAACAGGTATTGAGTTACCCGAGGGTACTGAGGCTTGGTTGTCATGCTTGAGATCTTTGACTGCGGACAAAGTTGAATGGGCTTTCGGGTGGCCTCCCGCTACTGAGGCTGTGTACATATCGGCAGAAGTACCTTATATTCTTTTGATGGGCATTCGAAGCATCCAACCCTACGCTCCCTACCGAGTCCTGCGGCAACTAGGAAGATTCCAAACTGTCCACAATGATGAAGACCTGAGCAGACAAATCATTGAGTTAGGCCCAAAAGCTGCATTTCCGGAAGGAAAAATCCGCCAGATATGGAATGAATGTAGGTATCTTGAGCCCAAAACCATAGTGCGGGATCAGGCTAAAGGCGAAGTGGA
The DNA here is from genome assembly GCF_001879085.1 of Nicotiana attenuata. Lineage (NCBI taxonomy): Eukaryota > Viridiplantae > Streptophyta > Magnoliopsida > Solanales > Solanaceae > Nicotiana > Nicotiana attenuata. The sequence goes on along the minus strand of NC_031995.1, from coordinate 114,128,260 downwards.
CCCCAAATATTTGGTCTAGTTTGGCAAAAGATTTCAAATTCCCGAGAGACCCGCCAAGAGACCACACGTACAATAATTTACTGATGGGGCCTAGGTACAATGGGATTGGTTAGCCAAAGAAAAGGAGTACAGGGCCCGAATAGTAGCATTGGAAAAACAGGTTCAGGATCTCCGGTTTGAAAACAGCTTGCAAGCCGCAGCCGATGAAGGTGACAAAAAGAAACTAACCCAAGAGAATGAAGCTCTCAAGGCTCAAATCCAACAAATGAAAATAGCTGCTAAAAATCAAGAAAAAAGTCGGTCCGATGAGAGGTTGATAAAAGGGCTGAAGAAGCAAGTCTTAGAGTGCCAGGAAGAGTTGGAGAAATCTGAAGGGAATATGGCAAAAATCCGGGCACATTGGGCAAAGAAGACAGAGGAAAGAGCCAAATTTGTGCAACAAATGAAAAGAAATTATGAGGGAACCATTGCTAATCTGAAAAGAAAAATGAACACCCTTGAAGATAAGGTAGCCCAGCGAGACAAGGAATTTCAGGCTGAGAGGGAACAGTGCTATAGGCTAATGGCCGAGATGGAGAAAGAAATAAAGCTGTTGCAAGACCATCACTTCCACGACTCCCAGATGCTAGAGGCCCGCAATCAGCAGATAAGCCGACTACTTCAGGAAAAGGGCCGGATCAGAGAAAGAATTAGAGCCATTGCGGATTATATTGTCATGAAATGTCAAGCCGGCGAAAGAATGGGTCGTACCACTTTCTTTGCTACAGTGATGATATTTGTTCGTCAGGTTATGAATGATCTGGAGCAGTTACAAATAGGTCTTGCACGTAGGCCCGTGGCGATGCCGAATGATGCCCCGCGGGCCCCAGGATTTGAAGCTTTAATGTATTCTTGATCTAGTTTTTAATCATCGAGTCTGTATTTTGTTATTTTGAGTCCGTTTTTGTAATTTTCCTTTTCAAGAAAACATATAGTTTAGTATCTTTGCAATCGGAGTTTTATTAATGAAAATTGAAAATCCCAAAAATATTGTTTCCTTATTTTTGCATTTACTTGCAAGAACTACGCTTGGTCTGATTCATGCAGGGTCATGATACGTAGGCAATCGCCATAGGATTCGACCGTAACCCTAAGAGAAAAGAAAAAGGGAAAAAAACAAGAGAAAAAAAAAACAAAAGAAAATAAGAAAATCGAGAGAAAGAAACCATAGCAAAAATCAAAGGCAAGAATGAAAGAAAAGAAAAGAGGAAGAGAAAAGAAAAATGAGAAACATGAGAGAAAAATCAGAAAAGCAAGGAAAAGGCAGGAAAAAGAGGGTCCGAATAAAAAGAATAGAATTTGGACAGGAAAAGTCGGGATGACGCATGCAACCGTTGCAAAACATATAAAAACACATTTAACTATATAAGTGCATCACGCCTCAACGTGTGATTACCTATCTATTATTTGCCTCAAACTAACTGTTTACTGCTGTCACTTCCAGTCCAGGTTTTATAAAACCGGTGGTTGGTTTTTTCGTGGTAAACTGGCATCACATCCGTACTTTACTAGATCAAAGGGGAGCATACAAATGTCTTCGGAAATGACCTTGCCAGCAATTCCCATCCCAGAAGATAGTCCAATCTCGGGCATCTCGGCCTCAGAGTCTGCAGCGGCTGAAGAGAACAGGATCTTACGTCTTAGGGTCATGGAGATGTGGGATGCGTGGACTAATGGAAGGGATCCTCCAAGTGCCATCCCCGGATTCCCCGAGTTGTTTCCTAGAACAGGGGGTACCTCTAACATCCCCATCAGTCATCCAAATACTCCATTGGGACAACCTACCATATCCGCTCACTTTGTAGGAACACCTTCTGAGGTCCGCCCCCAGGTGTTCACATCAGGAGTAGCTCCCAATATCTTTACTGCTCCACCATGCTCTGCCACAACACATCCTTCACTTCCAAGGCCCGCTTTTGATCCCTCGGCCTTCACTTTCCAAAACCCTGTCTTTCAGGTGGATCCTCCTCAATATCCCACATATACTTATCCGCATCCACCCTCATTTGAGTTCACACCCGGACAAGATAAAATTCCTAAAGCTCCTGAACAGGATGAGATGGCAAAAAGAATGAGGAGCCTTGAGCAGAGTCTGAAGAACATGCAAGGTTTAAGCGGGCAGAAGATTGTTTCCTATACTGATCTGTGCATGTTCCCTCACGTGCACCTGCCCATGGGGTTTAAAACGCCAAAGTTCGAGAAGTATGATGGGCGTGGCGATCCCATTGCTCACCTTAAAAAGTATCGCAACCAATTGCGCGGGGCTGGCGGAAAAGAGGAGTTGTTAATGGCTTACTTTGGAGAAAGCTTGGTAGGCATCGCCTCGGAATGGTATATGGATCAAGACGCCTCCCGATGGCACATTTGGGATGACCTTGCCATAGATTTTGTGAGACAGTTTCAATACAACATCGACATTGCACCGGACAGGAACTCTTTAGCGAATTTGAAGAAGAAGCCCTCAGAAAGTTTCAGGGAATATGCTATTAAGTGGCGTGAGCAAGCGTCGAGGGTGAAACCTCCAATGGATGAAGTGGAAATGGTCACCGTATTTCTTCAGGCCCAGGAAGCGGATTATTTCCAGAACATAATGTCAGCCATGGGCAAACCTTTTGCAGAGGCGATTAAGATCAGGGAAATGGTAGAAAATGGTCTGAAAACGGGCCGGATTTTGAGTCAGTTGGCCATCAGAGCAACCTCCCAAGCCATCCAAGGCGGGTCTGGAGGAATGGCCAAAGGTAAAAAGAAAGAGGAAACGGTTATAGCAGCATCAGGGGCAAGAAGATACCGGGCTCCTAGACCTGTGTTTTCCGAAAGAACCCCTCAACATTACTACCCTCATCATGACATGGCTTATGCTCCTCCACCTTATGCTGTCACGAATGCTCAACCCTTTGCTCGGCCGCAGCCACATGCCAATAGAAACCAAGTTCCATTCCAAAGAAATCAGCCTCCCCACCAAAACCACTATAATCCCCGTCCTCCACAGAATAACTTTCCTTCCCGTGAGCCACCCAGGAGGCAAACTTTTACTCCAATTGGTGAATCTTACTCTAATTTGTTTCCAAAACTTGTCCAAATGGGTCTACTGCAGCCGGTCCCTCAGAACAAACAAAACCCGGTATCGCCTGCCTATAGAGCCGGTGTGAGGTGTGCTTATCATTCAGGGGCAGAAGGCCATGATACAAATGACTGTTGGACACTGAAACGAGCAGTGGAACATCTAATAGAGCAAGGAAAAATCGTACTGAGGGATGAGGATGTCCCAAATGTGACCAACAATCCATTGCCGGCCCACAATAATGGGCCAGTGATCGGGATGATCTGTGAGGACAGAGAATTTGATCCGGCATTAAAAGCTATAATTGCTATCGCTGATGCAGAAAGAAATCCAAAGGTGGCCCTGAAGCAAGAGAAAGGGGAAAAGAAGAGCAAAGTCACCGAGAAAGAACCAGAAGGAAAGCTGAAACAACAACAAAGGCAATGCCTCCCGAGAATGGGATCCTCTATGTCCCGCGAGGCCGCCAAGAAAAGCAACTGATTGTGAACACTCCAAAGAAGTTTGAGTTGAAAAAGGGGATGCAAATGTACGTACTGAAGGGAGCCTATGTGGTGCGGGGGACAATTAAACCACCTCGACTGAATGAGCCAGTGGTTATTGGACGCGTGCCACAGAAGCCTATGACGAACCCTGCTGCAGTACCTTGGAATTATCATCAGACGGTGGTTACGTATAAAGGAAAAGAGATCTTGGGAGAGCTTCCAGAAAATACCCCTGTTGAAAAATATTCAAACATAGAAGAAGTAAACAATGCCACCAGAAGGCATTTTCCGCCCAAGAAACCTGCGAGTGCTGAAGAAGCAGAAGCCTTCTTTCAGAAGATGAAGATGGTCGACTATGAGGTGGTCGATCAATTGCGAAAGCATCCTGAACAAGTGTCGTTGCTGTCATTACTGATGAAATCCTCTGAGCATCAAAAGGTTTTAATGAAAACTTTGAATGAAGCGTACGTGCCAGTTGAAACCTCGGTGGAACAGCTTGAAAGAATGGCGGAAAGGTTCTTTGCTATCAATCAAATCTCATTAAGCAAAAATGACTTGCCTCCAGAAGGAGCTGCTCACAACAAGGCCTTGCACTTAACTGTCAAATGTGAGGGATATTATGTAAATAGAGTTATGGTAGATGGAGGTTCGGGAGTAGACATTTGCCCACTCTCCACGCTACAGCGTATGGAAATCGGGACTGGAAGGATTCGTCCCAACAATGTCTGCGTGAGAGCCTTTGACGGTATCAAAAGAGACACTATTGGAGAAATTGACCTAATCGTGACCATTGGCCCGGTGGACTTCGAGGTGACTTTCCAAGTGCTAGACATGGACACGTCCTACAATTTTCTTCTGGGAAGGCCTTGGATCCATGCTGCAGGAGCTGTACCCTCTACCCTCCATCAAATGGTGAAATTTGAACACGAGGATCAGGAGATCGTGGTTCATGGAGAGGATGAATAGTCAATTTATCGGGACCCATCTGTCCTATGCCTATAAGCGAGGGAAGGCAGTGAACACATAGTTTACCAAGCATTCGAAATTGTGGTGGCGGACCAGCATGAAGAAGGAAACCCGTGTCCCCAACCCTTCCTATCTAATGCCTCGATTATAGTGGCCAAAGAAATGATCAGACATGGTTTCAAGCCAGGGAAGGGACTTGGAAAAGCTCTGCAAGGAATATCCGAACCAGTGACCCTGCTAACAACTGAAAAATTCTTCGGGATAGGTTTTCACCCCACCCCAGATGATGTAGAGTGGGCGGATGAGAGAAAGAAAGAGGGATGGGTCTTGCCACAGCCACTGCCACATCTGTACGAGACCTTTGTTAAGCCAAAATACAATGAAGAAGAAGAGGATGAGGCCTTTACGGCCGAAGAGATTGAAGAGATATGTGGGGCAATGAGAAAGATATTATACGAAATCCACATGGTTCAGCCGGAAGAGGCTCCAGCAACGCTGAGGTGCTGTATATGGGACCAAGCGCCAAGCTGCAGAATTGGAAGGATACGCCATTCCCAATCAGGCGGGAGTCCCGGTAGACCTGTCCTGCCACTTTTTCTGCATCCCGAGTTATTCCAGGGTGTAACTCGGATGTTTTCTTTAGTTTCCTGTCTTTTAAATTTCCCAATGTAAACCCTGTTATCTTCCCAATTCCAAGAAATGAAATCAATATTTCATCGTTCATTTTTCTCTTTATTCCTTCTGATTTTCTTTATTTTTCTCTTTTATTTCTTCTTTTCAGTTATAATAATGCGGCTTTAAATAACATGACATGCTTGCGGACCTCATGCCCAGATCCAACCATGCTGTCTAATTGTGAAATAATGAACCAAGAACCGGAATATGATGAAGAAGAGGCTTTTAGGGAAATAAATCGTGAATTGGAACAATTTGAAAATAAACCTAAGCCAAACATGAATGATACTGAGCCGGTTAACTTGGGAACTTCCGAAGAGATCCGGAAAACCAAAATAAGCATTCACACGGATAAGAAAACTCGGGATGCAATAACCAACTCTTGTTTGAGTATAAAGATGTGTTTGCTTGGTCATATGACGACATGCCAGGGCTGAGTGTTGATTTAGTGGTTCATAAGTTGCCAACTTACCCCGATTGCCTTCCGGTCCAACAAAAGCAGAGAAAGTTTAAAACTGACATCAGTGATAAGATCAAAGAAGAAATCACGAAACAGCTAAAAGCAGGGGTAATCCGAGTGGTCCGATACACTACATGGTTGGCTAATATAGTCCCAGTTCCAAAGAAAGATGGAAAGATCTGGGTGTGTGTGGATTACAGAGACTTAAACAAGGCAAGTCCCAAAGACAATTTCCCTTTGCCCAACATCCACATCCTTGTTGATAACTGCGCCAAGCATGAGATACACTCCTTCGTGGACTGTTACGCAGGATATCACCAGGTGTTGATGGATGAAGAAGATGCTGAAAAGACAGCTTTCACCATACCTTGGGGTACATACTATTACAGAGTCATGCCGTTTGGTCTGAAGAATGCTGGGGCAACCTACATGAGGGCCATGACCACCATTTTCCATGATATGATGCATCAGGAGATAGAAGTATATGTTGACGACGTAATCATCAAGTCCCGAACTCAGGATGATCACGTTCGAGACTTGAGAAAATTCTTCGAGCGGTTGCGCAAGTATGATCTGAAGCTGAACCCAGCCAAGTGTGCGTTTGGAGTCCCATCCGGCAAAC
>NC_031995.1:114118945-114121855 GCF_001879085.1 Nicotiana attenuata | reverse complement strand
AAGGATCCCTGAAGGATGCAAATGATAGGCACAAGGCCCCAAACATCTTCATAAAACCCAAACACCTCAAGCCGGCCACAAATCTAGCTCGCTATGCCTTTGCCTTTCGAATCAACCTCCTCGCATGCCGAATCTTATTAAAACCACAACGAATACGTTACAATAGGCTAAAGAAACATAACCCAATCGAAAAGACTCGAAAAACACTAAAATTCACGAAGTTGGCAAAACCCGAGCCCCGGGCCCCCTTCTCGAAAAATTACGAAATTTACATCACCGGATTCCTCGTCTTGCCACGAGTCCGTACATATAAAATTTACCAAAATCGGAGCTCGTTTGACCCTCCAAATTCTATTTTTACATCACAGCTTTCCAAGCCCTAGCTTGACCCGTTTTTGATGAAATTCTACTGATTTCTATGATAAATTTACCATAAACTCGAGTAATTAGGCCAAGAGACTTACCTCCAATTGATTCTCAGTCAAAACCCTCGAAAATCCTCGCCCAAAGCTCTCCAAGTCGCTTAAAAATGGTAGAAACTACCTATTGCTCGCGGAGGAAATATAATATTAAAACCCCTCTGCCAACAGTCCTTTTCGCTTCTGCGTTCCCGCTACCGCTTATGCTGGACCGCTTATGCGGCCAAATTTCCGCTTATGCGGTCTTCACTTAAGAACCCGGACTTCGCTTATGCGGCTCAAACTCCGCTTCTGCGGTTCCCTCAAATCCGCTTCTGCGGTACAATGTCCGCTTATGCGGACCCGCTGGTGCGAGCCACCTTCCGCTTTTGCGGAATTTCCCTAGCTGGCCAACGATCGCTTCTGCGACCACATACCCGTTTCTGCGGTACCGCTTCTGCGGTCCATTTCCGCAGAAGCGGGAACACCAGATGACAGCAAAAATCTGACCTGCAATACATCTCAAAACTCTCGTTTAACCACCCGAATTCACCCCGAGGCCCCCGGGACCTCAACCAAAAACACCATCACACCCCAAAACCTCATTCAAACTTGTACCCATCCTCAAAACACATCAAACAACGCTAAAACCATCAAATCACATCGAATTCAAGCCTAAGTTTCTTAAAAACTTCCGAATTACGCATTCGATCAAAAACCCGACCAAACGACGTCCGAATGACCTGAAAATTTGCAGACATGTCCAAAATCACCTAACGAAGCTACTGCAACTCTCGGAATTCCATTCCGACCCTCGGATCAAAATCTCACCTACCAACCGGAATTCGCCAAAATTCAACCTTCGCCAATTCAAGCCTTATTCTACACCGGACCTCCAAAATCACTTCCGATCGCACTCCTAAGTCACAATTCACCTCCCGAAGCTAACCGAATCACCGGAATTCACATCCGAGCTTTCTAACTAATAAGTCAACATTCGGTTGACTTTTCCAAACCAAACCTTCTTTAAAGAGACTAAGTGTTTCATTTCCTATCCAAATCAATTCAATTTAACTCTAACTCACCCGTTGATGATAATAAAACATGAAAGAGCAATAAATGGAGGAAACGGGACTGTAACACATGAGACGACGGGTTGGGTTGTCACATCCTCCCCAACTTAAACAAACGCTCGTCCTCGAGCGGGTCGAGAAGCATACCTGAGGTCTCAAATAGGTGAGGATATCTGGTCCGCATCTCCTGCTCAGTCTCCCAAGTAGCTTCCTCAACGGGCCGACCTCTCCACTGCACCTTTACCGAAGCTATATCCTTTGACCTCAATTTCCGAACCTGACGACCCAAAATAGCCACTGGCTCCACATCGTAAGTCAAGTCATCATCCAACTGAACCGTGCTGAAGTCTAACACATGGGACGGGTCCCCAACATACTTCCAGAGCATAGAAACGTGAAATACTGGGTGAACTCCCGACAAGCTGGGTGGCAAGGCAAGCATGTAGGCCACCTCCCCAACTCTCCTAAGTATCTCAAAAGGACCAATGAACCGTGGACTTAACTTTCCTTTCTTCCCAAATCTCATAACGCCCTTCATAGGCGAAACCTTCAACAAGACCTTCTCGCCCACCATGTAGGATACATCTCGAACCTTCCGGTCCGCATAACTCTTCTGACGCGATTGAGCTGTACAAAGTCTCTCCTGGATCACTTTCACCTTCTCTAAGGCATCCTGAACCAACTCTGTCCCCAATAGTCTAGCTTCACCGGGCTCAAACCAACCAACCGGAGACCTACACCGTCTCCCATATAAGGCCTCATACGGTGCCATCTGAATGCTGGACTGATAGCTATTGTTGTACGCGAACTCTACAAGTGGCAAAAACTCAGCCCAAGAACCTCCAAAATCAATAACACAGGCACGTAACATGTCCTCCAATATCTGAATGGTATGCTCGGACTGTCTGTCCGTCTGAGGATGAAATGCGGTGCTCAACTCTACCTGTGTACCCAACTCTCGCTGAAAAGTCCTCCAAAACTGGGAAGTAAACTGAGTGCCCCTATCCGAGATGATAGAAACCGGGACCCCATGCAACCTAACAATCTCCCGGATGAAAATCTCTGCCAACCGCTCCGAAGAATAGGTAGTACACACCGGAATGAAATGCGCGGACTTGGTCAGCCGATCCACAATCACCCAAATCGAATCATACTTCTTTGAGGTACGAGGGAGACCACTCACAAAATCCATAGTAATCCTCTCCCACTTCCACTCGGGAATATCTATCCGCTGAAGTACACCACCGGGTCTCTGATGCTCATATTTGACCTGCTGACAGTTGAGACACCGAGCTACATAACTCACTATATCTTTCTTCATTCTCCTCCACCAGTAATGCTGCCTCAAATCCTGATACATCTTTGCGGCACCCGGATGAATGGAATACCGCGAGCTGTAGGCCTCCTCTAATATTAACTCCCGAAGCCCATCCACATTG
>NC_031995.1:114025806-114116379 GCF_001879085.1 Nicotiana attenuata | reverse complement strand
ATGAATTTACTAACGTGAAGCTTCATCTAGCCATTGGGCCCGGGCTTAGCCCGGGCATAACCTCACTAGTATATATATATATATATATATATATATATATTACGTTCCATGAGATGTTTGTACATGTAGTGTGTAACTGAAATATAACAAAATGTTGCTGCTTTAACACTACTGCAAAGGTAGGGTAGTAACTACTATAGAAAAAGCTTCTCTATATATAGTCCTCCAAATACGGAAGAGTTTTGCCGCATCGGTGGCTGCTCAGTAAGGATATTATTAGCTGGTACTGAAAATACTACTACTATTTGTTAACAATATTATTTGTTAACTCAATGATTGAGCAATTTCCCAAGATGCAAATTTAATGCTAATAAAACAAACGTAAATTAAAAAGACCCAAACTTTTTGTGTTGCTTATCACACCAGTAGTACCCCTGAGGCGAAATCAAGCTTTCAACATATGTCTTGACAGATATAGAATCGGTACGTGTACGAACAAGAATTTGTCGAACACTATGATCCTTAGAATTGTACATAACAACTTGATCTCTGGTTGCAATAATAACACGTTCTCCATCTTCAGTTTCGAAAAGGGGCTCAATAAATCCGCAATAAGGATTTACTTCAAAATTCCTTATTACATATAGTGATGTCCATGATTCTCTTTTTCCCTACTCTTTCATGACCATTATCTCAGTACCTTGATTATATCCCAAGCAACACGTTATGCAAAGACATTCCTTTAAAACTCCTAAACCAACTATAAACTTCAGTGGATAAGGCGTTGGAAACGTATGAAATTTTTCAGAAACAACATCGAATAAATTAATTCGTTATGAGGAGATCCGAAACCCCACATAGCCCAATCATTATGAGATTTAAGTTGTGGTTTAATATAATTATTATTGTCTAGGTGGCGACTACCCACAAAGCGTTCCTTGACACTAAACATAAAGTGAAGTTGCCCATGCAAAGCAATGGCACCTTGGACCAAAGGGATAAAATACGAGAATTCCACCTTTCTCCACTCTTTGCCTTTAAGACTTGCAATTATAACATGTTCATTGTAAAAATAATTTGAGTATATAAAAAGTAGTGCCTTGTAGTCATTGTTAGAGGAGTCGAAACAAAGTCCCCCAAGCACAATATTGCCCTCCCTTGTTAATTCATCGAGCTCAAGTACCTTGGTGCAAAATCTTGTGGTAGGATTCCACAAGAATATATGCTCTTCCACGTTTATCAGAAGGAGACCATGAAAAGAACCCAACAAATTACATCCCAATGTAAAGCGTTTAATAGACTTACCATGTCTGTAGACTGGTCTTTTACTGACTGGATATATGAGATCTGTGAGGAAGATTTCTTGGCTTAGGGAGTCGAAGGAGGGTATATCTTTTCCGTAGGAAAGCGCAACAGCTCGTCGTCGTCGTTGTTGATTCGACAACTCGAATTTGGGATCTGAAATCCAAGAAAGCCATGGCTTAGAAACACACTTGAATCGCAAGAGGGAATTTGCTGGCAAGTATGAGAGAATACTTATGGTGACATCGTCAGGTATATTTATTGCCATGTGATGATGAGGAACTGGCGTTGAATTTGCCCGTCGGGTACAGGGCTTACGTTGATTTTGTGCTACTGAAACCTCTAGGGTTATACTTAAATATGAGTGACTGCGTTCCTTGCGTGAAAACAAAAACGACTCCTTCCCGAAACCATATATCGTCTCTGTGCTATTATTTAATTCTAGTTCTAGTCCCAGCTTNGTAAAAAACTTTTAACCTTCGTATTAGTTACAAAAGTTGTTTATTTTGATCCTAGAGCAATAAACGTAAAATTTTAATTTATAATGGTATCTTTATGTATAATATTTGAAAATTAAAAAAAAGGAAAGGTTCAAAAAATACACGTTAGGAGAGTACCGTAAACGCTGAAAGTTAGGGGACCACTGAAAAACCTATGGAGCTATTATTATTATTATTATTATTATTATTATTATTATTATTATTATTATTATATATATATATATATATATATATATATATATATATATATATATATATATATATATATTAAAAGCACGAAGGCTCTTAGCGAAATGTCATTCGCCTTTTTTACCCTTTAAAATAAATTTTAGATTGGACAATAATGTAATTTAAGTTAATTTCCTAATTGATTATTAACTTCAAAATCAGCTAAAATTTTAATTATTAACTTTTCCTTGTTTGAACTTTGAATAAACTCCTAATAATTAGGTTACGCAAATCTGTTTTATTTTAATTGTGTAAATTAATATAACGTCTTTCCTTAGGAATTTAAAATAGAGTAAATTTTTTTATTTATAAATATTCTTCCCTTAGAAGTACACTATGTATTTACCCAACTTTGACTTTGTTATATTTCCTTACCTAAATAAATAAACAAAATTTTAGTCTAAGGGTAAGGATCTTTCGATTACAATTTGTTTCCAACAAGAATGACGTAAGGTTGTTACTATTTCAGAAGGAATAAAATTTTATAGATATCCTTTGTAAAATAAAAGAGAGTTAGGTCTATCGTGGGTCGACGTCTCATTAGTCATCAGTAGAAGCCGAGCTAAATTAAGTCTTCTTTTTGAATTTCTGGAAAGAACAACATGAATTGGTTGTTCTGTACTTGTTGATGATTGAATGAATTTTGATTTAACTTTATAAATCTATTGTATACTTTGCATGTACATAGTTTGCAAGTCAAAAATTTCTCTTACGCGTTTTTCACATATTAGATATTGATTATATTTAAAGTGACCAAGTCCGAAGTGCCTTCAATTTGTCTCAATTATGTTTGCATTACTAATATATCCTATTCAATTTTATTCTTATGCACCCTACCAAACGACCCCTTAGAGTTTTGGTGTCATCCCAACAGATAACTGATTGTTATTCACCTGTAATTGCAAAATAGTTAAGAGTATGTATGCTGCTACATGCTATATTCCAATAACATGGTTACAGCATATTTGAATAATTAGAATTGCAATTAGTTGCACGTGTTTCATACGCCAAAAATCTTATAGATCTCACTTTTGCCTTCTCATGCAGATTTAATATATGCATGTCAATCTTTAAAAAGCAAGCATATGCAGCCATGGAGAGGTAAGAAATTCACTCTTATGTTTAATTTATATTGGTATATCATTGGCAAATTACTAATATTGAAACATCAGATATCCTTACCAAATGCCTTCTTTATTGTTGCCTTTCCGACTTGGATGTGTTAATATTTGCTGCTAATATTAGGGACGTTATCAGTTTCAAACACATTGAAATCTCAAATTTTAATACGTTATGATTCTAACAATTAAATTTGTCTGATTGATGTTAAATTATCACATTGAGGTGGAAAGGTTATAAGTGATGATGGTGGTAGATGAATGAACCTTTTTCTTATCTTGCTTTATTTATCAATTATTTCCTTTATTTTATTTTATTTTAAGTATTTTAGTTTGATCATGCACACAATTTTAAAAGGGTAAAAAGGTGTAACGACCCGACAGGTCGTTTTGAGTTCTGGCGCTCCGTTCAGCAATCGGAGGCCATGAGCAGCTTCGTTTCAGGTATTACGACATGTACGCGTGGTCGGAATTGGATTTCGGGAAGTTCAGGGTTGATTTGGAAAGAGGATTCTCATTTCGGAGGCTTAAAGTTGAAAGAATGAACTAGGATGAGAATTTTGAGTAAACGACCTCGGAATCAGGATCTGAAGGTTCCAGCAGGTTCGTATGATGATTTCGGACTTGGGCGTCAGCCCGGTTTGGGTTTCGGATAACCCGGGAGCGTTTTGGCGCTTATTGTGGAAGTTAGCATTTTAGAAGAAATTTCGTAAGTTTGGCTTGAAGTGCATTTTACTGTTATCGATGTCCGTTTGGGATTCCGAGACTGTGAATAGCTCCGTATGGTGATTCTGGAGTTGGGAGCGCGATCGGAAGTGAATTCGGAGGTCCGTAGGTCATTTTGGAGCCATTTGGCTAAAGATAGAAATTTGAAGGTTTTTGAGAAGTTTGACCGGGGGTGGACTTTTTGATATCGGGGTCGGAATCCAATTCCGAAAGTTGGAGTAGGTCTGTAATGTCGAATATGACTTGTGCGCAAAATTTGAGGTCAATCGGACGTGATTTGATAGGTTTAAGCATCGAAAGTAGAAGTTGGAAGTTCTAAAGTTCATAAAGCTTGGATTGGAGGTTGATTCATGACTTTAGCATTGTTTGATGTGATTTGAGGCCTCGAGCAAGTCCGTAATGTGTTTTGGGACTGGTTGGTGTGATTGGTCGGGGTCCCGGGGGCCTCGGGTGTGTTTCGGGTGGTAATCGCGCTCTTATTTGATGTTTCAACATTGTTTCTTCGGACATAAAAGGGTACCATATTAATCAAATGAGCTCCAAATTAACTTTTTATTGTACTATTAGATCCGTATCGTAATTACGGATCCACAGCAAAAATAATCATCGAATTTGGACATCGTATGAAGGAGTTATGCCCATTACCGTGTCGAGAAAAGTGCTGATTGCTGTCATAACCGCAGATGCGGAAATTTTCCACAAATACGGAAATTTTCCGCAGATGCGGTCAAATTTCCGCAGATGCAGAAACTGCTGGAGGCATAGAGATTTCCTTTAAAAATCGAAGTTTGGCTCATTTTCACTTCATTTCTTCCATGGGAGCCGATTTTGGAGCAACTTTGGAGTGCCATTTTCATCACCAAGCATGAGGTAAGTGATTTCTACTAGTTTTGAGTATATACAAGGTTTATATATGGATTTAGACTTGGAAAATTGTAGAAAACTTGGGGTTTGAGGGAAAACCTAGAAAATTAGTATTCTTGGGATTTGACCACGATTTTGGGTATGGAATTTAGAGAAAATCATATATTTGAGTTCGTGAGGCTATGGGAAATCTTTATCTTCAAAAAAATTTTGGATTTCGGGCACGTGGGCTCGAGGGTATTTTGGTCAACTTTTTGATCGGAGTTAAGAATTGCTATAAATTAGATTGTAGTGAATAATTGAGTATATATTAATGGATTTGCGTAACCGTTGGCTAGTTTTGGAGCGTGGTGCATCAATTAGAGTCTTCCGAAGGGCGTGGAATGCGGGTTATGGATCTTCGGAGCGAGGTGAGTCTCCTTTCTAACCTTGTAAGAGGGAATTGTCCCCATAGGTGAAATAATTGATTATGTGCTCCTATTTGCGGGGGCTATGTACGCACGAGGTGACGAGAGTCCGTGCGTAGCTACTATTATGCTATTATCCGGGTAGTTAGGACCCAAAGCATGTTATACTTGGATTATTTATGAACCCATTGACAACTTGAATTGCTTAAATCACATTGAATTAGTAAGTGAATTTTAAAAAGGGATTAAACGTCATTTTTCCTGAATTTGTTAAAAGAGAAATTGTTATTTGGATAAATATTCCCCGGTAAGTTCTTAATTGACTGATTGAGCATGTATCTCTATGTGTACCTGCATCGCATGCATGATTTGCAAGCAGGGTATGTGTTTATTTATGGAACGGGCCGAACGCCTCGGCAGATTAAATAGATGCATCTATGGTTCGGGCCGTTCGACCCTCGGCAGTGCACAACTTACATTTCTGTTGGAGCGGGCCGTCGACCTCGGCATGATATGCGCATGATATATATTATTTTTTGAGAATTTTAAACGTGGATATTGCCTTTCATGGCTTGATATAAATTGATAAGATAATGAAAAGTAAACTTACAAATCCTTTATTATTTGTTAAAGGTGTTTACCTGTTTTCCCGCCTTGCGAGTTAGAACTGCTATAAAAAATCCATGATTTCCTCACACTTTTAATATATTATTATTGGACCTCTAGCAAGTATTGAAGTCGACCATCTCGTCTCTACTTCTTCGAGATTAGGCGGGATATTCATTGAGTACACGTTGTTTACGTACTCATACTACACTTCTGTGCATTTTTGTTGCACAGGTATATGTAACCCTAGTGGCCTTTTGGGTGTAGCAGCGCGGATGATTCTGAGACTAGGTGAGTTGCATTATTCGAGGCGACTCGCAGCTAGTATAGTCCCTTTCAGTACATTGTACTTATTTCTTGTCCACTGTATTTCGGACGGATATTGTATTTTATTTCCTTATTTGTAGATGCTCATGCACTTGTGACACCGGTTTCTGGGAGGATCTTGGATTATTCAGTATCAAGTCTTTTATCGACTTTATGTTCATTTTGTAAAATTGTTAATATCTAATATTTAACGTATAAAAACAATGGTTTCCGCAAATACTAACACTGGAATTTAATTATGCATTCTTGGTTGGCTTGCCTGACAGCGGTGTCCGGCGCCACCACGGCCCTTAGTGGATTTTGGGTCGTGACAACATGGTATCAGAGCACACCTGAGATGGGTGTTTGTGAAAAATACTTTGCATCCTGGTTATGATTCTTGGTTGCTTTTCAGCGTTAGTGCGGCCGGTGGTTTGGAGGTGGGACCCAGTCACTTGTTACGGTAGGTTGTGGGAGTGTGTCCCACAGGAAGATCATATAAGTGTGGCGTGTAGTCACTTGATTCATTGAAGAAGTTAAACCAAGTATGAAGATTTGTGATGATATCGATAAGTTGAGAATATATGCCTGGAGGGCACTCAGTTACTGAGTTGTGGACTGTGGATGAGTACTCCAGTTATGATAGTTGTTCTTGTGTGTTATGAGAAGAGGGAAATTAGTATGGACCTTTGAAAGGTTATTGGCTTAGTTTGATATGATCAGGATCGACTTGAGGTCGGTGGATGGATTTAAATGTGAATATGGGCTCTATGTCAGGCCAGTTGCGTTCATTTCAGCAATGCGCTCCTTATGGAGGAGTAGTCAGGGTGTTATTTCATTGTCAGATATTCCATGTGGTGATACATACCGCCGTGTGAGTTGTGAGATGGCTTGAGAAATTGCTTATGTGTTGAGGATCCGCGTAGAAATGATGTATTATGAGCAAAATGGCTCTTGAGATTCATATTGTATATCGCACCTCAGTTGTGCTTGAGTTTGTAGCTTACAGCGCGACATGTCCCCTCAGGGATGGTATTATGCACTTATCGTGTTTATGAACGATATTCGGTATTTTGTTTTAATGAGTAATTTAGCTCAAGGTATATGTCCTCATGTGAGTTCTATATGTGGATCGGGTGGCACGCCGCCATGAGTATGTTATTTGGATCGGGTTGCACGCCGCAACAATGTGATATTGAGTACAGTTCCCTAAGTCTGTTTGATCTATTTTGTTTCCTATTTCCCAAGGAAAGCTCATATTAGTTATGTGCCCGCGTCGCATGTATGATTCGCGAGCGGGGTAATTACATTTCCTTGTCAGAGTTCGTTTTCTTTGGTATTGCATCCGAATTGGTAGCTCATTGGAATATTGTGGCATCATATGAGACTTTTGGTCATGTCGGGGTGGCTTATTGCCTGAGCAGTTCGTACTGGGTGAGACGAGATTTTTGGATGTAGGATCAGTGCAATCTGATTACGTGAAATATATTAAGGATCAAAGATCATTATTTGGTTCAGAATGAGGTAATGTTTCTCGTCAGAAGTATAGACTCAATGATTGGTTGACTCAGCAGTCGTTTATGAATTTTTGCACATCTCTTCCATTGTGGCGGCATTGTAAGAGTTAGAGTAAGACTTGTGTATGTCATGGGGTGCAATGGGAGCAACAGATTCATGGAATTTTGACTAAGTGGATCAGAAAATGTCATTGTGGTCTAGTGAGTAAAGTGGTGCTAGGTGTGAATTCAGCAAAGTTATGCAGCCATGTTTGCGTACAGTGTGTAGTGATTGATATGGTGATCTTAGGTTGGAAACAGGTCGGGCATTGAATTCCGGATGTTGGAATTGGGCTCCAAGGCCTATTTGCTTGAATAAAAGGGAATATCTTCAGAATTGATCGAGTTGATGTGCTCAACTGAGATGTGGTAGCACGGGAAGGTGCATGAGAAGTTAAACAGTGATTCCAGACTACTTCAGTGTAGTTCTCAGCACGTTCGAGGATGAACGCATGTTTAAGTGAGAGAGAATGTAACGACCCGACCGGTCGTTTTGAGCTCTAGCACGTCGATCAGCAGTCCGAGGCCACGAACAACTTCATTTCAGGTATTATTACTTGTACGCGTGGTCGGAATTAAGTTTCGGGAAGTTCAGAGTTGAGTTGGAAAGAGAATTCTCATTTCGAAAGCTTAAAGTTGAAAGAATTAACTAAGATTGGATTTTTGAGTAAACGACCTCGGAATTGGGATATGAAAGTTCCAGGAGGTTTGTATGATGATTTCGGACTTTGGCGTATGCCCGGATAGGGTCTTGGATGACCCGGGAGCGTTTTGGCGCCTATTGTGGAAGTTAGCATTTTGGAAGAAATTTCATAAGCTTGGCTTAAAGTGCATTTCAGTGTTATCGATGTCCGTTTGGGATTTCAAGTCTGTGAATAGCTCTGTATGGTGATTCTGGAGTGGGGAGCGCGATTAGAAGTGAATTCGGATGCCCGTAGGTCATTTTGGAGCCATTTGGCTAAAGATGGAAATTTGAAGGTTTTTGAGAAGTTTGACCGGAAGTGGACTTTTTGATATCGGGGTCGGAATCCGATTCCGAAAGATGGAGTAGGTCCATAATGTCGAATATGACTTGTGTGCAAAATTTGAAGTTAATCGGACGTGATTTGATAGGTTTAAACATCAAAAATGGAAGTTTGAAATACTAGAGTTCATTAAGCTTGGATTGGAGGTCGATTCATGATTTTAGCGTTGTTTGATGTGATTTGAGGCCTCGAGCAAGTCCGTAACGTGTTTTGGGACTGGTCAGTATGATTGGTTTGGGTCCCGGGGGCCTTGGGCGGATTCCGGGTGGTTAGCGGATCAAATTTTGAGTTTGGAAGAAGGCTGAAGTGCTGGTTGCTGTCATAATCGCACCTGCGAGATTTGGGCCGCAGGTGCGGAGCCGCAGAAGCGGCCACAAAGCCGTATTGATACCCAATTTTTCCCTATATCATTTTTATATACAAAATACTTTTAAAATAGAATATATATGCATACATAAGCAGGCCTAAGCGTTTTGGTATTTTTCCTAATTTTTTAAGATTTTTTAAATTAATGTATTGTCCATTTTAGCAATACAAAATTAGTAATTATTCCCAAAAACTATCAATATTGGGGAATAACCTATTTTATTCTCATACTTATATCAAAATATATTTACGGTGATATTTGTACATTTTTTACAAATTTATTTGGCATTTTCTAAGCTAAATTACATGCAATTGCAATTTTAGCCTATTGTAGCATTAATAGCATGTTATAGTTATAAAATTGGGTCCAGTATTTTTAAATTAATATTTATACATTATTAGTTGATTCAGTATTTTTAATTGGGTTTTAAAATCATTTTTACTATTTTTTATAAATAAAAGGGGGAAACTGGCTATTTAATATTTAGCCCCATTCCTATTTCAATTACAGCCCTATTTCATTTCAATTGTAGCCCAAATCGACCCCCTAATTAACCCAATCTCAACCCCAAATTACCCGTCCCTATTTCCAAATTACCCCACCCTGACCCAATTAAAAAAACCGCCCAGACCCATTTTTAATCCCAGCCGTTGATCTGTTAGATCAACGGCTCACACCCCATCTTTCCTTTTTTAATTTTACCAAGCCCCAAACCCTATTTCATTTTCAATCATCTGCCGCCCCTGAAACCCTCCCCTCTCTCAAACACTCTCGAACATCTCCGAAACCCTAGCCTCCTCCCACCTTCTTTCACCGAATTTTCACCGGAATCCATGGCATCCCAGGCCATGGAGGGTCTCTACCCACCCTCTCCACCATTAGACTTTTGTTGTTCAAAGCCTGGAAAGATGATCTCGATGGTTCTCCCTCCGATCTTCTCCGATCTTTGATTCCACGGCTTCTCCGGCCATGCTCCGGTGCATTCGAGACTCAGGAGCCTGATTCTTGACCTCTCCGACTCAAGATCGGACCTGTCTCCAAGCATTTCTCATTTCTAGGATTTCTCCAAAACCCTAAACCATTCGAGGTTCTTTCACCGTTATTTGTTTAGATTTGTACTACGTATATGTTTTTCTTGCCATTTGGAATGTTTTCCCAAAAGTTTTTGTCAAAAATAGTTTCTCTCCGATTTTTAGGGTTTCTGCAAGGATTTTTGAAAAAAAAAATCTTTCTGATTCTTCTTTGCTCTATGTTTTTTTGTTTTTGTTCGAACGATCTCTTTTAGTTTATGCACGTATTGTCTTTTACCTCTTCTTTTCTACTCCTGTCAATCTCTACTATATTTTCACTACTCTTCCGCTATATGTGCTTACCGTTAAAGTTGTTTGATTTTTTGTCTCTATTTATGTTCTTACATGCTTCGCCTACTTGTGTTCAAGTTGTATTATTGCCTTCTTCTGAACTCGTTTATGTTCTGAGTTTTCTTAAATGTGTTCTTCATGGTTTTTCTTCCTTTGTCGTTCAAGCATGCTATCATGTCTGTTTTACTGAGACTCTGAAAACAACCGGTTTGCTTTTCCACCTATATGTCTGATTCAACTTTTAAAACCCTAGTATTTGGGGTTTCCTTTTGACAACTTTGATTTTGTGCTCGAGTCAGGATTCCACATTGGGACCCTGGACTCTTAGACTCACTATGAGTCTGCAGGTCGAACCTGTATCTCTTTGCTTATAATTCTGGACATCTCTTTGATTAAAATTCTCTTTTAAAATAACTTGACAGTCTATTCTTGATTTACATATTTGTGTGTTTATATATGAGAAGTTCATCTTTCAAAACGGTTTTTGCCAACTATTAATTGATTCCGAATTCCGATAATAGTGTTTACTTGATTACTACTCGTTAAACCTCTCTTTACCCTTTTTTTGACTTGGTTCATTCAAGTAAAGCCTGTAACTTTGATTTCACGGGTTGTTTGATTGATTCCCTTTCTTTATTACACACAAACCGTGTACCATTGGGTTGTTGCCTTAAATAAACCTCTGTGTATTTGCCTTCCTTGTACTACTTTGAAAAAAATTTTGATCAAATTCTTTCCTTATTTATTTTGCCCGTTTGAAATCAGAATCCCTTAATTAAAGGGAAACCTTGTGTGATTGATTTCTTGCCTATTTCTGCTTCTTTCCTGCATTATAAATACATGACATAATTTTTAAAAACAGACAGGCACGATTTTCTAATCACCACAACTCTCTTCTAAAACTTGCACTCGTGCTTCTTGATTGCAACTTGGCTTCCCTAAGTCTACTGCTTCTCCCTACTTGCTTCTTTCTGAAAACTGGTATGCCCTTTCATTTAAATTTTTTGCCTCATCCCTATATGTTTATTCTATAGTTTCATTTTTGTGTGGTTTGCTGTTCATGTTTCGTAGCTTATGATGAGTTTTGCTTTCTTTGTTTCTGCTTTCATATGAGTCCCTACCCCCTAACCCCCTTTATGTGTTGAGTTGAAACCTTGGCTTGACAGTATCCCAATTACTGCCCAGGCCATGGTTTGACCTTCAATAGGTCCTGGACTCTCCAATGTTTGGCTAGTGGGCTGGTCAGGGGTGTGCCAGCATTCTATGTTGCTGGCATGACCACCAACCTGCCTTGGCATCCCCTAAACCCCTCTATTGCACTTACACTTGTTCCTAGACTCTAAGTTCTGCCCCCCTCCAATGAGCCTTGCCTTGGGACCTTGAGCTCCCTCTGAACTTGGACATTGGAGGGCTGACCCTTCCACACTGCACTTTAATTTATGTTCTGCAATGATATCTGGGTGTGAGCATTGCCTGGAGTTCCTGAAGCTCCTTGGAACTTTGAAACATCCCGGATAAGAGAAAGGCTTTGGAACCTGATCCTGGCAGTTGGCTCATATCATATTGTTAGACCTTGGGTTTGAATTAGGCTCCTTGGATGCAGCTTATGAGTTCTGATTGTAATTTTATTTCCTGTTTTCGATTCATCTTGGTCTGTAATAAAATTTTCTAATAACCTCTGGGGTGATTAGTGAAAAGGGAAGGGTAACCATGTATGCAAAAGGGGTAGATATCATGTCTATAGGAATTTTCGCATTCCCATATGTAGATAACCTGCCTATAGGGATTTCTAATTTCAGCATCCTCGTATGTAGATATCATGTCTATAGGAATTTTCGCATTCCCACATTTAGATAACCTGCCTATAGGGATTTCTAATTTCAGCATCCTCGTATGCAGATAACATGTTTATAGGATTTCTGCATTCTCACATATAGATACCATGCCTATGGGACGCACATGCACGTAGAAAACATGTCTGTAAGTCTTTTCTAATTCTTGCATATCCACTTCTCACTAGGCAAACATGTTTATAGGTCTTAATAACCAAAATGCAATCAGATGTCATGTTCATGTAAAATCCAGCATTTAGATGTCATGCCTATAGGAGTTAATCAAATCTGAATTGCCTGACTCGTTTATAAGTCTAAAACCTGTAGTAATAATGAATTACCAGTTACAGAACTTATGGTCATTTGCTAAAACTCGCCTTTCTTCAATAACTGACAACGTTTTCTTAAATTAGTACGTATTCATTGTTCCTTAAACCAATAGATGCCATGCCTATAGGTCATCACGTAGGCAAACAAGTATGTAGTTAATTAATTGCACTGGTCTTCGATAAGTTGCAGCCAGGCGAGCCTAATGCGAACTTCTTGCCTGAAATTATGTAATGAACCAGCCTGCCTAGCGTTAAGCATAAATTTCGACCTAATCAGTACATGTAAGACATGCTAAGCTACATGATTTTCTGTGATTAAAGGAGGTTTATCTGAGCCTTAATTGTTCGTGCTTCCATAACTGCTTTCATGTGTTTTGCTTGACGCCTTAGTATTTTAACCTTTTAAACCTCTGAAAAGCCAAGCTTCCTCCCTTTAGGATTAGTAGTCCTAAAAGCCTCTAGGACTAATAGGTGGGACGGGTAATAGCATGCAATAAGTAAACGAGACTATTTCGCGCTTAATACCTTAACGGGGTGGGAAGGGTAGACATGGAGATGATGATCACACGATAACACTACGTGTACGATTGGTCACCGGTGTTGTGTGGATGATCCATGTGATTTATATACCTAGGACCCCTTTCCTTATACAACTTTGCTTAATATCAATAAAATCATGTCTTTGCAACTGCTCAAAACTCTTCCTTAAATTTTACTGCATTATTCCTTTCTTCCAAATTCTTCTTCTTTGTTTATTAAATGTTTCGATTAATTTTCTGCACTTAGACCCTTCTTTAAATAAATTGTAGATCATCTAGACCTTGACCCCACATACTTGTCACATATCCATTTGCAACCCTTATATGTAAAATCATTTTGTATCTATTTGCATTAAAGTCACAACATAGCATGGCCGGGAACCACACTAGTGGATCTTGAGGGGTGCCTAACACCTTCCCCTCGAGATAATTTCTATCCCTTACCCGAACTCTGGTTTTCCAACTCAAAAACCCTTAGTGTCCTAATGCACTTAATCATTAGGTGGCGACTCTTCAAATCCAAAAACCCAATTCCCAAACGGGAATAGAGTTGTCTTCCCGAATGTCGTAACCCCGATTTCGCGAGAAAAAGGGGGCGTCGACAGCATGGCGACTCTGCTGGGGACTCTTTAGGCTTTTACTACTGCATGTTATATGTGACTTTGCTATTTTCTTTTTTTCTTTATTTATCTCTTATTCGAAACTGACTTATCTTTTTGTTTCTTTTTCTTTAACGCTTTCATTTACTGCTTTCCATCAATACCGTTGTAACTTCTGAGCAATTGTTGTAATCATTATGAACGTGAAAATACGTGACAATTTGTTTCATTCTTGTAATTGCATCTTCAACATCATATTCCACTCGTGCCAAACAAATACTATAGCAACGCTTGATGAGTGGTTGCGCTCTTCCAATATTATTACCCCCTAAATTCTGGTAAAGGCGTATTTGCGGTAAAACTAGTCGATCAGCGGTGCAGTCGACGGTTCCGTGCCTTTCCCTCTTGAGTTGTCCGCTCAAGAGTACCGGTCTAGCACCCCATAGAAACCTTATTCTGTTTAACTGTTCATGCATCACTGTCAAACCTAGTCGAGTCAGTTATGTTGTCGACATAATGATTCTTTAAGATAGCCTTATCCAAAGTCCACTGGGTTCCCCTGGAACCCAAACGGACAACACCATACTATGTGCATTTATTTGGAGAACTAAGTGTTGTTTATGCCAATTATTGATTTAAATAGTCGAGTCCGGCGGGGGTGAGGGACTAACGCTTTGTTTTGCAGGAAATGAAGCACGAAATCCCCAGATTCGGCATGGTAACCAATATCCACCCAAGGTTGCTAAGATGGTGGGAGGACCTTCATTCCAGTGACCGGACTCTCGTCTGCAAGTATTTGGGAAACTTACCCTCTCTTTTGGAAATCCAACCCGACAACACTTGGCTAGAGCTTATTTGCTGATGGGATTGCGTGAGCTGGTGACGCTGTTCGATGGAGCCAAAGATGCCGAATCTGGGGAAGGTCCTTCTGGGACCAAATAGTTAGGAGTTTCTTTTCTTTTCCACTTTGAAATGTAATAAGGCCAATGGCCATTAGTGATACTTTACTTCATGCAATTTTAGTGTCGTTTTGGGATTCGTCTTATTTTTATCAATAAATTGAGGCATTTAGCATTATAAGTTCTCCAAATCAACTTGTCGCTAGGCCTACCTCGGGCACAACGAGGCACCCAATTTAGGACACGATTTATATTCTTGCGCTATGTGTTTAAATATTGCAATATTTTTTTAGAATCCGTACTAACTTGCTACCTTTTTGTTTTTACTTTTATTTTTATTATTCCCCTCCCCAAAAGGTTAGTTCGTGCATTCTGGCATCGTCAGCTTACTCCACAAGATCTAAGGGCCCTCCACCTCCTCCTCCTCCAAGTCCTATCAAAAGCAAGAACAAAGAAAAGATGGAGAATGTGAACAACATCAAAAAGAATGACTCAGCTGAAAGGGTAGAGGTTCCTCAGGGTGTTCAGGTATCCAGAGAAAGTGCCGCTTAGCTCGAACAAAAGTTACTGAAATTTCAAGAAGAACTGGACCAAGTTCAGAACTTGGCAAGTCTGTCATTCTCCCTCACGACTCCAGACATCAACTTTCCCAATGCTCAACACCCCATACCTCCACAGAACATCCCAAAGCCATAGAAATAGCCCGTTACTCATTGCAACACACATCTCAACAACACTCCATTCCTCATCCCTGAACCATCAAATGATCATCCCCACCACACTCCCATATATGTGGAAACCATCCCACAATACACTCAACCCATTACAAACACACCAGAGTCTGATGACAAAGACTCTCTCATCAAGAACCTGGCAGCCGAGCTCAAGAAATTGACTAGCCGAGTCCAGGGCGTTGAATGAAGCAAAGGCATTGAAGGGCTGAATTATGAGGATCTTTGCATTCATCCAGATGTTGAACTCCCGGAGGGGTACAAACCTCCCAAATTCAAAATGTTTGATGGTTTAGGGGATCCTAGAGTCCATTTGAGGACATATTGTGATAAGCTGGTCGGCGTAGGAAGAGATGAGAAGATCCGCATGAAACTCTTCATGAGAAGTTTGAAAGGCGATACGCTATCTTGGTACATTAGCCAAGATCCCAAGAAGTGGACGAGCTGGGTTGGAATGGCGTCTGATTTCATGGACAGATTCAGGTTCAATACAAAAAATGCACCAGATATCTTCTACATCCAGAATCTGAAAAAGAAACCCACTGAGACATTCCGCGAGTATGCTACTCGATGGAGATCCGAGGCTACTAAGGTCAGGCCGGCCTTAGAGGAAGAACAAATGAACCGATTTTTCGTCCGAGCTCAGGATCCGCAGTAGTATGAGAGGTTAATGTTGATAGAAGGCCAGAAATTCTCCGATATTATCAAGCTAGGAGAAAGGATTGAGGAGGGCATTAAAAGCGGAATGGTCACTAATTTTGAGGCACTGCAGGCTACCAACAAAGCCCTACAATCTGGTGGCACATCCAAGAAAAAGGACGTGAGTGTCGTGATGGTCGCACAAAGAACCAAGTCACCAATAAAATACCAGGCCTACCCGGTACCCCCTCTCACATACCAGCCTATTCCTAATTACCAAGCACCTGCGCCCTCCTACCAAATTCCATCACCCGCTTACCAACCATCTCCATCCCCCGCATACCAACCTACTTCACCAAAATATTCCCAACCTGCACCCGTCTACCAAGCCTATAATACTCACTACCAATCACCTCCCGCCCGCCAAAACTTCCCCAGGCCACGCCCTAACTTCGACCGTAGACCTCCCAAGCAATATACCGCCATCGGCGAGTCAATCGACCAACTATATGAAATACTCAAAGTAGCCGGTTACGTCACCCCAATCCCTGCCATAATTCTAGATAATCTTTCCCAATGGGTCAATCCAAATAAAACTTGTGCGTACCCTTCCGGCATGAAAGGGCATACCATTGATGAGTGCCGATCTCTTAAAGACAAAACCCAAGCTCTAATTGAAAACAAAATCATAGTGGCCAAGGAACCTGCTCCTAACGTTCGCAACAATCCCTTGCCTGATCATAAGGGTGGTGGTGTGCACATGATCGAGGTAGAAGATGACTGGGACCCCAAGGGGTCAATTGGATTAATTACCAAAGGTGACGAGCCCAAGAAACCAACCGTCACATTAAACCCAATTGTAGTCCAGATCCAGCCCTCTAGGGATGCTGAAGTAAACATGTCTGTGCCTCTCGAGTTTGAAGCACCGTCATCCAAAAGGACCAAAGAGAAGATTCAGGTGGAGTTTGGGTCTCCAAAGGTACCATTCAAAGTTGCTGTATTGCCACCTAAAATGAGAGTGCCCATTCCTGTGGCAATGTCAGCCGTAATGCCGTTCCATACACAGGCCATACCTTGGTATTACACCGGCGAGGCAAGAAGGAAGGGATAGACTAGGTCCGGAGAAGCAATTGCGGCACAGGGTATGACCAGGACTGGCAGAATTTATACTCCGGAGCACTTAGTTGAATCAAGTAAGCAGGCCTCTGGATGACCTATTGAAACTGGACCTGATGATCTCTGGCGGAAGATACAGGCAAAAGAATACTCAGTTGTTGATCAATTAAATAAAACACCAGCGCAAATCTCCATTCTAGCTCTATTGTAGAGCTTCGAGACACACAAGAACGCCCTAATGAAGATACTAAGCGAGGCGTACGTACCCAGCAATATAACTGGAGGAGAGATGGAAAACATGGTCGGGCAGGTGTTGGAGAGTCATAAAATCACTTTCCACGAGGATGAATTGCCCCCTGAAGGTTTAGGCCACAACAAAGTGTTGCACATCACTGTTCAATGCGAGGACTATTTCATCACCAGGACTTTGATTGATGGAGGGTCCAACCTCAACATTTGTCCACTGGTGACCCTCAGAACATTAGGGAAAAGTCTGCATGAAATCAAGGATGGGGCTATCAACGTCAAAGCCTTTGATGGCTCCCAAAGGTCCACTGTTGGGGAAATCAGTCTATGTTTACAAATGGGACAACTTGGTTCGATGTTACTTTTCAAGTAATAGACATCCCAGCATCCTACAACTTACTACTAGGACGACCTTGGATCCACGCCGCTGGAGCCGCAGCCTCAACCCTGCACCAGGCAGTGAAGTTCGAGTGGAATCACCAAGTGGTGATTATTCATGGTGACGGGAGCAACTCCATATACATTCGTCAAACCATCCCAGCAATTGAAGGAAGAAGGAAGCTAGGAGGAAAAACTTACCACCACATTGAGCGATTCAACGCCGTGGACAAAGATAAGTGGTGGGATAACAATATAGAAAGTATCCTGAATTGGAGCGGGTATGAACCTGGCAAAGGGCTCGGCAAGAACCTTCAGGGAATCACCAAGCCTATCAAATTGAAGAAACATGGCACCACTTTCTGGTTAGGGTATGGGTAGACTTGGGAAGAATTCCATAATTGGCCGCCACCATGGCGCGACCCCTACTATCCGCTGGAGCACCCGATACCCCGCCTAGAACAGACTTTCCAGGCAGCCGACATCATATATGGGTCAGAGGAAGATGAAGCATTAGCAGCAATGAAGAACCTGTTCTTAGAAGATGACAATATTGATTGTCACGTCATTCTCGAGGAGGAAGGCGAGGAAGGCCCTTCCATACAGGCAGTGAACCGAGGAGAGCGCCTCAACAATTGGTCCATCAGAATCACCAAGGCCCGGAGAGCTTCCGGGTAGCAAGGTTGAGCAAATCATTATGCATTATTTTACTTTTCACTAGTTAATTTCCTTTAAGTATTATCTTTAAATTTTGAAAAGAGCTCCGATGTTCAAAACAATTTTGGCATTTATCAAAGCATTTTAGTTTCTTATATAAATCTCGCTCTTATTATTTCTTTTCTCTGCCATTTACTTTACTTTACACAACATTACTATTACTTGTCTTGATGAACCGACGAATGTGACATGCGACGAGATAACACAACAAACGGATATAGACTCAGAAGAGGATGAAATACCAGAAGAGGTCGTTAAAGAAGTTGAGGATTTTGAGAATAGGCCTAAGTCTAACCTGGACGAAACTGAGGTCGTCAACTTGGGGGATACAGAGAATGTCAAGGAAACACGCATCAGTGTTCACCTGTCACCGTCAGAAAAGGAAGAGTACACTGAGTTCTTAAAAGAATATGAGGACATATTCGCCTGGTCATATGATGATATGACCGGTCTCAGTACATCTATTGTAGCTCACAAACTGCCAACAGATCCAACATGCCCGCCGGTAAAGCAGAAGCTCAGAAAGTTCAAGCAAGATATGAATTTGAAAATCAAGGAAGAAGTCACCAAGCAAGTCAAAGCCAAGGTCCTCAGGGTAATGGAATACCCGACATGGTTAGCCAACATTGTGCCAGTACCAAAGAAGGACGGGAAGGTCAGAATCTGTGTCGACTACCGGGACCTCAACCGGGCCAGTCCACAGGACGACTTCCCACCCAAACATACACATCCTGATTGACAACTGCGCCAAGCATGAGCTGCAGTCATTTGTCGATTGTTTTGCTGGATATCATCAGATATGGATGGACGAAAAAGACGCCATGGGGGATGTATTGTTATAAGATGATGCCGTTCGGATTAAAGAATGCTGGGGCCACGTACATGAGGGCCATGACTACTATTTTCCATGACATGATACACAAAGAAATCGAGGTGTATGTAGATGATATCATCATCGAATCCAAGAAAGCCACTGACTACATGGAAGATCTGAAGAAGTTCTTCAACAGGTTGAGAAAGTACAATCTGAAACTGAATCCCGCCAAGTGTGCATTCGGGGTTCCAGCCGGAAAACTGCTTGGGTTCATCATAAGTCGACGAGGGATAGAACTCGATCCGTCGAAGGTTAAGGCCATTCAGGAATTGCCACCGCCAAAGAACAAGAAAGAGGTTATGAGCTTCTTGGGAAGATTCAACTACATCAGCCGGTTCATAGCCCAGTCCACCGTCATTTGTGAACCAATCTTTAACATCACTGATAATGGTTCTAACCTCAATAGCGACTCGATGAAAGCGATGTGCGAAACCTTCAGGATCAAGCACAAGAATTCTACAGCCTAAAGACCTCAGATGAATGGAGCCGTAGAAGCGGCCAATATGAACATTAAGAAGATACTAAGGAAAATGATAGAAAAACACAAGCAGTGGCATGAGAAGCTATCATTTGCTCTATTGGGATACTGTACTATAGTCCGCACATCAACTGGGGCAACTCCTTATATGTTGGTTTATGGTACCGAGGCAGTCATTCCCGCCGAGGTAGAAATTCCCTCCCTGAGAATTATGCAAGAAGCAGAACTTGAAGATGCAGAATGGGTAAAGAGTCGCTACGAGTAATTAGCCCTTATAGACGGAAAAAGGCTGAACGCAGTTTGTCACGGTCAGCTTTATCAGAATAGAATGGCCAGAGCTTTCAACAAAAGAGTCAGGCCGAGGGAGTTCGCGCCAGAGCAGTTAGTACTGAAGAAGATTTTTCCGCACCAAGACGAAGCTAAAGGAAAATTCTCTCCCAACTGGCAAGGTCCGTACATGGTTCACCGGGTTCTAACTGGAGGAGCTCTCATACTCGCAGAAATGGACGGAGAAGTTTGGCCAAAGCCGATCAATTTAGATGCAGTGAAGCGATACTATGTGTAACCATTATGATTCCTTTATGATGTAATTTGAACTACGCCTGACCTGATTCCCGTTTGAGAGGGGATACGTAGGCAGCGCTATGGGTTCGGTCACAATTCAATAAAATTTCCATTTTTCCCCATATATTGGAAACTGGGGCAGAATTTTGAGGAGGACCCTTAAAATTCCGAAGTTGACTTTCAGCCATTCATCGCGTGCAGCCGTCAGAAACACCAGCCCAGTAAACTGGTGCAGAATTTTGAGGAGGACCCTCAAAATTTCGGAGCAAAAAAGGTCGCAATATCTTGAACCGCGTCGCAGTCGTCGGTTCATCTAAAAGAAAGTCATTTTAAATTATGTATTTACATCATATTTTTTTACTAAATCATGCATGGCTACTGTCAAAATTGCTTTGTTTAGCAACGCTACCCCAATGAAAGAAAGAGCCGAGTAGGAAAAGTGAGGTCCACAGAAAGACGAACTAACCTTCCCCCTTTACAAAACTCACGATTTTTCTTTGGATGCAGGCACCCCAGACATAAAGTCATCAGATACGATTACAAACTCATATTTTTCAGGAATACGACTCTCAGAATCATCGCCCATTTACAAGTGCTATCCGCGCACGACATTTCCAGAAGGCACAACGACAATTAACTATCAGCTATCACCTCTCAGCTAAAAGATTTCGTTACTCTTCACCTTTATTTATTGTGTTGCATAAGGCTACCTTTCTGCCTTCCGAGATGAAGCATTGTCATCTGCATTTTCTTGCATTGCATAAGGCTACCTTTCTGCCTTCCGAGACTAAGCACTGTCTCCATCTTGCATTTTATTGCATTGCATAAGCTACCTTTCTGCCTTCCGAGACTAAGCACTGCCTCCATCCTGCATTTTATTGCATTGCATAAGGCTGCCTTTCTGCCTTCCGAGACTAAGCACTGTCTCCATCTTGCATTTTATTGCATTGCATAAGGCTACCTTTCTGCCTTCCGAGACTAAGCACTGTCTCCATCCTGCATTTTATTGCATAAGGCTACCTTTCTGCCTTCCGAGACTAAGCGTTGTCTCCATATTGCATTTTATTGCATTGCATAAGGCTACCATTCTGCCTTTCGAGGTTAAGCTCTACCTCCATCCTGCATTTCCTTGCATTGAATAAGGCTACCATTTTACCTTCCGAGGTTAAGCTCTACCTCCATCTGCATGGCTGAAAGATCGCCAACTTTATTTAAATCCTGCATGGCCGAAATATCGTCACTTTATCGCCCTTGCATGGCTGAAATACCGCCACCTTTTACTTACGTCTTGCAATCGGCTGAAATATCGCCACTTTATTTAAATTCCGCATTGGCTGAAATATCGCCAAGCCTTAGTTAAATTTCGCATCGGCTGAAATACCGCCATTTATATTTATCCTTCTTTGTCGGCTGAAATATCGCCAAATTTATTTAATTCTCGGTATCGGCTGAAAGATCGCCAGTTATGTTTAAATCCCCATCATCACCTATACTTATGCTTTCTGTCGGCTGAAATATCGCCATTTTACATTTTTCTGCGTCGGCTGAAACATCGCCTGCTTTATTTTAATTTCTGCCGGCTGAAATATCGCCATTTATATTTATGCACTTCCCATCGGCTGAAATATCGCCAAACCCTGCATTTCATAGGCTGAAATATCGCCAAATTGTCCAAAGGCGCCATTGTTCGGAGGCACCATTTTCATAGCCCGAGAATACCATGCCATGGCCCGAGGACCCCGCTTTATATTCTGCACAACATTATTCAAAGGCATCATGGTTCGGAGGCACCATTATCATAGCCCGAGAACATCATTTCATAGCCTGCGAATCCTTCATTATGCGCTTCATGGCCCAGGACATCATGGTCTGAGGACGTCATCTTAACCGTCCAAAGACAACATTCATGTTCCAACAGGAACTTGCATCACGTTTAAATTCTGCACGATATGCTTGTATTACTCAATTGCAGGTACATCAGCTGGCAACGGCCATTGCAGCAGGAGCGATCTCGCTCCGGTTCTCGCAACCCATCAATCCCTGACCACCCCTCCCAACCTAAA
This sequence comes from Nicotiana attenuata, assembly GCF_001879085.1. NCBI lineage: Eukaryota > Viridiplantae > Streptophyta > Magnoliopsida > Solanales > Solanaceae > Nicotiana > Nicotiana attenuata. Next base: position 114,094,009 of record NC_031995.1, on the reverse strand, counting down.
TATTGCGTCCGTCTCTTCGAAAACCTCCATCGGCATATTTCGTCGATGCATCCCGAACTACATATGACCTGATTCCTGCAAGACCAGGGATATGTAGGCAGCTCTGGAGCCAGAGCTCGATCAAAACCTTTCAAATCGTTTCCTTCGGTCAAAATTGGCCATCATGTCTTTACCCGACAACTCTTTCATCCTTCCCAGGTAAAGAGGGGAAGCTGTTGATACCCAATTTTTTCCTATACCATTTTTATATACAAAATACTTTCAAAATAGCATATATATGCATACATAAGCATGCCTAAGCGTTTTGATATTTTTCCTAATTTTTAAAGATTTTTTAAATTAATCTGTTGTCCATTTTAGCAATACAAAATTAGTAATTATTCCCAAAAACTATCAATATTGGGGAATAACCTATTTTATTCTCATACTTATATCAATATATATATTTAAGATGATTTTTGTACATTTTTTACAAATTTTATTTGGCATTTTCTAAGCTAAATTACATGCAATTGCAATTTTAGCCTATTGTAGCATCAATAGCATTTTATAGCTATAAAATTGGGTCCAGTATTTTTAAATTAATATTTATACATTATTAGTTGATTCAGAATTTTTAATTGGATTTTATAATCATTTTTACTATTTTTTATAAATACAAGGGGGAAAACTAGCTATTTAATATTTAGCCCCATTCCTATTTCAATTACAGCCCTATTTCATTTCAATTGTAGCCCAAATCGACCCCCCAATTAACCCAATCTCAACCCCAAATTATCCGTCCCTATTTCCAAATTACCCGACCCCTGACCCAATTAAAAAACCGCCCAGACCCATTTTTAATTCCAGCTGTTGATCTAACAGATCGACGGCTCACACCCCATCTTTCCTTTTTTAATTTTACCAAGCCCCCAACCCTATTTCATTTTCAATCATCCGCCGCCCCTAAAACCCTCCCCTCTCTCAAACACTCTCGAACCTCTCCAAAACCCTAGCCTCCTCCCACCTTCTTTCACCGGATTTTCACCGGAATCCATGGCATCCCAGGCCATGGAGGGTCTCAACCCACCCTCTCCACCATTAGACTTTGGTTGTTCAAAGCCTGGAAAGATGATCTCGATGGTTCTCCCTCCGATCTTCTCCGATCTTTGATTCCACGGCTTCTCCGGCCATGCTCCGGCACATTCGCGACTCAGGAGCCTGATTCTTGACCTCTCCGACTCAAGATCGGACCTGTCTCCAAGCCTTTCTCATTTCTAGGGTTTCTCCGAAACCCTAAACCATTCGAGGTTCTTTCACCGTTATTTGTTTAGATTTGTACTACGTATATGTTTTTCTTGCCATTTGGAATGTTTTCCCAAAAGTTTTTGTCAAAAATAGTTTCTCTCCGATTTTTAGGGTTTCTGCAAGGATTTTTGAAAAAAAAATCTTTCTGATTCTTCTTTGCTCTATGTTTTTTTGTTTTTGTTCGAACGATCTCCTTTAGTTTATGCACGTATTGTCTTTTACCTCTTCTTTTCTACTCCTGTCAATCTCTGCTATATTTTCACTACTCTTCCGCTATATGTGCTTACCGTTAAAGTTGTTTGATTTTTTGTCTCTATTTATGTTCTTACATGCTTCGCCTACTTGTGTTCAAGTTGTATTATTGCCTTCTTCTGAACTCGTTTATGTTCTGAGTTTTCTTAAATGTGTTCTTCATGGTTTTTCTTCCTTTGTCGTTCAAGCATGCTATCATGTCTGTTTTGCTGAGACTCTGAAAACAACCGGTTTGCTTTTCCACCTATATGTCTGATTCAACTTTTAAAACCCTAGTATTTGGGGTTTCCTTTTGACAACTTTGATTTTGTGCTCGAGTCAGGATTCCACATTGGGACCCTGGACTCTTAGACTCACTATGAGTCTGCAGGTCGAACCTGTATCTCTTTGCTTATAATTCTGGACATCTCTTTGATTAAAATTCTCTTTTAAAATAACTTGACAGTCTATTCTTGAATTACATATTTGTGTGTTTATATATGAGAAGTTCATCTTTCAAAACGGTTTTTGCCAACTATTAATTGATTCCGAATTCCGGTAATAGTGTTTACTTGATTACTACTGGTTAAACCTCTCTTTACCCATTTTTTGACTTGGTTCATTCAAGTAAAGCCTGTAACTTTGATTTCACGGGTTGTTTGATTGATTCCCTTTCCTTATTACACACAAACCGTGTACCATCGGGTTGTTGCCTTAAATAAACCTCTGTGTATTTGCCTTCCTTGTACTACTTTGGAAAATTTTGATCAAATTCTTTCCTTATTTATTTTGCCCGTTTGAAATCAGAATCCCTTAATTAAAGGAAAACCTTGTGTGATTGATTTCTTGCCTATTTCTGCTTCTTTCCTGCATTATAAATACATGACACAATTTTTAAAAACAGACAAACACGATTTTCTAATCACCACAACTCTCTTCTAAAACTTACACTCGTGCTTCTTGATTGCAACTTGGCTTTCCTAAGTCTACTGCTTCTCCCTACTTGCTTCTTTCTGAAAACTGGTATGCCCTTTCATTTAAATTTTTTGCCTCATCCCTATATGTTTATTCTATAGTTTCATTTTTGTGTGGTTTGTTGTTCATGCTTCGTAGCTTATGCTGAGTTTTGCTTTCTTTGTTTCCGCTTTCATATAAGTCCCTACCCCCTAACCCCCTTTATGTGTTGAGTTGAAACCTTGGCCTGACAGTATCCCAATTACTGCCCAGGCCATGGTTTGACCTTCAATAGGTCCTGGACTCTCCAATGTTTGGCTAGTGGGCTGGTCAGGGGTGTGCCAGCATTCTATGTTGTTGGGCATGACCACCAACCTGCCTTGGCATCCCCTAAACCCCTCTATTGCACTTACACTTGTTCCTAGACTCTAAGTTCTGTCCCCCTCCAATGAGCCTTGCCTTGGGACCATGAGCTCCCTCTGAACTTGGACATTGGAGGGCTGGCCCTTCCACACTGCACTTTAATTTAAGTTCTGCAATGATATCTGGGTGTGAGCATTGCCTGGAGTTCCTGAAGCTCCTTGGAACTTTGAAACATCCCAGATAAGAGAAAGGCTTTGGAACCTGATCCTGGCAGTTGGCCCATATCATATTGTTAGACCTTGGGTTTGAATTAGGCTCCTTGGATGCAGCTTATGAGTTTTGATTGTAATTTTATTTCCTGTTTTCGATTCATCTTGGTCTGTAATAAAATTTTGTAATAACCTCTGGGGTGATTAGTGAAAAGGAAAGGGTAACCATGTATGCAAAAGGGGTAGATATCATGTCTAGAGAAATTTTTGCATTCCCACATGTAGATAACCTGCCTATAGGGATTTCTAATTTCAGCATCCTCGTATGTAGATATCATGTCTATAGGAATTTTCGCATTCCCACATGTAGATAACCTGGCTATAGGGATTTCCAATTTCAGCATCCTCGTATGTAGATAACATGTTTATAGGATTTCTGCATTCTCACATATAGATACCATGCCTATGGGACGCACATGCACATAGAAAACATGTCTGTAAGTCCTTTCTAATTCTTGCATATCCACTTCTCACTAGGCAAACATGTTTATAGGTCTTAATAACCAAAATGCAATCAGATGTCCTGTTCATGTAAAATCTAGCATTTAGATGTCATGCCTATAGGAGTTAATCAAATCTGAATCGCCTCACTCGTTTATAAGTCTAAAACCTGTAGTAATAATGAATTACCAGTTACAGAACTTATGGTCATTTGCTAATACTCGCCTTTCTTCAATAACTGACAACATTTTCTTAAATCAGTATGTATTCATTGTTCCTTAAACCAATAGATGCCATGCCTATAGGTCATCACGTAGGCAAACAAGTATGTAGTTAATTAATTGCGCTGGTCTTCGATAAGTTGCAGCCAGGCGAGCCTAATGCGAACTTCTTGCCTGAAAATATGTAATGAAACAGCCTGCCTAAAGTTAAGCATAAATTTCGACCTAATCAGTACATGTAAGACATGCTAAGCTACATGATTTTCTGTGATTAAAGGAGGTTTATCTGAGCCTTAATTGTTTGTGCTTCCATAACTGCTTTCATGTGTTTTGCTTGACGCCTTAGTATTTTAACCTTTTAACCCTCCGAAAAGCCAAGCTTCCTCCCTTTAGGATTAGTAGTCCTAAAAGCCTCCAGGACTGATAGGTGGGACAGGTAATAGCATGCAATAAGTAAACGAGACTATTTCGCAATTAATACCTTAACGGGGTGGGAAGGGTAGACATGGAGATGATAATCACACGATAACACTACGTGTACGATTGGTCACCGGTGTTGTGTGGATGATCCATGTGATTTATATACCTAGGACCCCTTTCCTTATACAACCTTGCTTAATATCAATAAAATCCTGTCTTTCCAACTGCTCAAAACTCTTCCTTAAATTTTACTGCATTATAGCTTTCTTCCAAATTCTTCTTCTTTGTTTATTAAATGTTTCGATTAATTTTCTGCACTTAGACCCTTCTTTAAACTATCACGACCCGGATGTCCCACCCTCGGGGGGTCGTGATGGCGCCTACTAATAGGATCTAGGCAAGCCAACGTAATTTACTTCTTTTAGCAATTATCGTCCATTTAATGAAAACAAAGCATAATATGATAAAGCGGAAGTCTCAAATATAATTAACTGAAGGAAAAGCGGAAGTTTAACAAAATCCTCTACCCAAGACTGGTGTCACAATACTCACAAACATCTAGAGAATACTAAATACAAGGTTTGAATGAAACATAACACTGTCTGCTTCGGTACAAATGATAACAAACTGAATAAGATAGAAGGGACTCCGGGCCTGCGGACGTCAGCAAGGCTACCTCGAATGTCCCTGGACTGAAAGCTCGCTCCCAGAATGCTACTACTACTCAAATGCTGCTCCAACACCTGGATCTGTGCAAAAAGATGCACAGAGTGTAGCATCAGCACAACCGACCCCATGTGCTGGTAAGTGCCTAGCCTAACCCCGGCGAAGTAGTGACGAGGCTAGACCAGACTACCAGTTAAACCTGTGCAAATATATATATACAAGTACAACAAAGTAAGAGCGGAAAGTAAACAATTAAAGCTGGGGGAGGGAACATGCTTATGGGGTAGCAGATAAAACAGAATATTAGAGATAACAAAAGAAACTACATCTGATCGCTCCTAACATAGAATAAGGGAAAACAGACCACTTTCACTTATTTCAATTTCCTCTCGTTGCAGGCGTGCAACACGATCCCATTTCCTCATATCACGTGGTAGGCGTACCACTCGATCCCATTTCATAATATCACGTGGTAGGCGTACCACTCACTCCCATTTCATAATATCACGTGGTAGGCGTACCACTCGATCCCATTTCATAATATCACGTGGTAGGCGTACCACTTGCTCCCATTTCATAATATCACGTGGTAGGCGTACCACTCGATCCCGTTTCATAATATCTCGTGGTCGGCGTGCCATACGATCCCATTTCTTTCAGCATAATACACAATATAATCCGGCAAGGGAGAAAGATGTTATAATAAGCTATCCCGGCAAGGGAACAAGATAATATAATAAACTATCCCGGCAGGGGGGTATCCAGTTATAACCAAACTCAATCAATCTCTACTTAACACAATTAAATCCACACTTAGTCTCAACAATTACTGGCTCAATGTTAAATATTTCCAACCAATTCCTCATAAATAACAATTACCAATTTGACAATTTAGCAGATTAGGACTCACGGTCATGCTCGACACCAGTGTATAGATACTCGTCACCATGCCTATACACCGTACTCGACAAATAGCAATCAACAAATAAGACTCTACTCCTATTCCCTCAAGCTAGGGTTAGACCAAACACTTACCTCAAATGCTCCAAACTCAACTCAGCTCTAGTATAGCTTTACCCTTCGAATTCACCACCAAACAGTTCGAATCTAGTCACAAATTACTTGAGTGTATCAACAAAGGCTAATCTAATAAATTTGAATGCATGAAAAGTGAATTTCCCAAAGTTTTTCCAAAAATCCCCAAAATGTCCCCGGGCCCACGTGGTCAAAACCCGAGGTTCGAACCAAAACCCGACTACCCATTCCCCCATGAACTCAGATATATAAGTTATTTTGGAATCGGACTTCAAATTGAGGTCCAAAACCCCCAAATTTTGAAACCCTAGTTCTACCCTAAATTCCAAAATTCCCCCATTAAAATCTTTGTTTTGAAGTTGAAATTATGTTTAAAGATGTTAAGAAGCAAAGAAAATAAGTTAGAAATCACTTACCAATTGTTTTGAAGGAGAAGAATCGTTTGGAAAATCGCCTCTTATGTTTTGGGTTTTGAAAAAGTGCAAAATGACTGAAAATCTCAGATTTATATACTTTGCTGAAGGACTGGCGCGGACCGCGCAAAAATGCCCCGCGACCGCGCCGAGGAAGGGAGGGAAAACAACTCTCTGAACCTACCCAGCACGGACCGCACGATTTTGGTGTGCGGTCGCGCTGGTGTCTTGCACCTGGGGCCTTCTCTGAATCTCCCAGCGCGGACCGCACGAACTTGGTGCGCGGCCGCACTAGTCAAACCAAGGCTGAGGACCCCTCTGAATCTGGCCACGGACCGCGCGGACTGCACCGCGGCCGCGTGGCTTCCAGCGCGGACCGTGCGGGAATGACCGCGGCCGCGCTGGGGCCTGCAACGCTGCAACATCTGTTACTTTAAGCCTATGGTCTCCCGGGACCTACTCAAAACTCACCCGAGCCCTCGGGGCTCCAAACCAAGCATACACACTAACTCAATAACATCCTACGAACTCATCCGTGCGATCCAATCGCCAAAACAACATCGAAATCATCAAATTAGGCCTCAAGACCCATGATTTCCTTCCAATTTTCATAAGACATCAAGTTTAGAGCTTTTTTTTTGTCCAAAACACGTCAAACGACGTCCAAATCTAACCAAACTTTACAATAATTGCTTAAATCATATTTAAGACTTGTGCCGGGCGTCGGAACCAAAATACGAGCCCAACAGCACAGTCTTCTAAACAAATAACACTTTCAAATTCTTTAATTATTTTCAGAAAACAATTTCACACATTAATTCGTTTCCTCGGACTCAGAACCTCGGAATTTGATTCCGGGCACACCCCCAAGTCTCATATTTTCCTACGGACCCTCCGGGACTGTCGAATCACGAGTCCGGGTCCGTTTGCCCAAAACGTCGGCCGAAGTCAAACTTAATCAATTAAGACATCAAAATTTTTATTATCTTTCTCACAAATTCATATATATATACGTTCCGGCTACGCGCATGGACTGCGCACACAAATTCGAGGCAACCCCCAAGTGAGGTTTTCACGGCCTCAGAGATACAGAGTGAGTAGGAATACAGGTGATGACCCTTTGGGTCGTCACATTCTCCACCTCTAAAACAACCGTTCGTCCTCGAACGGACAAGAGAAAGAAGTACCTGCGTCAGGAAAAAGATGGGGATAACGGCTCCGCATATCAGACTCGGACTCCCAGGTCGATGCCTCAGGAGGCTGATCTCTCCACTGAACACGAACAGAAGGAAAACTCTTAGACCTCAACTGACGAACCTGCCGGTCTAGAATAGCTACCGGCTCCTCCTCATATGATAAGTCTTTGTCCAACTGGACAGTACTGAAGTCTAGCACATGGGTAGGATCGTCGTGATACCTACGAAGCATAGATACATGGAAAACTGGGTGCACGGCTGATAAGCTAGGTGGCAACGCAAGTCTATAAGCCACCTCACCCACTCGATCAAGAATCTCAAATGGGCCGATGTACCTAGGGCTAAGCTTGCCCTTCTTCCCCAAATCTCATCACGCCCTTCATAGGCGACACTCGGAGCAATACCCGCTCACCAACCATGAAAGCTACATCTCGAACCCTACGGTCTGCATAACTCTTCTGCCTAGACTGAGCTGAACGAAGCCTCTCCTGAATGATCTTGAACTTATCTAAGGCCTCCTGAACTAAATCTGTACCCAATAACTGAGCCTCTCCCGGCTCAAACCATCCGACTGGAGACCGACATCGCCTACTATACAACGCCTCATATGGAGCCATCTGAATGCTGGACTGGTAGCTGTTGTTGTAGGCGAACTCTGCTAAAGGCAAAAACTGGCCCCACGAGCCTCCAAAATCAATGACACAGGCTCGGAGCATATCCTCCAATATCTGAATAGTCCTCTCGGACTGGCCGTCCATCTGAGGATGGAACGCTGTGCTCAACTGAACCTGGGTGCCCGACTTCTGCTGAACTGCTCTCCAGAAGCGCGAGGTAAACTGCGTACCCCGATCCGAAATAATAGATACCGGCACCCCATGAAGGCGAACAATCTCTCGGATGTAGATCTCAGCTAACCTCTCCGATGAATAAGTGGCTGCAACAGGAATAAAATGCGCTGACTTGGTCAGCCTATCAACAATGACCCAAATAGCATCAAACTTCTTCCGAGTCATCGGAAGTCCAGTAACGAAATCCATGGTAATCCTATCCCACTTCCACTCGGGAAGCTCAATCCTCTGAAACAAACTACCAGGCCTCTGATGCTCATACTTAACCTGCTGACAGTTCAAACATCAAGCCACATATGCAACAATATCTTTCTTCATCCTACGCCACCAATAAAGCTGCCGCAAGTCCTGATACATCTTCGCGGCGCCCGGGTGAATAGAATACCGAGAACTATGGGCCTCCGCTAAGATCAACTCTCGAATCCCATCGACATTGGGCACACAAAACTCGCCCCCGACAACCTCAAAACACCATCATCATCTAAGGTCACCTTCTTGGCACCCCCACGTTGCACCGTGTCTCTCAGGACACACAAATGGGGATCATCGGACTGCCGATCACGGATACGCTCCAATAATGAAGAACGAACGACCGTACAAGCTAACACTCTACTAGGCTCAGAAATGTCCAACCTCACAAATCGATTGGCCAGGGGCTGAATATCCAAAGCAAGCGGTCTCTGGCTGACCGAAATATAAGCAAGACTACCCATGCTGGCAGACTTCCTACTCAATGCGTCGACCACCACATTGGCCTTACCCGGGTGGTATAAGATAGTGACATCATAATCCTTCAGCAACTCCAACCACCTCCTCTGCCTCAGATTCAACTCCTTTTGCTTGAACACGTACTGAAGACTCTTGTGATCGGTGTACACCTCACACGTCACACCATATAGGTAATGCCTCCAAATCTTCAAAGCATGAACTATGGCTGCCAACTCTAGGTCATGAACCGGAAAATTCTTCTCGTGGATCTTCAACTGCCTCGAAGCATAAGCAATGACTCTGCCATCCTGCATCAACACTGCACCAAGTCCAATACGGGAAGCATCACAATAAACTGTATAAGGCCCTGAGCCTGTGGGTAAAACCAATATCGGTGCCGTAGTCAGAGCTGACTTGAGCTTCTGAAAGCTCGCCTCACACTCGTCCGACCATCTGAACTGGGCACCCTTCTGGGTCAATCTGGTCATCGGGGCTGCTATGGATGAAAATCCCTCTACGAACCGGCGGTAATAACCTGCTAACCCAAGAAACTCCGAATCTCGGTAGCTGACGCTGGTCGAGGCCAGTTCTTGACTGCCTCAATCTTCTTCGGGTCCACCTGAATACCCCCTACTGATACAACGTGACCCAGAAATGCAACCGAACTAAACCAGAACTCGCACTTCGAGAACTTAGCATATAACCGACTATCCTTCAGAGTCTGAAGAGCCACTCTGAGGTGCTGCTCGTGCTCCTCCTGGCTGCGGGAGTACACCAGAATATCATCAATAAAGACTATCACGAACAAGTCCAAATAAGGCCTGAACACTCGGTTCATCAACTCCATAAATGCGGCTGGGGCATTGGTCAACCCAAACGACATGACCAGGAACTCATAATGCCCATACCGAGTGCGGAATGCTGTCTTAGGGACATCAGACGCCCTAATCCTCAGCTGATGGTAGCCAGATCTCAAGTCTATCTTTGAAAACACCTTCGAACCCTGAAGCTGGTCAAACAAATCATCAATCCTCCGCAGTGGATACTTGTTCTTTATCGTCACCTTGTTCAATTGCCGATAATCAATGCACATCCTCATCGATCCATCCTTTTTCTTCACAAATAACACTGGCGCACCCCAAGGAGAAACACTAGGCCTGATAAAACCCTTCTCTAGCAAATCTTGCAACTGGTCCTTTAACTCCTTCAACTCTGGCGGGGCCATGCGATACGGCGGAATGAAAACGGGCTGAGTGCCCAGAGCCAGATCAATACAAAAATCAACATCCCAGTCGGGCGGCATGACCTGGGGTCCCTCTCCACTCCAATCGGGGCAAATCCGGCAAAGCCAAGGTCACGGTCTTGACGTGACAGTCCAAGATAGCATGATACGGGGACAACCAATCCATCCCTAATATAACGTCGAAATCCACCATGTCCAAGAGCAATACACGGGTCTCAAGACCCTCAAACACTACCACACAGGAACGATGCACTCGGTCGACCACTATAGAATCACCCACCGGTGTAGATACATGAACAGGAATACTCAAGTATCACTAGGCATGGCCAGGTACGGTACAAAAATAGGGCGACACATACGAATACGTAGACCCGAGGTCAAATAGCACTGAAGCATCTCTAATACGAATCAGAATGGTACCTGTAATGTCTGCATCTGAAGACTCAACCTCTGGCCTGGCTGCTGGCTGGCCTCTACCTCTGGTGACCTGAACTCCACCTCTATGACCTCTACCTCTACCTCTAACACCTCTGCCACCGCCTCTAACTGGCTGGGCAGGCTGAGGAACCTCCGGTGCCCGAATCCCAGTACGAGAACTCTGATGTTGAGAGCTGCTCAAAGCTCGAGGGCAAAATCTGACAATGTGCCTCGGATCACCACAAGCATGGCAAGACCTCGTCTACTGCGGCTGAGCACCCCTCAACCTCGGGCAAACCCTCCTATTGTGACCATACTCACCACACTCATAACATCTACACGAAGCTGAGGAAACTGAGGCTGACCCTGTCGACCTGTATGACCACCTGAAGTACCATGAGCGACCTGGGGAGCTGACTGAAAGGGCCTAGGAGGATGGCCTCTACCATAAGAACCTCTACCTCCGGACGAGGTACCACTGAATCTGCCTGCATGACGTGGCCTCTTATCCGACCCATGACCACCTCCCTGTGGCAAAACCCTCTCAACTCTACGGCCCACATCGGCCGCCTCCTGAAAGGTGATCTCACTCCCGGCCTGAGCCACTGTGCCCGGCTGACCTGCCACGCTGGCTGAACTCTTGGAAGCAAACCCGCTCAAATGACGCTCTCCACGAAGCCTACCAATCGGACTAGAGCGTCCTGAAGAACTGGGATGGCAATGAACCCCTCTAGGACCTGAGCTGGGCCCACCGGGACTGCTGGGGCGGGAACCTCCTCCTCCAAATCAACCTGAGGCTCCGCCACCGGAACTGCTGCTGGGGGCTCGGACTGCTGAGCGGTAGATGAAGAAGCGCGTGTTCTCGCCATCTGCGGAAGAACAGAGTAGAATTTCAATCGGTACTTGAGAAATAGAACTGCACGACAAGAAGGAACAAATGTGAAACTTTCCTAACTCTGTAGCCTCTGGGGATAAATACAGACGTCTCCGTACCGATCCCTCAGACTCTACCGAGTTTGTCCGTGAGTTGTGAGACCTATGTAACCTAGTGCTCTGATACCAACTTGTCACGACCTGGATGTCCCACCCACGGGGGGTCGTGATGGCGCCTACTAATAGGAGCTAGGCAAGCCAACTTAATTTACTTCTTGTAGCAATTATCGTCCATTTAATGAAAACAAAGCATAATATGATAAAGCGGAAGTCTCAAATATAATTAACTGAAGGAAAAGCGGAAGTTTAACAAAATCCTCTACCCAAGACTGGTGTCACAATACTCACGAACGTCTAGAGAATACTAAATACAAGGTTTGAATGAAACATAACACTGTCTGCTTCGGTACAAATGATAACAAACTGAATAAGATAGAAGGGACTCCGGGCCTGCGGACATCAGCAAGGCTACCTCGAATGTCCCTGGACTGAAAGCTCGCTCCCAGAATGCTACTACTACTCAAATGCTGCTCCAACACCTGGATCTGTGCAAAAAGATGCACAGAGTGTAGCATCAGCACAACCGACCCCATGTGCTGGTAAGTGCCTAGCCGTAGTGACGAGGCTAGACCAGACTACCAGTTAAACCTGTGCAAATATATATATACAAGTACAACAAAGTAATAGCGGAAAGTAAACAATTAAAGCTGGGGGAGGGAACATGTTTATGGGGTAGCAGATAAAACAGAATATCAGGGATAACAAAAGAAACTACATCCGATCGCTCCTAACACAGAATAAGGGAAAACAGACCACTTTCACTTATTTCAATTTCCTCTCATTGCAGGCGTGCAACACGATCCCATTTCCTCATATTACATGGTAGGCGTACCACTCGATCCCATTTCATAATATCACGTGGTAGGCGTACCACTCGCTCCCATTTCATAATATCACGTGGTAGGCGTACCACTCGATCCCATTTCATAATATCACGTGGTAGGCGTACCACTCGATCCCATTTCATAATATCATGTGGTAGGCGTACCACTCGCTCCCATTTCATAATATCACGTGGAAGGCGTACCACTCGCTCCCACTTCATAATATTATGTGGTAGGCGTACCACTCGATCCCGTTGTATAATATCTCGTGGTCGGCGTGCCACACGATCCCATTTCTTTCAGCACAATACACAATATAATCCCGGCAAGGGAGAAAGATGTTATAATAAGCTATCCCGGCAAGGGAACAAGATAATATAATAAACTATCCCGACAGTGGGGGATCCAGCTATAACCAAACTCAATCAATCTCTACTTAACACAATTAAATCCACACTTAGTCTCAACAATTACTGGCTCAATGTTAACGATTTCCAACCAATTCCTCATAAATAATAGTTACCAATTCGACAATTTAGCAGATTAGGACTCACGGTCATGCTCGACACCAGTGTATAGATACTCGTCACCATGCCTATACACCATACTCGACAAATAGCAATTAACAAATAAGACTCTACTCCTATTCCCTCAAGCTAGGGTTAGACCAAACACTTACCTCAAATGCTCCAAACTCAACTCAATCCTCTAGTATAGCTTTACCGTTCGAATTCACCACCAAACCGCTCGAATCTAGTCACAAATTACTTGAGTGTATCAACAAAGGCTAATCTAATAAATTTGAATACATGAAAAGTGAATTTCCAAAAGTTTTTCCAAAAATCCCCAAAATGTCCCCGGGCCCACGTGGTCGAAACCCGAGGTTCGAACCAAAACCCGACTACCCATTCCCCCATGAACTCAGAAATATAAGTTATTTTGGAATCGGACCTCAAATTGAGGTCCAAAACCCCCAAATTTTGAAACCCTAGTTCTACCCTAAATTCCCAAATTCCCCCATTAAAATCGTTGTTTTGAAGTTGAAATTATGTTTAAAGACGTTAAGAAGCAAAGAAAATAAGTTAGAAATCACTTACCAATCGTTTTGAAGGAGAAGAATCGTTTGGAAAATCGCCTCTTATGTTTTGGGTTTTGAAAAAGTGCAAAATGACTGAAAATCTCAGATTTATATACTTTGCTGAAGGACTGGCGCGGACCGTGCAAAAATGCCCCGCGGCCGCGCCGAGGAAGGGAGGGAAAACAACTCTCTGAACCTACCCAGCGCGGACCGCACGATTTTGGTGCGCGGCCGCGCTGGTGTCTTGCACCTGGGGCCTTCTCTGAATCTCCCAGCGCGGACCGTACGAACTTGGTGCGCGGCCGCGCTGGTCAAACCAAGGCTGAGGACCCCTCTGAATCTAGCCACGCGGACTGCACCGCGGCCGCGTGGCTTCCAGCGCGGACCGCGCGGGAATGACCGCGGCCGCGCTGGGGCCTGCAACGCTGCAACATCTGTTACTTTAAGCCTAAGGCCTCCCGGGACCTACTCAAAACTCACCCGAGCCCTCGGGGCTCCAAACCAAGCATACACACTAACTCAATAACATCCTACGAACTCATCCCTACGATCCAATCGCCAAAACAACATCGAAATAATCAAATTAGGCCTCATGATCCATGATTTCCTTCCAATTTTCATAAGACATCAAGTTTAGAGTTTTTTTTGTCCAAAACAAGTCAAACGACGTCCAAATCTAACCAAACTTTACAGTAATTGCTTAAATCACATTTAAGACTTGTGCCGGGCGTCGGAACCAAAATATGAGCCCAACAGCACAGTCTTCTAAACAAATAACACCTTTCAAATTCTTTAATTATTTTCAGAAAACAATTTCACACATTAATTCATTTCCTCGGACTCGGAACCTCGGAATTTGATTCCGGGCACACCCCCAAGTCTCATATTTTCCTACGGACCCTCCGGGACTGTCGAATCACGAGTCCGGGCCCGTTTGCCCAAAACGTTGGCCGAAGTCAAACTTAATCAATTAAAACATCAAAATTTTTATTATCTTTCTCACAAATTCATATATATACGTTCCGGCTACGCGCCCGGACTGCGCACACAAATTCGAGGCAACCCCCAAGTGAGGTTTTCACGGCCTCAGAGATACAGAGTGAGTAGGAATACAGGTGATGACCCTTTGGGTCGTCACATAAACAAATTGTAGATTATCTAGACCTTGACCCCACATACTTGTCACATATCCATTTGCAACCCTTATGTGTAAAATCATTTGTGTATCTATTTGCATTAAAGTCACAACATAGCATGGTCGGGAACCACACAAGTGGATCTTGAGGGGTGTCTAACACCTTCCCCTCGAGATAATTTCTAGCCCTTACCCGAACTCTGGTTTTCCAACTTAAAAACCCTTAGTTTCCTAATGCACTTAATCATTAGGTGGCGACTCTTCAAATCCAAAAACCCAATTCCTAAACGGGAATAGAGTTGTCTTCCCGAATATCGTAAACCCGATTTCGCGAGAAAAAGGAGGCGTCGACAAGCCACAGATGCGGGATTTGGTGAAGGGAGCTGGGGCCGCAAATGCGGTCTGGGTGCCGCAGATGCGGGACCGCATCTACGGAAGATTGGTCACAGAAGCGGAAGAGGGGCAGCTTGGAGTGGACCGCAGATGCGGTAAGGGTTCCGCAGAAGCGGGACCGCATCTACGGGAGGTGGGTCGCAGAAGCGAAAGAGGAGGCCTGGTGGGGGAACCGCAGAAGCGGTATTTGGACCGCACCTGCGGAACCGCAGAAGCGCTCATTGGACCGCAGGTGCGAAAATCTCTGAAGGCAGAATGGGTGTTTTAAATTCGGGGATTTGCCATTCTTCTCCCATTTTTCACTTGGCATGGGCGATTTTGGGGAGCTTCAAGAGGGGATTTTCGTCATTAACATCAAGGTAAGTCATCCCCACCTATTTTGAGCTAAATACATCAACTATGTATGGAATTGAGCATGAAATTTGTAGAAAACTTGGGGTTTGGGGGGAAAACCTAGAAAATTAGTATTCTTGAAATTTAACCACGATTTTGGGGATGAAATTAAGAGGAAATCATATATTTGAGTTCGTGAGTTCATGGGTAAAGTTTATCTTCGTGGAATTTCGGAATCCGGGCACGTGGGCCCGAGGGCATTTTTGTCAATTTTTCGATCGGGGTTAGGAATTGCTATAAATTGGATTATAATGAGTAATTAAGTATATATTACTGAATTTGTATAACCATTGGCTAGTTTTGGAGCATTGTGCGTCGATTGAAGTCTTCGGAAGAGCGTGGAATGCCTGTTATGGATCGTCGGAGCAAGGTGAGTCTCCTTTCTAACCTTGTAAGAGGGAATTGTCCCCATAGGTGAAATAATTGATTATGTGCTCCTATTTGTGGGGGCTACGAACGCATGAGGTGACGAGAGTCCGTGCGTAGCTACTATTATGCTATTGCCCGGGTAGTCAAGGACCCAAAAGCATGCTATACTTGGAACATTTGTAATCTCATGGATAGTTGAATTGCTAAAATCACATCGAAATAGTAAATGAATTTCTAAAAAAGATCTAAACCTCATTTTCTTAAATTGTTAAAAGAGAATTAGCCTTTATTTGAATAATTTCTCCATGTTGACTTCTTGATGGAATGTCTCTATGTGTTTATTTTTGGAGCGGGCCGAACGCCTCGGCAGATTAAATAGATGCATCTATGGTTCGCGTCGTTTGACCCTCGGCAGTGCACAGTTTACATTTCTGTTGGAGCGGGCCGTCGACCTCGGCATGATTTGTGCATGCTTGTATTGCTTGCCTTGAAACTTATTGAAGTTGTTGCCGCCTCTTCTGGCTTAAGAATATGTGTATAAATGACGAAAAAGAATGATTTTCTATAAAAGAAAGAATTGTTTATTTGCTTCAATCCATTGAATTATAGTCATATATATAAAAAAAATCCACGGTTTAATATATTAGGGATAAATCATTATTGGACCATTAGTAAGTGTCAAAGTTTACCATCTCGTCTCTACTTCTTCGAGATTAGACGAGATACTCATTGGGTACACGTTGTTTTCGTACTCATACTACACTTCTGTGAATTTTTGTTGCACAGGTATATGTAACTCTAGTAGCCTACTGGGCATAGCAGCACGGATGATTCGGGGACTAGGTGAGTTGCATTATTCGAGGCGGCACGCAGCTAGTATAGTCCCTTCCAGTAAATTATATTTACTTTCTGTCCACTGTATTCCGAACAGATGTTGTATTATATTATTTCTTAGAAATTGCTCATGCACTTGTGACACTGGTTTCTGGGATGGTTTTGAAATATCTTGCATTAATTGCTATTATTTAATTTGAATTGAAGCAGTTGTCTTTCTATTTATGAAAATTGAAGGAAAATCTTAGCTTTCAAGATTTTTTAAAAATGAGAACTTCATCAAGTAATTTGGTTGGCTTGCCTGACAGCAGTGTCCGGCGCCATCACGACCCTTAGTGGATTTTGGGTCGTGACAATTTTAAATTTATTATTATGGGGTACACGCGCAACGTGCGTACTCTAATACTAGTTATTATAAATCTATATCTATATCTATCTATATTATTATAAAAATACGAATAATTTAAGCTAAATATTGAATAATTAAAATATTCTTAAAATATTGATCGACTTTAATAACCTTAAATATTTATATAATATAAAGATATAATTGTAAATCACCAAAGGCTATAATTCTATTATGATCTGAACTGCATATATGCCCAACAAAAAAAGGAAAAAGTTGAAGGTGTCCAAACTAACTTTGGATTCATCCTCCCGCACTCTAATATTTTATAACAATATAATATACAAACCAAAAACACAACAAATGATAAAAAAACCAAAAGAAAACACCAAGTTGGCAGTGTTTTTATAAAGAAAGCCTTATGTTTTAGAATCATAAAGTTACCGTAAACTTTCTATTCACGATTGTTAGATTCTCTTAATTCTATATGATCTACTTTTGAGGTTCTTGATGTATTCATTCCGGATAAAAATTTATATTTTATTGTGTTGTAAGGATGACTATGTTAATTTGTAGTCCATAAAGTGCTATTTTCTTTTAATCACATACTGTAGAGATTAACAAATAAATGTACTTAGAGTTTCAATTCGAGAATCGTAATTCTAGATATTAAAGGATGAAACTTTTGGAAGGTTTAAAACGCGACTGATCAATGGAGGAAGACGATAACTGCTTTTGTTTACAATTGGAACGACTAAAAGTCCCCCCTATTGTTGGTATATAATTTTTGGTTTGAGTTTTCTATCCTCGAATTTTTATTCAAATTTTATTTTTGAATTTAACAGTGCAAACCCTTTTTATACTTTAGTTTAATATTGTGTAGCAGAATATTGTATATTTTATAGGTTAAAAGCTTATTACTTGTGCTTGGCTTTTGAATGACCTAATAATGTCAAGAAAGGTTTCACCATTTGTGTATTTTTGTTAGACTCAAATATAACAGTATTACTTTCCTATAAGTGCAACCGATTAATATATTTCAGGTTACCAGCTTAATTTAATTTACTCACTTAAATACCAAAAACATCGTATATATAAAAAAGTATTACTTAAGATACAACTATATTTTATGTTTTCTATATTATAAGTACACATATCATTCACAGGTTCAGACAATAATGTCGAATTATTTTAAATTCAAATATTATGTAAGTGTAATAACATTTGAAGATCGTTACATTTTCTTCCACATCAACTGTTGCGTTCATATGGATAATATTTTAAGTAAACTTAATTCTTGGTTCCTTAATATATATAAAGAATTGATTGAGAATCTACGTGAAAAGTATGAATGTCAAACTTTTTAGCGATCAAACATCAACGTGCAATTGTTATCGTGCAACGCACGTTCATTGAAACTATTCTATATTATTATAAAAGTACGAATATTTCGCGCTAAATATTGAACGACTAAAATATCCCTTAAATATTGATGGACTTATATATCCTTAATTAATTAAATACCTCTATAACATTAATGTACAATAATGTAAAAGTCTTAAAGTCTAAGACTTTCGTAACTAAGACCAAAATCTTACTGACGAAGATCGTATTTTAATAAGGAATAACTGGAGAAAGAGACAAAAATTTAAGAGAATTAGGAAGCCGTATCGTAGACAGATATTGGTTTGAACACAAACTCTAAATAGTATAATATTTGTGTGTCTAATGTAGAGTTGGAGTTTCAAAGCCATACCAATCTCACTTGGACTAGGACATTGTGAGTTACTTACTGCCTTTATATGAAGTTGACTATTTCAACAACTAAATTAATTATTTCTTCATCACGTAAATTCTCTCAAAATTAATTTTCTATGCATCTAATACGGGAGGAAGCAGTCGCACTCGCCCATATTAGCATTCAAGCCTTGGAGATATAATTAACGTTCAACAGCTATTGTAGAACTGCAAAAAAATATAAGAAAGCCTCCGAAAAGTTGAGATTGAAAGAGTAGACAGAACTCTGGTAACGTAATTTTTTATATAAATTCGATTTAGGATTATATTTACGATAATTTCATAACCCAGTTAATTGTTGAGATTGCAAAAAGCAAATTGTATCTATCTAAAGTTCATAATATGAAGACATCACTTCCATTGTTCAATCACCTCCTTTTTATGCTACATATTAGATCTTGAGTATCTTTGAACAGTGATTTGAGGACTTTGTGCTACAACGTGTAAATTTTGCATAAATTATTTATTTATTTAATGTTAATCTTTTATATGTTTGTTATATAGGTTCGATATGGAATTTTAACAAAACTATTTTTAAAAAAAATTATCAAGAAATTTTATTTTGTCTTTATTTGAGAAGTCGAGCATAGGATCTGAGTTTGAGAAGCTTGATTATTGTGAGAGCTAGCTATGGTTGAGACTTGAGAAAAAATGCCTTTAGATTTATTATGATGCTATTTAACTATTAATATAATCTTAAAAGGGGGACTAAATGTCTAATTGAAAGGAAAAAGAATTATAAATTACATAACATAAATTTGTTAATTAATCAGCTACGAGTTAAAACTGAACATGGCATGTGACTCATAAACCAAGTTCAAGAGATATGCAAATCTACTTGGTTATGTTCTTTTTAAAATGTTTTTGGATTAACAATTTACTATTACTACATTATATGCAACTCTTTTATAGGAGTAAAAGACCTAAAACTCGAATGAGAGAATTCCCCATATTAAAAAATTAATCCGCTTCATAGAGGCAACTAAAAGGTAATACATAGCATGAATTAGCTCAAAAGTAACTTATTTAATATCTTTATAAGTAGCATGAAATTAATACGCAATAAACAATCACATATAAAGTTGATAACCACATTTATGGAGTACACTTTTAAAATCTACTTTCTTTTATATATATATATATATATATATATATATATATATATATATATATATATATATATATATATTTAATACCACTTGTTAAATGTTGAACGATGAAAGTATGTAAATATGAACAAGAACAATTTTAGGTGCACTTGTGTTTCGTAGAAAAGAAAATAAAGCACATGATCTACATATTTTTTCACATGAACAATTATATGTTGAATTTTTAAGAAGGATATTAATGTCGATAACAAGAATTTGTTGTTCCTTTATATGAATAATTGACCAAACATTTACGTGCAAAGCACGTAACATAGAGACTAGTTATTATAAAAGTATGAATACAATGTCGGTTTACCAAAATAGCCCTAAAATATAGCTATAGTATTGGACATAATTGTAATATTACCTTTTGTATCCGATTTGGTTTTTAATTTGGTTTAGGCTTTTTTTTCCAACAAAAATTTATTAATGTAGCCCGTGTGTAGGAAGATTAGTAGGATTCCAACTTACATTCCAAAAACTAACGGTATACGAACATATTCAAGTTTTATAAATAACTTTATGAATTCTATTGATAATTAACAACAAAGAAATAACACTCTTGTGCATGCTTCTATTCAAACTGAATTTATTATGAATACATGGCTATTGATCTAATTTTATGATTTGAAAGATAAAATATTTTAAAAAATAGTTCAATATTAGATAATATTAGATAAAAATAGTAATTAATATTAAATAATATTAACATAACTAAAATAACATATTTTTTGGACTACATGACCTTTTATTAATTTTTTAATATTTAAAAATTAAATTTTTCTATTAGCTTCTTATTAAAAATACGTAGGAAAGTTAAATAAAATCAATTTTATAAAATCCTCCTTATTGAAAGTACATTACCACTCCATAATATCCAATACTAAGAGAAAATAAAATAATATTAAATGGTCAGCATCCATAATATATTTTTATATTATATTTGAACTGTTTTTCTACTCAAATAATATATTTTAATTAATTTTTTAAAATATACCCAATTATTAAACAACAACTAAGAAAATATTTAAAAATATAAATCTGTGAGAAATAGAAAGAAAAATGGTTGGCAAGCAAACGTAAAGATCTAGAATATATGATCGATTCTTTTACTCTTTGAAAAAAAAATTATGGTGAATAAAATTATAATTAAGATTAAATCTTCAAAACATGAGATGAACTAATATTAAAATGAATCAACATACAATAAACTATTTTTTTTGTAAAGATTAAATAATTAAATCTTTCAATTAATTATTTAGCAAGAGAATGCAATTCAATTATTTTTAAAATTTATCATATGAGTAAAATTATTTTTTCAAGTNTTCCGATCGTAAAATTATTTTTTCAAGTTAAGAAAAATCTTAGGGTACATACATTTATTCTATAGAAAGAGCGTTAGAGATTAAAAAAATAGAACACAAAGTAAAAAAATATTATTATAGTATTAAGAATCAATCAACCATACAAGTGTATGCTAAAGCATAATCAAAGCTGAATCACGAACAAGAATAAGCTTTCAAGACTACATTATAAAGAGTCGGGTTTTCTATATCATGCATTACTTGCAAATGTCAAATCAAGAGGCATAATACTGTTAGCAATAATAACAAATGGTGTACCAACAACGATTTTATTATGAGGCCACTCACTTTAGATCTGATATACCTATTGTCACGACCCAAAATCCACTAAGGGTCGTGGTGGCGCCGGACACCTCTGTCAGGCAAGCCAACTAAATTATCAATTAAATCCTCTTTTAATACCTTTGAAAATTTAGGATTTTTCCTTTCATTTTTCATAATTAAAACAATCTCTACTTCAATTCAAATTAAGCTATAACTGTTAGTACACATCTTTCGAAAACCATCCCAGAACCCGGTGTCACAAGTGCATGAGCAACTATCAATAAGGAAAATAAAATACAACATATGTCCGAAATCCAGTGGACAAGGAATAAATAATAAAAATGCTGAAAGGAACTACACTAGTTGCGGGTCGTCTCGAACAATGCAGCTCACCTAGTCCCAGAATCATCCGCGCTGCTACGCCCAATAGGCCACTAGAGTTACTTCTACCTGTGCAACAAAAATGCACAGAAGTGTAGTATGAGTACGTAATCAACGTGTACTCAGCAAGTATCCTGTCTAATCTCGAAGAAGCAGAGACAAGATGGTCAACTTTGACACTTACTAGTGGTCCAATAATAATATACTAAATGTGCGAGGAAATCAGGGATTTTATATAGCAGTTCTAACTCACAAAGCGAGAAAACAGGTAAACACCTTCAACCAGTAATAAAGGATTTTCAAGGTTTACTTTTCATTATTTTATCAATTAATACCAAGCCACGAAAGGCAATATCCACATTTAAAATTCTCAGGAAAACAATATATATCATGCGCAAATCATGCCGAGGTCGACGGCCCGCTCCAACAGAAATGTAAACTGTGCACTGCCGAGGGTCGAACGGCCCGAACCATAGATGCATCTATTACCCCGCTCGTGAATCTATCCATGTGACACGGTCAACATAAAATAAACAAACACCCTGCTCACGAATCATCCATGCGACGCAGGTACACATAAAATACATGCTCAAATAGCCAATTAAGAATTTATCGGGGAATAATTGTCCAAATAAAACCAATTCTCCTTTAACAATTTTTAAGAAACAAAGTTTAATCCTTTTAGAAATTCACTTACTAATTTAATGTGATTTAAGCAATTCAAGCTATCCATGGGTTCATAAATAATCCAAGTATAACATGCTTTTGGGTCCTAACTACCCGGACGATAGCATAATAGTAGCTACGCACGGACTCTCGTCACCTCGTGCGTACGTAGCCCCCACAAATAGGAGCACATAATCAATTATTTCACCTATGGGGACAATTCCCTCTTACAAGGTTAGAAAGGAGACTCACCTCGCTCCGAAGACTCATAACCGGCATTCTACATTCCTCCGAAGACTTGCACCAACGCACAATGCTCCAAAACTAGCCAATGATTATACAAATCCATTAATATATGCTCAATTAAACTTTACAACCCAATTTGTAACAATTCCTAACCCCGAACGAAAAGTTGACCAAAACACCCTCGGGCTCACGTGCCCGGAATCCGAAATTTTTCGAAGATAAAGATTACCCATGATCTTATGAACTCAAATATATGATTTTCTCTTACTTCCATACTCAAAATCATGGTCAAAATTTAAGAACACTAATTTTCTAGGTCTTCCCTCAAACCCCAAGTTTTTCTACAATTTTCATGCCCAAATCCATGTATAAACCTTGTATTTAACTAAAGGCTAGCATAAATTACTTACCTCATGACAAGTGACGAAAATGGCGCCTCAAAGCTGCTCCCCATCGACTCTAATGGAAGAAAAATGGGGTTGAAATGAACTAAACCCCGAATTTTTAAAGACCTCACTGCTCCAGTCATTTCCGCACCTGCGGACCCTGGACCGCTTCTGCGGTTCCGCAGGTGCGGTCAACAGCCGCTTCTGCGATCCGCCCTGGCCGCCCCCTTTTCGCTTCTGCGATATCCACTTCCGCAGATGCGGTCCCGCTTCTGCGGAACCTTGACCGCATCTGCGGTCCACGAACCTTCAAACAAATCCGCTTCTGCGGCTCCCTCTACCGCTTCTGCGGGGCCGCTTCTGCGGTCCCATTTCCGCAGAAGCGGAAATACCAACAACCAGCAAACCTCAGCCTTCCCAAGAATCCATTTTCGATCCGTTAGCTACCCGATATCCACCCGAGGCCCCCGGGACCTCAACCAAACCTACCAACCAATCCCAAAACACATTACGGACTTGCTCGAGGCCTCAAATCATATCAAACAACGCTGAAACCACGAATTTCACCCCGATTCAAGCTTTATGAACTTTGAACTTTCCAACTTCTACCTACGATGTTTAAACCTATCAAATCACGTCCGATTGACCTCAAATTTTGCGCACAAGTCATATTTGACATTACGGACCTACTCCAACTTTCGGAATCGGATTCCGACCCCGATATCAAAAAGTCCACCTCCGGTCAAACTTTTCAAAAACCTTCAAATTTCTATCTTTAGCCAAATGGCTTCAAAATGACCTACGGACCTCCGAATTCACTTCCGATCGCGCTTCCAACTCCAGAATCACCATGCGGAGCTACTCCCAGTCTCGAAATTCCAAACGGACATCGATAACACTTAAATGCACTTCAAACCAAACTTATGAAATTTCTTCCAAAATGCCAACTTCCACAATAGGCGCCAAAACGCTCCCGGGTCATCCAAAACCCGATCCGGGCATATGCACAAGTCCGAAATTATTATACGAACCTGCTGGAACCTTCAGATCTTGATTCCGAGGCCGTTTACTCAAAATTCCAATATTAGTCATTTTCTCCAACTTAAGGCTTCCGAAATGAGAATTTTCATTTAAATTTAACTCCGACCTTCCTGAATTTCAATTCCGACCATACGCACAAGTCAATATACCTGAAAGGAAGCTGCTCATGGCCTCCGACCGCTGAACGACGTGTTAGAGCTCAAAACGACCGGTCAGGTCGTTACATTCTCTCCCACTTAAACATATGTTCGTCCTCGAACGTGCTGAGAACTGCACTGGAGTGGTCTGAAATCGCTGTTTAACTTCTCATGCACCTCCCCGTGCTACCACAACTCAGTTGAGCACTTTAGCTCGATCAATTCGGAAGACATTCTCTTTTATTCAAGCAGATACGCCTTAAAGTCCAATTCCAACATCCAGAACTCAATGCTAAGCCTGTTCCAAACATATGATCACCATATCAATAACTACACGCCGTATCCAGATGCGACTGCATCACTTTGCTGAATTCACAATTTGCACCACTTTACTCATAGGACCACAATAACTTTTCTGATCGATTTACTCGAAATTCCATGAATCCGATGCTCCCATTGCACCTCATGACCTACATGGGTCTTGCTCTAACTTTTACAACACCGGCACGACGGAAGAGATGTGCCGAAATTCATAACCGACTGCTGAATCAACAAATCATTGGGTCTATACCCCTGACAAGAGTCATTGCCTCTTCCTGAACCATCTAATGGTCTTAGCTCCTTAATACACTTCATATGATCAAATTGCACTGGTCCTAAATCCAATAATCTCGTCTCACCCAGTACGAACTGCTCAGGCGATAAGCCACCTCGGACACAACCAAAAGTCCCATATGACGCTACCATGTGCCAATAGGCTACCAAATTAGAATGTAATACAAAAGGAAACGAAATCTGAAAAAGAGATCTAATTACCCCGCTCGCGAATCATACATGCGACGCGGGCAACATGCTAAACGGACACCCCGCTCGCGAATCATACATGCGACGCGGGCTCACAGCTAGAACGAGCTTCCCTCAGAAAATGGGAAACAGAACACATAAAGGCAGATAGGGGAACTGTACTGAACATCACACTGTTGCGGCGTGCAACCCGATCCAAATAACATACCTATGGCGGCATGCCACCCGATCCACACATAGAACTCACATAAGGAGATATACGTTGAGCTAAATTGCCCATTACAACAAGATATCGAATTTGGTCACAAGCACGCTAAGTGCATAATACCATCCCTGAGGGGACATATAGCGCCAGGAGCTACGAAACTCAAGCACAACTGAGGTACGATATATAATCTGAATCTCAAGAGCCATTTTGCTCATAATACGACATTTCCACGCGGATCCTCAACACATACACAATTTCTCAGGCCGTCTCACAACTCACACGGCACAATGTATCACTATATGAAATATCTGACAACGAGATAACACCCTGACTACTCCATAAGGAGCGCGTTACTGAAATGAACACAACTGGCCTAACATAGAGCCCATATTCACATTTAAACCCATCCATCGGCCTCAAGTCGATCCTCATCGCATCAAACTAAGCCAATAACCTTTCAAACGTCCATACTAATTTCCTTCTTCTCATACCACACAAGAACAACCGTCATAACCGGAGCAAATCTCCTCAGTTCATAACCCAATAAACAAAGTGCCCTCCAGGCATAAATTCTCAAAGTAATGATATTACCACAATTCCTCATACTTGGTTTAAATCTTTAGTCAAACAAGTGACTACATGTCACACTTATACAACCTTCCCGTGGGACACACTCCCATAATCTTCCGGAATGAATAACGGGTCCGCACACCTAAACCATCGGCCGCACCAACGCTGAAAAGTGATCAAGAGTCCTTAACCAAGATGCAAAGCCTCTTTCACAACACATCGATCTCAAGTGACGCTGAATACAATACTAATTTACTTTAAACATTCCACCCTTTCCTTGCTTATCCGAGCTCGTGACATCCTTACCAACAGCAAACTGCAACCTCGATCCTCACTTCGAATTTCCATGCTACTCACTGCACCCAACGTGCCAACATACGATAGAACACGATTTTCATCGTAACTCCGAAATCATTAATATTTTAACACTTCATCATATAAGAACTTTTCACTTAACTCACTTCAGGAGAATCATAGCAACACACAGGTAAATTCCCATAACCGTAGGATATGCAAGTCTCTAAGTAGTGGTCCAAGCCACCATAGCCCTTCCGGAATCCGCTTCCACTTAACAAGCCATAATAGAAAAATGCTTTTGATTAACATCAATTACGGCGGCCGACAAGCCTCACACGTACCGCCACAAATCAAACGCATAACTTGATCACGCTGAATGAACTGATCACTGACCCCAATATGCCAATTCAACTATGGTTGATCAATCTACCTCCTTACAGTTTATCCTTGATTGCCTTGGAAATAATACTAACTCTCTTCAACACATAACATACTCCCTCTACACTCACCCCGAGTGACCTTGAGTCACGAGACCATACTGCCTCAAATCCCATGAACTATTTCATATCTCTCTAATGCTACACCACAAGTCAAAATATCATAGAACATTCTGGGCACCTTCTCATAAGCTGTTACAAATCTTGATCCTTAATTGTACTCATAGGCTTGAAATCATTGGGCACTACACTTTATCCCTTGGGATCTACTAGGGCCGTTGCTGAGAGCCACCCGCTCTGACTTGGTCCCGAATATAATCAACTCCATGAATCTTCTAGCACATTAATACCCTCTTAACGAAGCACCTGGCAGAATCACTCCCCCTTGAACCCGCTTCTATACAAGGCATAAATCCTGAATCCTTCCCCAAGTTTGAACATGAGCCAATAAGGCCAACCATAGCACGCCCCCAACAATTCATTTACTCATTTTACTACTTATGGTCTTTTCCCGTAGCTGAAATAGCCCAACAATATGCTAATAACCTGAAACCTCGTGAGCAGTTAACTCCGCAACCCCATCATAAGAGGTGGGACTCTCCCACTTAGCTTGAAGCCATTATTTCACAACTCTGGAATTCACCAAGATTCCCTAGCTTCCATCGACATAACCTTGCACGATTAACCGCACAAATTCTCGGATTCATTCTGCAAAACCCCATTCTTTTATACTCTGATTCGCCCACTACATTTGCACGACCGATCTCCTTGCTACATAACCAATAAAATTCTTCGCCGAAGCCTCGCCAACCACGCCACCGCTACCCTGCTCACAGGAAATAACCCACCTGTGGAAATCACTCCCCGCCATCTTCCAATGCTGCTGCACGGGATACAATCACTATGACATCAATAACCCATCCTGAGTCCAAGCTCACTCTCTAGCTGTACCAGTCCATTTACCCCTTGTGGACATCAATTGGATGTGCGGCAACACCTTTTCAATTCCGAGTTATGCTGCATCCTTCTTCATTTCGAGCAGCTCCTTTTCGTCATACCAAATCTCCGGCCGCACAAGAATCCCTACTTCAAATTAGGCCCGTAGACCCCAATAATTAAGCACCAATATTCTCAAATCGTTCCAAACTCTCCTTAAGGCGCATAGTCATCTTATTACCAATCCCTATACAGCTCTGCCACTCTCCCACTTTGGGCAAACTCGCTCCTTTAATCAACTGCTCGACCTACGCTTCTTATACCTGGCCCTTTAGAAGTTCAAAACTCTGCTTGACACTTCCCACGTGTTTCCTCATCTTTTGTTGCTCAGTTGTTGCCTTAATAAAATGTATATTCCTGGAACTTGAATCCACAATTCGTTACTAACTTTAAACTTTTCCGAAGGTCATCTTTCTCGAACCGTCAACATTTGAAATACTGGTTCAATCCTAACCCACCGCATCCTGCAATGCCTGATGGTTGTATCTCTGATACTAT
The DNA here is from genome assembly GCF_001879085.1 of Nicotiana attenuata. Lineage (NCBI taxonomy): Eukaryota > Viridiplantae > Streptophyta > Magnoliopsida > Solanales > Solanaceae > Nicotiana > Nicotiana attenuata. The sequence goes on along the minus strand of NC_031995.1, from coordinate 114,065,692 downwards.
TTCACAATATCTTGCCCCAAGGGCGAGTTGTAGCAGATTATTACATCGACGAACTTAGTACGTTCCATTAGGGCCACGACACCCCATCATAGAAGAAAGCTCCACCACGCTTGCAATTACCAAGTCTCATTACTTCCACCAGCCCACATCTGACCACCCTTAGTCGGACTGCCTTTCCCTTGCCGGGAATTAAATGATGAACCCCTTGATTACACACTGAGTAAACCTCCCTTCAAGTCATTCACTGCCCCGATGCTGTGAGCACGTGATTTTTGCCCTAAGTGAATTACTCCCATAAATTCAAAATAAAATAACTTCTTTTCATTATTTGCAATTTTATGGATTTTTGTGGCATTTTTTGTTAATTGTTTGCATTTGTTTGTGCACGTTTATTGTTGCTTAATTCATGAAAAATACAAAAATACCTGGCATTTGCATTTAGGATTTAATTTCATGTTTTAGGATTAATTAGTAATTAAATTGCGTTTAAAACAAAATATAAAGAAAATAACAAAAATAGTCCATTTTTGCATTTTTAATTGTTAATTGTTGAGTTTGTCATGAGTTTAGGACTTAATCAATTTTTAGGAATTAATTAGCTTAATTTTGGAAATAAATTAGGTCTTTATTTTAATTTTGCATTTTTACAAAATCAGAAAAATAAATACAAAATGAAAACAAAAAAAAGGGGAAATAAAAGAAAACAATTTAAAAAAGAAGGTCTTAGTAAGAGACCCGAATTGGGCCACTTCTTCTTAATTCTGCCTAGCCCAAATGCCCAAATCCACTCCCAGAACCGGCCCACACCCGTCCCTTACCCGGTCCGCCTCATATGGAGTCAAAACGACACCGTTTAGAGCAAGATTAATCTAGGCCGTCGAGGTTGTGTTGATCTAACGGCCTGGAAGCTGGGGTCTTATTGATATAAAACGGTCGGATATCCCATAACCCCCCCCCCCCCCGTGTCGTCTCTCTCAGAAGCCCTTCGTAACGCCGACGTAAGCCGCCGGCCGGAAATCGCCTCCGCCGGCGGCGATGCTCCAAACCACCCCAAATTTACACCCCATGACCCTCTTCTCATCCCCTTTCCATATCCATGGCTATTTCTTTCAAATCTCAGCCAATCGTCTCGAATCTTAGATCGAGAATCCGGCCAAAAACCCTACCTACTCCAAATCCGCCCAAATTTACACCATACATTCCTCTCGCCTCCCTCTTTCTAAACCCTCAACCAGTTTCCCTCGAATATGACCATGACCTCTTGAATATTAATTCGAAGTTTCGGACCAAAACCCTAATTTCCTAAAACTCATCAAATTGATACCACATGGCCTCCTCACTCCCCTCATAAAGAATCCATTGTCAGTAATGTTCGAATTTCATTGGAGTTGCTCGAATTTTGAATCTGAAAGCAGCATGACTTTAGAGGTTATACAGATAAGTCTTCCTCTCTTTGTGTTTGATTTCTGTGCTTTGCTTCAAGTAGTTTCTTCGTGCTCGTCGTTCTTTCCTGATTAGTAATTTAGGGTTTTCTTTTATTTGTTTTTCTCATTTTTTTGAACCAGTGTTTGAATGCTTGAACCTGTTTCTGATTTATTTTCCTTAATCAATAATAGTTTGTTCTTTTCCCTTTTTCTTTGTTTAATTTTGTTTTCCTCATAATTTTTGATCTCTAGTTTAATTTTCGTCTAGGATGATTCTGCCTACATAGTTTCTAATGTTAGTCGATTCTGTGATTCCTGTTTGATTTCATGAATAATTTCTGATTTGAATTACACTTTAGTTCCCATTTTTGAATTACACTTTAGTGAATTTAAGTGACGCGGTTCGAGACATGTTTTCACGACGTTGCAAGTCTCTCTAAAATAATAATAAAAGCGGCTCAAAGCTAAAAAGCATATAAGTTGAAACATGTTTTAAAATCAAATAACTAAGCCAAATATGACAGTTGAGCGACCGTGCTAGAACCACGGAACCCGGGAATGCCTAACACCTTCTCCCGGGTTAACAGAATTCCTTACTCGGATTTCTGGATCGCGGACTGTTAAACAGAGTCAATAATTTCCTCGATTCGGGATTCAACCGGTGACTTGGGACACCATTAATCTCCCAAGTGGCGACTCTGAATCTTAATAAACAAATCTCCTCTCGATTGTTCTTTAATTGGAAAAACTCCTTTACGCGCTGGCGGGTGTAGTGAAAAAGGAGGTGTGGCAGCTCTGGCGACTCTGCTGGGGACACAAGCCTAGAACTTCGGTTCAGGGTTTAAGAATTCAAGCTTAGAATAATTGTTATGTTTGGCTTTATCTGATTTTCCTACATGTTTCCTGCTAAATGTGCTAAATGCTTTAACGCTTTGATATTATCTGAACTGTATATAAACTGTGTCGAAACCCTTCTCTTCTCACCACCGGGGATGTGCTTACTGGTTGAGACTCCCTATTCTGTGTCATACCCTGAAATAAGAAAGAGGCTCGAACAAGTTACTAAGCCGGACGATCTTGTGGGTCCCCGGTACGTAACCCCCTCCTCTGCTCGAGTTGTCCGCTCGGGTACACAGTCTAGAACATATACCTAGGTTTTGAACCTAGAATAACTTGACCTCATGCCGGATCCCTAGTAGGAACGCTTATTTGCATCACGTGCATATGACTTAGGGGACTCAACACAGGGGTTGGGTCCGTCTAGGACAGGTATACCCGGAATAATGGACCATCCTGATGCATCCTACTTGTGCATTTATCTGTTTTGGACTCGCATGCTGACCGACTTTGAATATCCGGAAAAATTGAAAAAAAAACAAAAAGGGGAAAAGAGAAAATAGCAGTGTAGAGAGTTAATTACCTATATTAGAAAAATCAATGTCCAAGTAGTGCCGAAATTCTGCCGGATTTTTGAGAAAAATGAAAGAACAAAGAAAAGTATTTTTTTAGTTTAGTTAGTTTAGTTTAGTTTGTTTTGTTTGCCAATGGAAAAGAAAAACAAAAAGAATTTTATTTTCAAATTAGTTTGTTTTATTTGCCACTGAAAAAGAAAATATAAAAAGAGTCTTGCTTTCAGAAATACTGTATTTGCCAACAAAAAAAAAAGAGTCTAGTTTTCGAATATAGTTAGTTTTATTTGACCGAACTATGCTGGTTTGATTCTCACCGGATGTGAGATACGTAGGCAACCCTCATCGGGTCCAACCACCGTTTATCAAAAATAGCCAAAAAATACCAAGACTTTAACTTTTTGTCAAAATAAGTCGGGTGCCGCCATTCTTGTTTAATATAAGCCGAATGTCCCCAAAAGGGCGCCGGAAGGCTGTTTTTGTAAGAACAGCCACCCTGAGTCATTTTAAAATGATTTGCGGGCACAACCTTAAAATCTCCCTCCCGGAAGTGCTGAGAGGCCGTATTTGCAAAACCAAGTCTTTGCTTTCTTAAATAATTTTTTTTAAAAGTAGCCAGTTTTCTTTTAAGTCACAATAAGTCAGCTTTCTTTAAATAGTCACACTTTCCCTTAGAACTCCTTGTCCAGGATGACCCAGTTGACATTGAAACCTTCTCAGTCTTGCGCAGGCCCGTGGCAATGCAGAGTGATGCCCCGCGGGCCCCAGGGTTTGAAGCTTTGATGTATTCCTAGTTAATCGAGTCTGTATTTTTGTTTTTGAGTCTGTTTTTGTAACTCCCCTTTTTGAGAAAAAGAAAAATAAATAGTCTGGTAGCTTTTGTAATCGCAGTTGTTATTAATGAAAAATTGAGAAAAATTCCCCAAAATTGTTTCATTATTTTCGCATTTGTTTGCAAGACTACGCTCGGTCTGATTCACGCGGGGTCGTGATACGTAGGCAATCTCCATAGGATTCGACCGTAACTAAATGAAAAAAAAAAAAAGGAAAAACAAGAAAAGAATGAAAGGAAAGAGGTGAAAAATAAGAAAGGAAAGAAAAACAAAAGAGGGAAAAAGAAAAACAAAAAGAAAATAAGAAACCAAACAAAAGCAAACAAGAGAAAATAAAAAGGGAGCAAAGGAAAGAAAAGAGCAGAAAAACAATTTTGAGGAAAGGAGCGAATAGGAACAAGGAAAAACCAAGGCAAAAGAAAAAGAAGGGAAAGAAAAGAGGGAAAAATAAAAGAAAAAAAAAACAAGAGAAAAGAGAAGAGAAAGGGTCCTATTGGAAATAAAGAAAAATGAAAGCCGGGATGACGCATGCAACCAAGCGAAGTCATAATAGAAATGGTTAACTGCTTAGGTGCATTCATTCCCCAAATGTGCGGTTATCTATCTGTTAACGCTCTAACTGCTAACAAAGTTGTTGTCGATGATGAGTCCAGGCAGGTGGTTTAGTTGGTTGTCATCCTGGCAACCCATTCCTACAACACCCGGTCAAAAAACAAACTGAACATGACAGGCCAAGAATCAGATACCAGTATCATGGACCCGTCAAAAGAGGTAGACGTGGTGGATGTCAAAGCAATGAGGGAAGAGATGTATAAGTTGAGGCAGCAGATNAGCTTCATTTTGGATATTAGTAGATTTTTGTGTTTAGCTCATTGTGGAATCGGTAATTTAAACGCACGAATATCATATTGATCATCTAATGTCCCTAATTTGTTAGCGTATTGTTTCAAATTCGTATGGTCCAGTCATAAGCCCAAAACGCTGAGGGCATTTCCTACTGGTCCGGTCTTTTACTATTGCTGAGGCCCAAATATTAAGTAATTCACATTAACAGGGATGACACAATTCTCTTTTTGTGGGCTGGCCTCGAAGCCCATTGTGCTAATGGCTGTTCCTGGGTTGATTCCGATAATGTTCATCTAGTGACGGTAATTAACTAAGGTTCTTTAGAGACAAACCCAATAGAAAATTATAGTTTGCTCTAGGATGGCCTTTAAATAATAAGATGAGATGAGCCTCGCCAAACAAAAATGCATAAATTGTGGGGCCCTCGTTAAATACTTATATTAAAATACTTAGAGTTCGGGGCGTGCCGTTTAGCGAATTTCACGGTCCTTCGCAAAGATAATAATGCGTTAGTCTCCTTAGGCGCGTATTTTAATAACATTACACTCCTAAACTCGGCTGCGCATTTATGTGACCCAAATCCAAACCTTAACGAAGTCGAAATGTGTCAACAACCACGGGTGCATTTATGTGACGTGGTTCGAAATACGTTTTCACGACGTTGTAATTCTCATTAACAATAATTATAAAGCGGTTCAAGGTTTAAAATCACATAAGTTAAAACATGTTTTGAAATCAGATTTTGCCAAATATAGCAGTTGAGCGACCGTGCTAGAACCACGGAACTCGGAGTGCCTAACCCCTTCTCCCGGGTTAACAAAATTCCTTACCCGGATTTCTGGTTCGCGACTGTAATACAGAGTCAAACCCTTTCCTCGATTCGGGATTCAAACCGGTGACTTGGGACACCATTAATCTCCCAAGTGACGACTCTGAGTCTTTAATAAACAAATCCCGTTTCGATTGTCCTTTAATTGGAAAAACTCCTTTACGCCCTTCCCGGGGGTGTAGGAAAAAGGAGGTGTGACAGCTCTGGCGACTCTGCTGGGGAAACAAACCCAGAACTTCGGTTCAGGGTTTACGAATTTGAGCTTAGAATAATTGTTATGTTTGGCTTTATCTGATTTTCCTACATGTTTCATGCTAAATGTGGTAAATGCTTTACCGCTTTGATATTATCTGAACTGTACATAAACTGTGCCGAAACCTTTCTCTTCTCACCTCCGGGGATGTGCTTACTGGTTGAGACTCCCTATTATGTTAGTGTCATACCATAAAATAAGAAAGAGGCCGGACAAGTTACTAAGCCAGATGGCCTTTTGATTCCCGGTACGTAGCCCCCTCCTCGACTCGAGTTGTCCGCTCGGGTACACAGTCTACAACCTATACCCAGGTTTTGAACCTAGAATAACTTGACTTCATGCCGGATCCCTAGTAGGAACGCTTATCTGCATCACGTGCATTTTGACTTAGGGGACTCAACACAGGGGTTGGGTCCGTCTAGGACAGGTGTACCCGGAATAATGGACCATCCTGATGCATCCTACTTGTGCATTTATCTGTTTTGGATTCGCATGCTGACCGGCTTTGAATATCTGGGAAAAATTGAAAACCAAAAGAGAAAAAGAGAAAATAGCAGTGTAGAGAGTTAATTACCTATATTAGAAAAGCCAATGTCCAAGTAATGCCGAAATTCTGCCGGATTTTTGAGAAAATGAAAGAAAAAAGAAGAAAAGTATTTTTAGTTTGTTTTCTTTGCCAATGGAAAAGAAAAACAAAATGAGTTTTATTTTCAAATTAGTGTGTTTTTGCCACTGAAAAAGAAAATATAAAAAAAGAGTCTTGCTTTCGGAAATAGTGTATTTGCCAACAAAAAACAAAAGAGTTTAGTTTTCGAAAATAGTTAGTTTTATTTGCCCGAACTACGCAGGTTTGATTCTCACCGGATGTGAGATACGTAGCAACCCTCATCGGGTCCAACCTCCCCTTTTCAAAAATAGCCAAAAATGCCAAAATTTTTAATTTCGTCATGAATAAGTCGGGTGACGCCATTCTTGTCAAAAAATAAGCCAAATGGACCCAAAAGCGCGCCGGAAGGCTGTTTTTGCAAGAACAGCCACCCTGAGTCATTTTAAAATGGTTTGCGGGCAAAGCCTTAAAATCTCCCTTTCGGAAGTGCTGAAAGGCCGTATTTGCAAAACCGAGTCTTTGTTTTCTCAAAATAAATATTTTTGAAAACTAGCCACTTTTCTTTTAAAGTCACAATAAGTCAGCTTTATTTCCCTCAGAACTCCTTGTCCAGGATGACCCAGTTGACATTGAAACCTTCTCAGTCTTGCGCAGGCCCGTGGCAGTGCCGAGTGATGCGCCGCGGGCCCCAGAGTTTGAAGCTTTGATGTATTCCTAGTTAATCGAGTCTGTATTTTTGTTCTTGAGGCTGTTTGTGTAACTCCCCTTTTTTAGGAAAAGAAAAACAAATAGTCTGGTAGCTTTTGTAATCGCAGTTGCTATTAATGAAAAATTGAGAAAAATTCCCCAAAAAATTGTTTCCTTATTTTCGCATTTGTTTGCAAGAACTACGCTCGGTCTGATTCACGCGGGGTCGTAATACGTAGGCAATCTCCATAGGATTCGACCGTAACTAAATAAAAAAAAAGGAAAAACAAGAAAAGAATGAAAGGAAAGAGGTGAAAAACAAGAAAGGAAAGAAAAACAAAAGAGGGAAAAGAAAATAAGAAACCAAACAAAGGCAAACAAGAGAAAATAAAAGGGAGCAAAGGAAAGAAATGAGCGGAAAAACAATTTTGAGGAAAGGAGCGAACAGGAACAAGGAAAAACCAAGGCAAAAGAAAAAAAACGAGGGAAAAATAAGAGAGAAAAGCGAAAGGAAAGAGGTGAAAAATAAGAAAGAAAAGGAAATATCGAGAAAGGGAGAGAATAGGAACAAGAGAAGACAAAGACAAGAGTGAAAAGAAGAAGAAGAACAAGAAAAAAAAAACAAGAGAAAAGAGAAGAGAAAGTGTGCAATTGGAAATAAAGAAAAATGAAAGCCGGGATGATGCATGCAACCAAGCGAAGTCATAATAGAAATGGTTAACTGCTTAGGTGCATTCATTCCCCAAATGTGCGGTTATCTATCTTTTAACGCTCTAACTGCTAACAAAGTTGTTGTTGATGATGAGTCCAGGCAGATGGTTTAGTTGGTTGGCATCCTGGCAACCCATTCCTACAACACCCGGTCAAAAAACAAACTGAACATGACAGGCCAAGAATCAGATACCAGTATCATGGACCCGTCAAAAGAGGTAGACGTGGTGGATGTCAAAGCAATGAGGGAAGATATGTATAAGTTGAGGCAGCAGATGGTCGAGATGCATCAGGCCTGAGCTAAGGGTCAGCCGACGCCAGTTTATCCCGCCAATCCAGCATATGTCCCACCTTTGGCTCAGTCCCAGGAGCCTCCTACTGTGAATTCCTTGCCAACTTTCCCTTTTTACCAACAGGGTTATGGCACCACCTCCTATCCTCCCCAAGCTCCGCTACCCAAACAAAACCCTCCTCCACCAATCACCTCTATCTTTGTGGCACCTCCACCTGCCACATTGCAAAGATCTTCCAGTGAGCCATTGTTTCAAACTCACGACAGCCAGTACTACTCTCCTGAGCCTACCTTTAAAGCTCCTGAGCCATATTCCTACACCCCTCACTTTGAGCTCCCGGTGGAAACTGACAAGCCGCTTAAGAATCCGGAACAGGAAGAGATGTTTCGAAAAGTAAAAAGCCTGGAGCAATCCTTCAGGAACATGCAAGGATTGAGTGGCCAAGTCAGTGTGGCCTACAAGGATTTGTGCTTGTTTCCCGATGTCCAGTTTCCAGCGGGATTCAAGCTACCCAAGTTTGATATGTATGACGGACACGGTGATCCGGTGGTACATCTAAGGGGATTCTGCAGCAAAATGAGAGGAGTTGGGGGAAGGGACGAGTTATTAATGGCATACTTCAGTCAAAGTCTAAGTGGTGCGGCCTTGGAATGGTACACTCGACAGGATCATGCTCGTTGGTACACTTGGGATGATTTGGCCCAGGCATTTGCATGCCACTTTTAGTATAATCTCGAAATCGTCCCGGACCGTCTGTCACTGGCTAAAATTGAGAAAAGCCCGAGGAAAACTTCAGAGAGTACGGTTTCCGGTGGAGAGAGCAAGCGGCAAGAGTCGATCCTCCAATGAAAGAGAGCGAGATGGTTGATTATTTTCTACAGGCTCTTGGAACCTCACTCTACTAATTGGTCACTGGGGTTCAAGCAGTGGGGGAAACTTTCAATCGAGGTTAGTGAAAATGGGAAGTATGGTGGAGGAGGGGGCTTAAATCCAACAAAATCAATAAGCTATTCAGGCAAATCAAGGCAACTACCCAGGCTATCCAGAAGCAGCATTGGAGGGGTTATTGGGAAAGAAAAAGGACAGAAGATGTTATGCAGTAGTTTGAATCAAGAGCTTGGTCCAGGGACCCATCAACCGAAGTTTACAACCAACCTCGACCCAACCCGCAAAACTATCCCCGAGTCCACATAATCCACTCAAGTATATCCCTTGAACAATGTTCGGTCATATGTCCATCATCAAGGTCACTCCCTTGGCCGAGCCCCAGCGCGCATAATGCCTCCTTGCCATCAACACTTTGTTCGAGCACCCAACCAACGCCTTGAAAGAACAGTGGGCAGGAAGAGAAACAGCAAGGAAAGCGAAATAGTTTCACGCAATTGGGGAGTCTACACGAGGCTTTTTTGAAAAGTTAAGGCATTCTGGCTTGATTGAGCCGCTCCTCGGCTTATACTCAGATCCCACATGCAAAAGGCTTTGAGTCCTATTTGTACGATGCATGTACCACTCTAATGTCCAAGGCATAGCATTGAAGATTGTCGTTCTTTGAAAAGGGAAATAGAAAGAATGATTCAAGAAGGAGGGGTAATTGCGACTCAATGACAGTGACAGGGAGCATGCGAATCCTCTTGGGAACTTGCTGAATGAAGTTGTGTAAATGAAGTTGTTAATATTCTGTAGATCCCAATGTGGCTAAGATGCCGAGCTTGGTAATTGGAAGATGCTCCATTTCTTGGCTAGCTGAGAGGAAAGTTCTTGGTGAGCTTAGTTTGGTGTCATTTCTGTTTGCCGGTTATTTCAGGGTGTAATCGGATAGTGTTCTTGTGCCTCAAATCCTTCTATCCTTTCATCATGTCTAGTTCCTTTAGTCATTCAGTGTCATCTAGGTTTGTTTTAGGATTGGACCCCAGTTTATGTAGTTTGTTTTGTTGTTTAAACCCTTTCACCGTCAGTCTAATGCAATTCTCTGTTTCCTGCCATTTTGTTTAATTTTCTTCTCCTTTTACAATTCTTTTCATGCTGGTTCTGGTGACATGACATGCACGCATAATTCTCAGCCTGGTTTTTAAAAGTCAGTTTAGTAATGAAGCAATGAAACAATGTTGAAGATGTAAGGACATTCGAGGGCAATACGTAAGGGCATTTTGAGAGCACTTCGAGCCCAAACTGTGTGAAACTGGGGCAAACGGAACATAAAGAAATACTGTTGAAATGCATCATGCCACATCGGCTCGAAACCAAAGGCAAGTTCGCCCCAAGTCTACAGGGGTCGTTCATGGTACCAGATTGTTGTCCAATGGTGCTAGGTAATTGACAAATGTAGAAGGCAAATGTGTGGATATGGTTAGTAATTCCGGTGCAATCAAAAGATGTTACGTATGTTTTCCTCATGTTTGTTTAATTGTGTAGTTTGTACTTGGCATGTTTTGGAGATTGGAATGACGAAGGCATTTTGTTCTGCTATCCAAACACTTTATCCTTTGTTTTTGAGCCTCGGTTATTTTCTTGCATACCCCTCTTTCGGAATCAATAATAAAACTCGTAAGCCCGAGCGGGGAAGGAAAGTGGAGAAACAAGAGAAAACAGTGAAAAGAAAAAGAAGAAAAAAGAAAAAAAGAAGAGACAAGAAAGGAAAAGAAAAGCAAAAACAAGAGAAAAGAAAAAGAAAAAAGAAAAGAAAAAAGAAGAGAAAATAAAAGAAAAGAAAAGAAAAGAGAAGGAAAAGAAAAGAAATGAAAAGAAAGAAAAGGAAAGTGGAAGACAGGAAAGACCGCAACAACAAAGTAATTCTATGGCATGAACTACGTTTGACTTGATCCCGAAAGGGTACGTAGGCAGCCTCCCTCTGAGGTTCAGTCACACCAAAATAAAAATCCAAAAGTCCCCAAAAAAGAAACTGGGCAGAAGTTGTGGTTGCCGTGAGAAATCTGATTCCGAAAGTTGTAATTTTTGAACCCAAGTTGAATTGTTTTGAGCCTTTGATACCCTTCCTTCCTAACCCTGTCCAAAAGCCTGCATTACGGTCCAAAGAAAGACCTTCCGATCAGTCTTGGAGCGATGGCAAGTTGAGCAAGTGGAGGTGATTCATGTCAGGGGCAACACTCCGGTCCAAGCAGAAAAAAATAATGAAAATGAGAGAGTCTTATTGGTGAAAACCCTCACGTGCACCGTAAGGCGACGAGAGCTGAGAGAAATAAAAATAAGAGGGTCTTATTGGTGAAAACCTTCACAGGCACCATGAGGCGACTGTAAGTTGAGAGAAAGAACAAAATGAGAGAGGCTTGATGCTGAAAACCCTACGGGCACCACAAGTCGAATAAGGATTGAGAATCAGATGGGAAATCACCAGACGAAGATTGTGAAAGATGACAGAGCAGCGAAGCCCAGTTTCACAGTTTGGGGGTATAATAGGAGCTGAACATCAGATTTGCCTAACAGAATAGGCCGCAGGTGCATGTCATGGTCATTAGAGTTAGTATCCACATCCGATAGGTTTCTACTTTGTAGTTTTCTTGTTAGGAATCATCTCTTTCCATTGTCCTCTACTCTATTCCTTTTGTCTTGTTTACTTCATCTTCCCGAGTCAATTCGGCCATAACAAGTTAGAAATGATTTCAAAATTTGCCACCAGATTTCCAATTGCACAAAACGGGATCTGGCTAGTACATCAAAGTGTCATAAGTCAAGAAAGAACAACAAGCGCACTGAGTTGGTAACAATCAACATGCTTTGGGATTCGTGCAAAATACAAAGGCTTGGTACATATCAATTCATGAACAATGCAACATATAGAGGGTGTTGGGTGAACGGATCAAAGGTATTTTCTGTGAAAAGATTAACAAAAAGGGGGGGGGGGTAAACCAGTAACAAGCGAGGTATTCCAAGCAGAAATCAAAGTTATTGTTGGAATATGGCAAGTGAAGGAGCAATAGACCCCAAGGCCAAGGCCAGTAGTTTAAGTCAAGAAAGAACAGCATACACACTGAGTGGGTGGCAATTGACGCGTTTTGGGATTCATGTGAAACAGAAGGTTTGGTAAATGTCAGCTCAAGAGCAATGCAACAGATAAAGGGTATTGGGGCTGGACGGAGAAGAGGTATTTTCTGTGGTAAGGGTGACAGAGAAATTGGTTAATCAATAAGCAAGCAATGTCTTTCAATCGAAGTTATCATGGCACGTGAAGGAGCGATCGTACTCAAAGCCAAAGCCACAAACCAACCACCATGTTTACACCTTTAGGAGACGCACTTCCTAAATATTGAGTTCATTCATAGGAGACGCACTTCCTAATTTTAGTCACTAAAGTTTTTATCCCTAGGAGACGCATTTCCTAGCCTTGGTCATTTAAATTCACCCTTAGGAGACGCACTTCCTAATTTGGTTCATTCAGGTTTTATTTTAGCAGACGCATTTGCTAGTCAAAGTTTTGGTTTTACTCGTAGGAGACGCACATCCTAGTCTAGTCTTTAGTTCACTCTCTTCATTGCATCAGTAGTATAGGTGGTTTACAATTTTGCTAACAACTCACAAATCTTCCTAGTCCAAACTGGGGCAGAAAATTTTCTTTGTTTGTCTATTTTGTTGCAGTCAGGAGCCCACCTGGAGAACAAGGGAATACTTTTCGAGTTTCAGCAATCAGGCGCCCACCTGGAGAACAAGGGAAGTACAATTCAAATTCTATCCTTTAATTTTTAATATTTGATAACATGATGTGCCCAGCCACCACACTGGGGCAGTAAATTTTCTTTGTTTGTCTGTTTTGTTGAAGTCAGGAGCCCACCTGGAGAACAAGGGAACGTTTCAAGTTCAGCAATCAGGAGCCCACCTGGAGAACAAGGGAATACTTTTCAAGTTCAGCAATCAGGAGCCCGCCTGGAGAATAGAGGCATATATTTCAAATTTCAGCAGTCAAGCGTCACTCGGAGGAATGGCAAAACATCTCCGATCACAATGCAAGGCAACAATGCAAGAATTCCATCGGAAGAATACAAGTTCAAGGCAACACAAGAGCAAGTTTGAAGACATAGATAGGACTATTTTTGTAATTCATAGATCATAGCTCAGGCTAGCTTCTTTTTATTTCGACCTGGTGTAATAAGGAGGTCAGCAGGCAGTAACCGCAGCAACAGTAGTGAAATCACAGCTCCTGGTAGTCCCAGCTACCAAACCTTCCCGAACTACACTGACCTGATTCCTTTTTAGCCAAGGATATGAAGGCAACCTCTGAAGCAGGGCGCGGCCAACTCTTTCAAAATGCTTCACACGGAGTATTCAAACGGGCAAAAATCGCTCGTATCCGCTCACTTGTCTTTGCCCGAGAACTCTTCGTGTTCCCGAGCAAAGAGGGGCAGCTGTGAGCACGTGATTTTTGCCCTAAGTGAATTACTCCCATAAATTCAAAACAAAATAACTTCTTTTCATTATTTGCATTTTTATGGAATTTTGTGGCATTTTTTGTTAATTGTTTGCATTTGTTTGTGCACGTTTGTTGTTGCTTAATTCATGAAAAATACAAAAATACCTGGCATTTGCATTTAGGATTTAATTTCATGTTTTAGGATTAATTAGTAATTAAATTGCGTTTAAAACAAAATATAAAGAAAATAACAAAAATAGTCCATTTTTGTATTTTTAATTGTTAATTGTTGAGTTTGTCATGAGTTTAGGACTTAATCAATTTTTAGGAATTAATTAGCTTAATTTTGGAAATAAATTAGGTCTTTATTTTAATTTTGCATTTTTACAAAATCAGAAAAATAAATACAAAATGAAAACAAAAAAAAGGGGAAATAAAAGAAAACAATTTAAAAAAGAAGGTCTTAGTAAGAGACCCGAATTGGGCCACTTCTTCTTAATTCTGCCTAGCCCAAATCCACTCCCAGAACCGGCCCACACCCGTCCCTTACCCGGTCCGCCTCATGTGGAGTCAAAACGACACCGTTTAGAGCAAGATTAATCTAGGCCGTCGAGGTTGTCTTGATCTAACGGCCTGGAAGTTGGGGTCTTATTGACATAAAACGGTCGGATATCCCATACCCCCCCCCCTCCCGTGTCGTCTCTCTCAGAAGCCCTTCGTAACGCCGCCGGCCGGAAATCGCCTCCGCCGGCGGCGATGCTCCAAACCACCCCAAATTTACACCCCATGACCCTCTTCTCGTCCCCTTTCCATATCCATGGCTATTTTCTTTCAAATCTCAGCCAATCGTCTCGAATCTTAGATCGAGAATCCGGCCAAAAACCCTACCTCCTCCAAATCCGCCCAAATTTACACCATACATTCCTCTCGCCTCCCTCTTTCTAAACCCTCAACCAGTTTCCCTCGAATATGACCATGACCTCTCGAACATTAATTCGAAGTTTCGGACCAAAACCCTAATTTCCCAAAACTCATCAAATTGATACCACATGGCCTCCTCACTCCCCACATAATCCATTGTCAGTAATGTTCGAATTTCATTGGAGTTGCTCGAATTTTGAATCTGAAAGCAGCATGACTTTAGAGGTTATACAGATAAGTCTTCCTCTCTTTGTGTTTGATTTTTGTGCTTTACTTCAAGTAGTTGTTTCTTCGTGCTCGTCGTTCTTTCCTGATTAGTAATTTAGGGTTTTCTTTTATTTGTTTTTCTCATTTTTTTTCGAACCAGTGTTTGAATGCTTGAACCTGTTTCTGATTTATTCTCCCTAATCAATAATAGTTTGTTCATCTCCCTTTTTCTTTGTTTAATTTTGTTTTCCTCATAATTTTTGATCTCTAGTTTAATTTTCGTCTAGGATGATTCTGCCTAAATAGTTTTTAAAGTTAGTCGATTCTGTGATTCCTGTTTGATTTCATGAATAATTTCTGATTTGAATTACACTTTAGTTCCCATTTTTCTACTGATTGGTCAATGATAAGTTCTTAGAATTTCACTGGATTTCTACTTTGTTCTTCATGTCGTTTGGATTTTGCTCAATCTGATTTGGTCTTAATCTTAACTTTCATTGAGTTGATAAGTGGAAGTTGATGTTACCATTAGTTTAAATTTAGCCTTAGGGTTCGAATGTCAATTAGGAGTTAATTTCGGTGATTAATTAGTCAATTATTAGGTTTTCTTATTGGTATTGGTTGGTTATAGCTGAATAGTTTAGGCTTATTAAGTAGCTAGAGTTACCTTTTGACTAAGGTGACAGGTAAAAGGGTTGGGTTCAGTTAGGATTGGGTTAGTAAATTTCAGGAAAAAAGCAAGGGTAATTGGGGTAATTCAAGGGCAGGGAATCTTTAATGGCTGAATAAGAACCCCCTAGAGTCTTCTAGATGGGGGTTAAAACTGAAAATTGCAGAAAGTTAGATGTTAACTTGAGAAGCAAGTTAAAAAATAGAGGACTGATCTGAAAATAAAGAGGGACTAGGATAGAAAACTAAAAATTGAGGGCTGCCCTCCCTTATGCCTATAAAAGGCAGTCCTCTTTGCCTTAAGCCACAAGTTTGGAGCCTCTAAAAATTCCCCCTCATTGTCCACAAGTTTCAGATCTGAAATTTGAAATCCAAACTCCAAATCTTCAAAAAATCTAAAAAAAGAAACAGAAATGCAGTAAAAATCAAAAATACTGTTACATTGCATTTTATAGGTTAATTCTGAGTTTTAGGCAATGATCTTCATCTCTTCTAATCGCTGAAGCTTGCTTGAAGTATATTAGTTCTATTACGAGTGATTTTGAGTCTAATTAAGCTGGTTTGAGTTGAATTTTTGTCTGCTGAAAGTTTCAGAGGTGTTCTGTGTTCATTTTCAAGTTTATTTGGGTTATTTGCTGAGTGTGTGAATTTCTGGGTTCAATCTCATGCTGGTTTGGGTTTATTCAAGTTTATTTGGTTGATTGTTGATGCCGTCCTTCTCTAAATTCAATTCTGGACTGGTTTGATATCGTTTGCTGAGCTGTGAACTCAATTTTAAACTGCTGTTTGACATCTGCTGCTGCTGATCTCTCCTTTTCCTTCTTATTTACAACTTCCAGGTACATACCTCTCTAGAATCCCTTTGTATTGCTGAAAGGCTGATTTGAAGAAGGAAATATGAGGATTAGAAGATCTGTTGCATTTACGTGTCTGCTTGTGCATTAGAATTGCAGTTTCATTCAATAGTTCTCTGTATTTGTAGGATGGTTTCTATCATTTTCTCTTTTGAATACATTGTAATTAAAAACTGGACACTTAGTGTTTGCACATAGATTATTCTATACAGCATGTAAGTCTGTAATTGCAGCAGGACTTCGCGTGAATTCGAATAGGTCTAATAGTCCTTTGGTCTGAATTACTAAGTCATCTGTCCAATAGTCATCCATTTCTGATTTGAATAGGGTCGTTATGCTTGGCTATGAATTGACACTTGAATCAACGTAATTGGACTGGAAATCATAATTTACTCTAGTCTAGTAGTCGAGTAGTTTCATTCAGAATTAGTAATTATATCTTGTGTATGATCTAGCTTCATTTTGGATATTAGTAGATTTTTGTGTTTAGCTCATTGTGGAATCAGTAATTCAAACGCACGAATATCATATTGATTATCTATTGTCCCTCATTTGTTAGCGTATTTTTTCAAATTCGTATGGTCCAGTCATAAGCCCAAAATGCTGAGGGCATTTCCTACTGGTCCGGTCTTTTACTATTGCTGAGGCCCAAATGTTAAGTAATTCACATTAACAGGGATGACACAATTCTCTTTTTGTGGGCTGGCCTCGAAGCCTATTGTGCTAATGGCTGTTCCTGGGTTGATTCCGATAATGTTCATCTAGCGACGGTAATTAACTAAGGTTCTTTAGAGACAAACCCAATAGAAAATTATAGTTTGCTCTAGGATGGCCTTTAAATAATAAGATGAGATGAGCCTCGCCAAACAAAAATGCATAAATTGTGGGGCCCTCGTTAAATACTTATATTAAAATACTTAGAATTCAGGGCGTGCCGTTTAGCGAATTTCACGGTCCTCCGCAAAGATAATAATGCGTTAGTCTCCTTAGGTGCGTATTTTAATAACATTACACTCCTAAACTCGGGTGCGCATTTATGTGACCCAAATCCAAATCTCAACGAAGTCGAAATGTGTCAACAACCACGGGTGCATTTATGTGACGTGGTTCGAAACACGTTTTCACGACGTTGTAATTCTCATTAACAATAATTATAAAGCGGTTCAAGGTTTAAAAGAACATAAGTTAAAACATGTTTTGAAATCAGATTTTGCCAAATATAGCAGTTGAGCGACCGTGCTAGAACCACGGAACTCGGGAGTGCCTAACCCCTTCTCCCGGGTTAACAGAATTCCTTACCCGGATTTCTGGTTCGCGACTATAATATAGAGTCAAACCCTTTCCTTGATTCGGGATTCAAGCCGGTGACTTGGGACACCATTAATCTCCCAAGTGGCGACTCTGAATCTTTAATAAACAAATCCCGTTTCGACTGTCCTTTAATTGGAAAAACTCCTTTACGCCCTTCCCGGGGGTGTAGGAAAAAAGAGGTGTGACAGACGCGTGGGCAAACATTCTACCATCACACCAATACTGCGGAATAATCGCCCATAAGCATGGCGGAAACCTGTGCCTAACCTCAAGGCTCTTAGAAGTTCTGTTACTGAGCTGAACACTAGAATATCCTTCCATAAGGCGACTATAATAGTCCAATTAACTACACAGGAAAATCATCCCGCACCACATTTGTAGTGCCATTACAATCCTTCAATTTTCAATTTATAACAAGCGCTCGCGTAAGATTGAGTAGGAAGAAATCAAAGGCATAAGCCTCAAAGGAATTGAACCGCACGATAAGGAAATCAATAAGGGAAGTACTCCTAACAGCCCTGTAGTCTCCCGAGGATAAGTACAGACGTCTCCGTACCGATCCGCGAGACTCTACTAGACTTGCTCATGACTCGTGAGACCGACGGGAACATAGTGCTCTGATACCATGTTGTCACGACCCAAAATCCACTAATGGTCGTGGTGGCGCCGGACACCTCTGTCAGGCAAGCCAAATAAATTATCAATTAAATCCTCTTTTAATACCTTTGAAAATTTAGGATTTTTCCATCCATAATTAAAACAATCTCTACTTCAATTCAAATTAAGCTATAACTGTTAGTACACATCTTTCAAAAATCATCCCAGAACCCGGTGTCACAAGTGCATGAGCAACTATCGATAAGGAAAATAAAATATAACATCTGTCCGATATACAGTGGACAAGGAATAATTAATAAAAATGCTGAAAGGAACTACACTAGCTGCGGGTCATCTCGAACAATGCAGCTCACCTAGTCCCAGAATCATCCGCGCTGCTACGCCCAGTAGGCCACTAGAGTTACTTATACTTGTGCAACAAAAATGCACAGAACTGTAGTATGAGTACGTAATCAACGTGTACTCAGCAAGTATCCCGTCTAATTTCGAAGAAGTAGAGACGAGATGGTCAACTTTGACACTTACTAGTGGTCCAATAATAATATACTAAATGTTCGAGGAAATCAGGGATTTTATATAGCAGTTCTAACTCACAAAGCGAGAAAACAGGTAAAAACCTTCAACCATTAATAAAGGATTTTCAAGGTTTACTTTTCATTATTTAATCAATTAACACCAAGCCACGAAAGGCAATATCCACATTTAAAATTCTCAGGAAAACAATATATATCATGCGCAAATCATGCCGAGGTCGACGGCCCGCTCCAACAGAAATGTAAACTGTGCACTGCCGAGGGTCGAATGGCCCGAACCATAGATGCATCTATTACCCCGCTCGCGAATCTATCCATGCGACGCGGTCAACATAAAATAAACAAACACCCTGCTCGCGAATCATCCATGCGACGCAGGTACACATAAAATACATGCTCAAATAGCCAAGTAAGAATTTATCGGGGAATAATTGTCCAAATAAAACCAATTCTCCTTTAACACATTTTAAGAAACAAAGTTTAATCCTTTTAGAAATTCACTTACTAATTCAATGTGATTTAAGCAATTCAAGCTATCAATGGGTTCATAAATAATCCAAGTATAACATGCTTTTGGGTCCTAACTATCCGGACGATAGCATAATAGTAGCTACGCACGGACTCTCGTCACCTCGTGTGTACGTAGCCCCCACAAATAGGAGCACATAATCAATTATTTCACCTATGGGGACAATTCCCTCTTACAAGGTTAGAAAGGAGACTCACCTCACTCCGAAGACTCATAACCGGCATTCTACATTCCTCCGAAGACCTGCACCAACGCACAATGCTCCAAAACTAGCCAATGATTATACAAATCCATTAATATATGCTCAATTAAACTTTACAACCCAATTTGTAACAATTCCTAACCCCGAACGAAAAGTTGACCAAAACGCCCTCGGGCCCACGTGCCCGGAATCCGAAATTTTTTGAAGATAAAAATTACCCATGATCATATGAACTCAAATATATAATTTTCTCTTACTTCTATACTCAAAATCGTGGTCAAAATTCAAGAACACTAATTTTCTAGGTCTTCCCTCAAACCTCAAGTTTTTCTACAATTTTCATGCCCAAATCCATGTATAAACCTTGTATTTAACTCAAAGCTAGCATAAATTACTTACCTCATGACAAGTGACGAAAATGGCCCCTCAAAGCTGCTCCCCATCGACTCTAATAGAAGAAAAATGGGGTTGAAATGAACTCAACCCCGAATTTTTAAAGACCTCACTGCTCCAGTAATTTCCGCACCTGCGGACCCTGGACCGCTTATGCGGTTCTGCGGGTGCGGTCAACAACCGCTTCTGCGATCCGCCCTGGCCGCCCCCTTTTCGCTTCTGCGATATCCACTTCCGCAGATGCGGTCCCGCTTCTGCGGAACCTTGACCGCATCAGCGGTCCATGAACCTTCGAACAAATCCGCTTCTGCGGCTCCCTCTACCGCTTCTGCGGGGCCGCTTCTGCGGTCCCATTTCCGTAGAAGCGGAAATACCAGCAACCAGCAAACCTCAGCCTTCCCAAGAATCCATTTTTGATCTGTTAGCCACCCGGAATCCACCCGAGGCCCCCGGGACCTCAACCAAACCTACCAACCAATCCCAAAACACGTTACGGACTTGCTCGAGGCCTCAAATCATATCAAACAACGCTGAAAACACGAATTTCACCCTGATTCAAGCTTTATGAACTTTGAACTTTCCAACTTCTACCTCCGATGTTTAAACCTATCAAATCACGTGCGATTGACCTCAAATTTTGCGCACAAGTCATATTTGACATTACGGACCTACTCCAACTTCCGGAATCGGATTCTGACCCCGATATCAAAAAGTCCACCTCCGGTCAAACTTCTCAAAAACCTTCAAATTTCTATCTTTAGCCAAATGGCTTCCAAATGACCTACGGACCTCCGAATTCACTTCCGATTGCGCTCCCAACTCCAGAATCACCATACGGAGCTACTCCCAGTCTCGGAATTCCAAACGGACATCGATAACACTGAAATGCACTTCAAACCAAACTTATGAAATTTCTTCCAAAATGCCAACTTCCACTATAGGCGCCAAAACGCTCCCGGGTCATCCAAAACCAGATCCGGGCATACGCCCAAGTCCGAAATCATCATACGAACCTGCTGGAACCTTCAGATCTTGATTCCGAGGCCGTTTACTCAAAATTCCAATCTTAGTCATTTTCTCCAACTTAAGGCTTCCGAAATGAGAATTTTCATTTAAATTTAACTCTGATCTTCCTGAATTTCAATTCCGACCATACGCACAAGTCAATATACCTGAAAGGAAGCTGCTCATGGCCTCCGACCGCTGAACGACGCGCTAGAGCTCAAAACGACCGGTCGGATCGTTACACCTATTCAAACAACTGAAATAACCATCACAAATACATCAAAGCAGAGCAACAATGCTAAATTTATAAGTAAAGAAAAATCGATAATATGTGATGAAGCGCTTATGGCTAAGTGTTAAATGATCGAAACAATTGCCCCTAGAGATATATTGAATACCAGTAAACTATTTGGTAAAAAAACTAATGGCTTGGAAGGTGATTTCTGTCATATACTATCAAAAGATACAAAATCGACGAAATCAAAGACCATAAAAATTAGCTTTCCAAAATTATATTTATGGCCTCAAATAAAAAGATTTAACTGACAGGGATAATTTTCGGTATTTTTATATTTTACAATTATAATAAATAAAGCAAAAGGATAAACTTTCTAAATGTTAGACTATATTTATTGCAGTATGTTTTCTTGAACGAACAGTTATATGTTGCACTTTCAAGAGGAATGAATATCAATATCAACAACAAGAGTTCTGCTTATGGCAGAGCAACCAAAGCATTGGAAGGAAACATACACAAAAAAATCATCTACAAAGAAGTTTTCGGTAAGATACCATCAAATTAAATACTTTTAAACTATAATACGTAATTATCTAACTAACATGACTAAATTGATCATTTGTCTTAGTTCTCATGATGTCCTTTTATTTTGAATTCACATATCATGCTAATGTAATATAATATTTTTGCAGCTTTCAGATGATTAAAATTGTTAAAACCATCACGTGCCATTATTAACGTGCAATGCACGTTCATAGATACTAGTTATTATAAAAGCACGAATATTTATGCTAAATATTGAATGATTAAATTATCCCTGAAATATTGATTGACTTTTATGCCCTTAAATATTTATATAATTTAAAGATATAACTTTAAATACGCCATACCTACAAAATGAATATTGGGTACAATTCTATTCGGACTTAATGGACTGCTACTCTTCGCTACTATACTTGGATAGAGAATAGTGGCTCTGTTATAAATAGAGTTCTATTTATGGTGAATGTCTATATTTAGAGAGATTCTAGGGTTTATTACTTGGTGGCTAAGTCACCATCTCCCTATAAATAGAGGGTTCTATTCCATTGTAATACATCCCAAATTCAATAAGAATTCCCTCTCCCTCTTTCTCTACAATATTGTTCTTCAACTTTTATTATTTCATAACACGTTATCAGCACGAGACTCTAACCAATTGTCACGACCCGGATTTTCCACCCTTGGGAGTCGTGATGGCGCCTACTAATAGGAGCTAGGCAAGCCAACTCTTATTTACCTTCTTCGCTATCAAGATTCTTCTTTTAACAATTTAACAATAATAATATAAAAATAGCGGAAATAAATTGAATGAGCGGAAGACTTAAGTTAATAAAACTAACGAAATACGGAAATTCAACATGAACCTCTACCCAAGAACTGGTGTCACATTACTCACGAACTTCTAAGAATACTAAACACAACCGTCTGAAGAAATATAAAACTGTTTATCTCGAATACATGGGATAACAGTCTGAAAATAAAGATAGAGGAGACGCCGAGCCTGCGGACGCCTGCAAGGCTACCTCGGTGTCTCACTAGTCTGACTGCTCACAACCGCGCTATTGCTGCTACTGTCCGAAACCTGTATCTGTGCAAAAGAGCATAGAGTGTAGTATCAGCACAACCGACCCCATGTGCTGGTAAGTGCCTAGCCTAACCCCGGCAAAGTAGTGACGAGGCTAGGACCAGACCATGAAATAAACCTGTGCAGTTCAAACATTTATATATATATACATACAGCAAGGAAATTGCAGGAAACAGCCAGTCAATGTGGGAAAAGAATATTTTAGGGGAAGATAACAATATTAAATAGAAATACTAAATAAAAGAGTCAACAAAGTCAAAACATCAACTAGTATTAAAAGAATCGATATTTGCACGGCATCACCCTTCGTGCTTTTACTCTCTTCCTCACCCAAACAATATAAAATAAAACTGTGCACGGCATCACCCTTCATGCTTTTACTCTCTTTCATCACAATCTAATCAACAGATATCAGTACGGAATGGCCCATCGTACGGTACGGCATCACCCTTCGTGCTTTACACTCCTCCCTCACATTATCAAACAATGCACGGCATCACCCTTCGTGCTTTATCACTCTTCCTCACCCAAACAACAATCACAGTTAAGGGGCATGGAAAATAAACTGAAAATTATTAATAGGGGTCCAACAAGGACTCAATAATATACAATTAAATTTCCAGCAAGGAATATATCAACAATTCCATAAATATTTGGTGAGGGAATAATTCAATGATTCTTTCTCTTTCTTTCATTCTTACTCAGTAATTCATTTATAATTTGAGCCAACGCTCCTCAAATATTAAATACCACAATTTTCTTCACATACTCTTCACAATATATAGAAATCATCATTTAGACATGGAAGATATAGCATAAACCAAATATTCGTAATATAAAGACTCACGGTCATACTAGACACCAATGTATAGATACTCGTCACCATGCCTATACATCGTACTCGACAATTAGCAAGTAGCAAATAAGACTCAACTCCTATTCCCTCAAGCTAAGGTTAGACCAAACACTTACCTCGGAGTTCAATAGCCAATTCAATCCTTAAGCACCGCTTTTCCTTTCGAATTTGGCTTCAATCCAATCGTATCTATACACAATTGATTTAATATCATCAATAATACAAAACAATCCAATCCAAATGCCTAAATATATTTTCCTAGACATTCTGCCAAAAATTCAAAAAATCGACCCCGGGCTCGCTTGGTCAAAACACGAGGTTCGAACCAAATTCCGATCACCCATTCACTCACAAGCCCGAATATATAATTTGCTTTCAAGTTCGACCCCAAAACGAGGTCTAATTCACGAAATATTTGAAAACCCTAACTCTACCCAATTCTCTAATCTCTATCTATTTTCACATGTTTAGGCCTAGGAATTCAAATGATATTGAAGGAAAATGAAGAAGACAAGTTAAGAAACACTTACCCCAGAAGTTTTGGTGAAGAAGAGCTTCAATGGACGCCTATGGACCTTGGAGAAGAGGGAGTTCGTGAAAAATTTGAGAACTCCCGAAATGGTTCTGTTTTGGGACTTAAAATCACTGGGCAGAAATTTGCCCTTCGCGTTTGCGACAGGGGGGTCGCATTCGCGAAGGGTAGGGGCTGACAGGCTATCGCGTTCGCGAGCGGGGGAGTGCGAACGCGAAGAGTAAAAATCTGGGGGCCTAAATTTGGTCTACGCGAACGCGTGAGACCAGACGCGAATGCGAAGAAGGAACATGCAAAGCTACGGGATCACGAGACACAGCATGCGAACGCGAAGGAGGGGAAATCAGAAGCTTCGCGAATGCGATAGCTTGGTCGCGAATGCGAAGGAATAAAATCTGAAGCTTCGCGAACGCGAGAGATGGGTCGCGAACGCGAAGAAGGGGGAACTAAGGCATCGCGAACGCGGGAGAAAGGGCACGAACGCGAAGAAGAAATGGTGTGTGCACCTGTTGCAGATTTTCTGCAATTTTTCTAAGTCTAAAGCCACCCCGACACCTATCCAAAACTCACCCGAGCCCTCGGGGCTCCAAACCAAACATGCACAGTGACTCAAAAAACATCCTACGAACTTAACCGTGCGATCAAATCGCCAAAATAACATCAAAACAATGAATTAAGCCTTAAAATCCATGATTTCCTTCAATTTTCATAAAACTTCAAATTTTCCATTTTAAGTCCGAAACACGTCAAACGACATCCGTTTTCATCCAAACTTTACAGAAAGTGCTTAAACCACATATAAGACCTGTACCGGGCGCCGGAACCAAAATACGGGCCCGATACCATCACGTTTTAATCAATTTTCATTTTCATTTTCCTTAAATATTTTCATAAAATAATTTTGCTGAAAAATTCATTTCTCGGGCCTGGGACCTCAGAATTCGATTTCGGGCATACGCCCAAGTCCCATATTTTCCTATGGACCTTTCGGGACCGTCAAATCACGAGTCCGGGTCCGTTTACCCAAAATGTTGATCGAAGTCAAATTTATTCATTTTAATGTCAAAACATAGCAAATTTTCACAGAATTTCATATTTGAGCTTCTGGCAATGCGTACGGACTGTGCACGTAAATCGAGAAGACCATAAATGCGATTTTCAAGGCCTCGGAAGCTCGGAATGGATAAGAAAACAGTGATGACCCTTTGGGTCGTCACACCAATTGAGTAAAAGCTTTGAGATTGAGCATATTCATTGTCAATTGTTCCATGAACTTCCTTCATGATTAAATTTTAGATTTAATGTAAGTATTTTACTTTATTTTTTTCTTTTAAATTCTTGAAATTCTATAATTTGATTTTATATACAAACAAAGACAACAAAGTTTGATTATAACTCTAATGGAGTTTGTAAGAAATTACACCCACCTGAAGTGGTAAAATTTCTATGCCTTGCCATGATCAAATTCATGTATGATTGTGGGCAAACTGTTAAAAATTTGTCCCATTGAATTTGCTCCATTCTCATTCCTTTAAGAGAATGTGATAGCAGTATGTGATAAGTCTGAAAGAAGACAAAATTATTACCGTAAAGGTGTCAATGGATGTGGATGTGGCAATAGACGAAATTATAATCGTCATCATTTGTGGTAATGAGAATAATAAGGATTCTCAAAATAATCCTTCACTCTGTGAAAGTAATATTTGTCATCGATTTGACATGAGATTTTATTAAGCACATATAGATGATTATGGTCCATTCATGATGTGAATGTGACAACATCTGATTTATGACTACATATTCATTCTTGAAAGAATATGAACGTGCTAGTGGTAGTGAATATACCACACTCACCTCTAGAAGAAGGTTTGAGATGATATAAGAAAATAATATCATTATTATGACATGAATGGTCATTGGTCACGTACCTATTGCACGCCAAAATATTTTGGTAATGTGATTATTAAAGAATAACATTAATGCAAGAAACATATCTTGCATATAATTTTGACCATAACCATAATGGTATAACTTTCTCTTTAAAAGAGATATTCACCATATGGATGTTGATGAATATGTGGTACTACAAAATTAATTGAGAACTCTGCAAGAGCCAATTATACTATTTTGGAGAAACACAATTGATTACCAATAAGGTATTGTGTTGTAGTAAGTCTCAAAGAAACTTATTCAGTTTCCAAAGTATACGCGAAAGTGGTTGATTATATTGAGACTATAAATAAATGAAAGATTTAATATCTTCTATTACTACAACTTGCAGCTGGGTAATATGTATGTGAAAAACTACCCGCTTTATTCTTCAGTTTGCACTACACAAATAAAAGAATACCACAATGAAGTGGATATTTATTGATATAAAAACCCATATCATAATAAACTTGGAGTTTATTCATAATTGCACACATCATGGTGTAAACCTGAAGTTTATCAATATTGATAATTTATCCAGTTGGTATAATTGGTTTAGCCATGTTAATTTAAGTATGATGTGCAAAAATAAAAGAGAATTCACATGGATAAATATTAAACAACTAGAAAGTTCTTTACGAATTCTCTTATGTTGTCTGTTCTCATTAATTAATTTACCAACTAAAATTGGGATTGAATCCCATGAATACTGGAAATATCAAAGGTGAATATGGGCCCATTCACCCTCCATGTATACCACATAATATGCATCTGTGAGATGGTTACATGTGCGATTATTATTAACCCGCAACATGGTATTTGCGAGGTAACTTGCTCAATAATTTAATTTTAAGCATATTCTAGATTTTTTATTCAAGATAGTTCATCTTGATAAGTTGGTTTACATCACAGCTGGTTTAGCAAAATAATTTATTGAGTGCCTCCACTTAATAGCTAAACTATTGCTTATGAGAATAAAGTTTTGTATATCAGTTTGATATACGTTATATACGAAAGTATATTATTTTCTCCCCTCACAAGTGGTTCATGGTCAGGAACCAAATAATACCATCTTATTATTATTGATGTGCGGTGTATATTTTGATTAACACCATAAAGCACAAAGATGAGTTCTCAAAGTTGAGAAAACAAGTTAGTTTTTCTAACATGAGGGGGAGACATGATAAACAGTTGAGAAAAAGTTACATGGAATGAATTAT
Organism: Nicotiana attenuata; assembly: GCF_001879085.1. Classification (NCBI taxonomy): domain Eukaryota; kingdom Viridiplantae; phylum Streptophyta; class Magnoliopsida; order Solanales; family Solanaceae; genus Nicotiana; species Nicotiana attenuata. Next base: position 114,038,797 of record NC_031995.1, on the reverse strand, counting down.
CATTTGTACATTTAGATCCTCGAATAATATATGAACGTGAAGTTCATAAAAGGATAATTCATTTGCAATATATTGCAAAGCATGCCAGACGCATTTGTTGACCCAAAGAAAGTAACTATATTCTCATTACAAATGCTCCTATTAAGTCCTATAAGGACAAAGTCTATGGTACGCTTAAAGCGTATAGACAAATTGATTTCAAATAAACTTCTTGATATAGAAGATGAGCAAATGATCATAATAAATGAGGCAAGTGATCTAGAAGATCACATGACATAATACTTCATAAAATCTCATGAGAGATTCAGGTACCTGAATATATGAATGAAGAGATCTCTATGTTATGTCTTTATGAAAAATAAGGAGGTTGGAACCAATATAAAATGTTTGTCGACGACATATGATAGCGCTAAGTATAGATGAGGTTCTTAAATCTAGAGAAACAATTCAAGTAGAATTGGTTTCATATGAAAGACATGTTGTTTTGGACCTGCAGTTCAAACACTTGAAAGTGTAAAGTCAATAGTGTGTGCAATCACTTTTATTTATCTTATATGTCTAGCATGACATGAAAAGTTGATATGCATCTAAAGTCTATTTAAATAGCTTATTTGACTATACTTATATGACAATCCCCAAATGATTTAAACTGCTTAAAGCATATACAATCTTGATCTTGAAGTACCACATCCTCAATGCAATTTATGCACAAATGTATCTTGCTATAACTATAAGCATGATAATGTGATAGCGAGAATACAGCCATTCTATGATATTTATGAAGACATTATATCTCTATCAAGAATGATAATTTCAAGGTGCAATATATTCATTCAAGTTAATATGGCTGATTTCTTTATCAAATCTCTACCAAAGATATTTTGAAGATGGTGCACAAGATTGGAATCCAAATGCTTAAAGATGTGAATTGATGCTCTCATCAGGGGGAGTTAATGCGCATTGCACACTTTTTCCCTCACAAGGTTTTGTCCCACTGGGTTTTCCTTTCAAGGTTTTTAACGAGGCAACCAAAGGCGTATTGTTAGATATGTGTACTCTTTTTCCTTCTCTAGAATTTTTTTCCCCATTGGGTTTTATTTAGTTAAGGTTTTAACGAGGCACATTATTTGTTGAATAGACATTCAAGGGGGAGTGTTATAAATAGAGTTCTATGTATGGTGAATGTCTATATTTAGAGAGATTCTAGGGCTTATTACTTGGCGGCTAAGTCACCATCTCCCTATAAATAGAGGGTTCTATTCCATTGTAATACATCCCAAATTCAATAAGAATTCCCTCTCCCTCTTTCTCTGCAATATTGTTTTTCTACTTTTATTGTTTCATAACAGGCTCTTTGTTTTTTTCGGACAACAATGTGCATGGTTTGTAACGACCCGACCGGTTGTTTTGAGCTCTAGCGCGTCGTTCAGTGGTTTGAGGCCATGAGCAGCTTCATTTCAGGTATTATGACTTGTACGCATGGTCGGAATTAAGTTTCGGGAAGTTCAGAGTCGATTTGGAAAGAGAATTCTCATTTCAGAAGCTTAAAGTTGAAAGAATTAACTAGGATTAGAATTTTGAGTAAACAACCTCAGAATCAGGATCTGAAGGTTCTAGCAGGTTCGCATGATGATTTCGTACTCGGGCGTATGCCCGAATCGGGTCTTGGATGACCGGGGAGCGTTTTGGCGCCTATTGTGGAAGTTAGCATTTTGGAAGAAATTTCATAAGTTTGGGTTGAAGTGAATTTCAGTGATATCGATGTCCGTTTGGGATTCTGATCTGGGAATAGCTCCGTATGGTGATTCTGGAGTTGGGAGCGCGATCGGAAGTGAATTCGAAGGTCCGTAGGTCATTTTGGAACCATTTGGCTAAAGATAGAATTCGGAGGATTTTGAGATGTTTGACTGGAAGTTGACCTTTTGATATCGGGGTTGGAATCTGATTCCGAAAGCTGGAGTAGGTCCGCAATGTCGAATATGACTTGTGTGCAAAATTTGAGGTCAATCGGACGTGATTTGATATGTGTAAAAATCAAAAGAAGAAGTTCGAAATTCTAAAGTTCATAAAGCTTAGATTGGAGGTTGATTCATGATTTTAGCGTTATTTGATGTGATTTGAGGCCTCGAGCAAGTCCGTAGCGCATTTTGGGATTGGTTGGTAGGTTTGGTTGAGGTCCCGGGGGCCTCGGGTGGATTCCGGGTGGTTAACAGATCGAAAATGGAAATTTTGGAAGGCTAAGGCTTGCTGGTTGCTGTCATAACCGCATCTGCGGTTTTTGGATCGCAGATGCGGTACCGCAGATGCGGCACTTCAACCGCAGAAGTGGTTTTGGGCTAGATGAGAAAGGGCTGCAAATGCGGTCATATTTCCGTAGATGCGGGACCGCACCAGCAGTAGAGGCATCGCAGAAGCAGATTTTGCCAGGGCTCTTGGACCGCAGAAGCGGTCAAGGTTCTGCAAAAGCGGGACCGCATCTGCGGGAAGGGGAACGCAGAAGTGAAAATGGGCGGCCTAGTGGAAGCCGCAGAAGCGGCTGATGGTCCGCAGAAGCGGGACCGCAGAAGCGGAATTTCTTCCGCAGAAGCGGAAGTAGCTGGAGGCAGAGGGGTTGTTTTAAAATCGGGATTTGGCTATTTTCTCTCATATTTTTCATGGCTTGGGCGATTTTTGGGGAGCTTGAAGAGGGTATTTTCGTCATCAACGTCAAGGTAAGTCACTCCCACCTATTTTGAGTTAAATACATCGACAAAGTATGGATTTGAGCATTGAGATTAGTGTAAACTTGAGATTTTGGTGGAAAACCTAGGAATTTACATTTCTTAGAATTTAACCACGGGTTTGGGTATGGAATTGAGAGTAAATTATATATTTGAGTTCGTAAGGTTATGGGTAAACTTATTCTTCAAAAATTTTTGAAATCCGGGCACGTGGGCCCGACGGCATTTTTGTCAACTTTTCGATCGGGGTTAGGAATTTCTACAAATTGGATTATAATGAGAAGTTAAGTATATATTAATGGATTTACATAATTATTGGTTAGTTTTGGAGCGTTGCGCATCGATTCGAGTCTTCGGAAGGACGTGGAATGCCGGTTATGGATCTTCGGAGCGAGGTGAGTCTCCTTTCTAACCTTGTAAGAGGGAATTGTCTCCATAGGTGAAATAATTGATTGTGTGCTCCTATTTGTGGGGGCTATGTACGCACGAGGTGACGAGAGTCCGTGCGTAGCTACTATTATGCTATTGTCCGGGTAGTTAGGACTCAAAAGCATGCTATTCTTGGATTAATTGTAAGCTCATTGACAGCTTGGATTGCTTAGATCGCATTGAATTAGTAAATGAATTTCAAAAAGGATTAAACTTCAATTTCTTAAATTGTTAAAAGAGGACTGGCTTTTAATTGGACAAATGTTCCCTGATAAATCCTTAATTGGCTATTTGAGCATGTGTTTTTATGTGAACCTGCGTCGCATGATTGATTCGCGAGTAGGGTGATTGTTTATTTTATGTTGACCGCGTCGCACGGATAGTTCGCGAGCGGGATAATAGATGCATCTATGGTTAGAGCCGTTCGACCCTCGGCAGTGCACAATTTACATTTCTGTTGGAGCGGGCCGTCGACCTATGCATGATTTGCGCATGATATATATTGTTGTCTGAGAATTTTAAATGTTGATATTTCCTTTCATGGCTTGAGATAAATTGATAAGATAATGAAAAGTAAACCTTGAAAATCCTTTATTATTTGTTAAAGGTGTTTACCTGTCACACCTGTTCCAACAGCCATGACTGTTCTGAAAGGTTGCAAACCTCTTCAGAGGGTCACACCTGTTCCAACAGTCATGACTATTCTGAAAGGTTGCAAACCTCTTCAGAAACATCACCAAGTTGGCTATAAATAGACCTTCAAATCCCAGAATATTTACTTACGAAATTTTCTGAATCTTCTTCTTCTTCTTCTGCACAAAATATTCCAGTGTGTTTTACGACCATCGAGTGGTTTGCCGATCACCAGAGTTTTAGGTACCGATACACTAGTGAGTTAAATCGTTCTATCCTGGGAGGATATATTCCATAACCTCGGGTACTTGAGGGGAATAATTTCCTTAAGGACACACTGTGTATTCAGTGGGCTCGATTTGTTCCTTCAACGTTTCAAAAATTATTTTGAAGTTCGAATATTATTTTTCAGAATTGTTTCTACTAACTTTCTGTTTTAGTTTTCAGAAAGATTACTGTTTTATTTACTTACAGCAATACAGATGGATAACAAGTTTTATATATAGCGCCTGGTATTTTGGCGCTATACTCCTTTTTCAGGTAAAGTCATACAGTGTCCATATAAGGTAAATTAATCAGTTCAAAAATATTCGGGATTCGGTATTAATTCTTGAACAGTTGCGAATTCAAAGTTTTACGCTAAACATCATAAGAAGCACTTACTCCTTTATTGTTTACATATTATTCTCATTTTTAATTATTTGCTTTCAATTCACAGAGATCTATTTATATGAAGTTTGAAATATACTTGCGGCCTAATTTTATAGATTTAATTATTTTAGTCTACTAATCAAATTTTAGATTAAACAGTATATTCATCATTTCTGTAAAAAAAGGAATAACAAATATATTGCTTTAAATTAATTTCCAACCAAAATTTGATTTCATCTGGCTAGGATTGCTATAATGATTTTTTTAGGTGGTTATAATTCTTTCTTTCATGTTCTATTCACCGTGCTTAAAAATTAACCATAGGGACGGATTCATGATTTAAGCTTTTAGGATGAAATCTTTAATATTTACAATATTAACCTTTTAAAAAAAATTATAAGTTCATCTCTATTTTTCTACATTTTAATAAGGTTTTACACGTAAATTTATGCTTTTCATCGAAAATATTGAGTTAAGATAGATTCGACACCAAAACATTGAATCAACCATATGATGTCTATAAATGAAAAAACTCTACAACTCAGATGTTCTTACAAATTAATTAATGTATGATATATGTCTTCTTATTTTTTATTACTTAATCAAGATTACTTAAGTATATATTTTATCTCAATTTTTTATGATTTAAAATAAATATTGAATACAAATAATATTTGTTTTTTCGCTCAATTAAGGGCATCTGTCTCCCAAGGTGAAACCAGGCACAAGTGTAGCGCCATATGCTGCAAAAATTAAATGCAAAAGGGGTACTTCAATAGTAATATAAATGTTCTGGCACATTTAATACCATTTTTTAAAAATAATTATAGCCACACAAATATTATGGCTTATTAAGGACCACAAATCTTTAAAATCTTCATTTCTTTCTTAAATTTCATACTCAGTCAAATATGTTATAACATAAATTGGAATAAAAGGAGTATCTATTTTTTAAGTATAATTTAATATTAATAATTTTATTTTAATATATTTAGTTACGTATATAATTACCAATCCGGTACATGAAAATATTATTCAAATTAATATTTGTATAGAATTTTGTAACATAAAAAATGTATCGCATTGTACATGAAATATTATTCAAATTAATATTTGTATATAATTTTGTAATGTAAAATGTGTGTCTCATTTACGTCATATTACATGAGTGCTTATTGTTATTTTTTTTTCCTTTTACACAGAAGAACACTTTGTTGATCAAAAGACATAACATTGTAGGTCGTGGATGTAAATAATTTGAAATGTGGCGATACATTGTATCCTTTTTGTAAATGTTACAAAAAGAAATAAATTTAATTGGATAAATAGTTAAAAATAGGTAATACTAATGCAAACCTGTCCTTGTATATCGAGTACCACACTATAGTGGACCTCGTAATCTGCGTCAAATGATATGCTATCTAAAAGGGGTATAGCGCTAGGTATTTTGGCGCTATACTTGGCGTGTCAGCTTTTCCAGTATAGTGCCACAATATTTGGCGCTATACATTAACGGCACAGTTAACGTTAATGTATGGCGCCAATTATTGTGGCACTATATATAAAAATGTCATCTTTTTTTTTCCCCCACTTATTTATGTATTTTGAGTTCAAAAGAACCACAATTGGGTTCCGGACTAAGTATGATTTCAATAAGACACATACCCTTTTAAGGAAGTGGTTTACAATTAGCAAGAAAGTACTTTTTTGTTCTATTTTATATGATATTATTTTTCTATTTAATTTATCGTAAAAAATACTGTATTTATTTTGAAATTATCTTTAATAATATAATTTTATTATCACACAAATATCATGTCATATTTAAGATCACTAGTCTCATAAGTTTTTTTTATCTTTACTAATTTTTGTGTTCAATTGACTAGATTTACATAAAATGAAACAGAGTAAGTATTTGTTATGTTCTTTATTTACGTTTATTAAAACGTTTCTTTCAAAAATAAATAAGTAAATTCGCTATACTATTAGAGAACTAGCTTACTAGTTGCAAAAATCATGACAATTCGTTGTATCTTGAGAGTGTTGTTGTATCTTGAGGCAAATAATTCTGTAGAAAAAAGGAATTTATCTCGAAGTTTTGATGTCAAATAGGAATGTCAAATGAGCAGAGGTTAATAGATCGAAAAATATGGGCTTTTAACACATTTGGTCGATGAGCCTATAACAATTACCTCGTGAGAAATTCAAAAATAGCCAGATTTATCACTGGTCGTTGAAAAATAGCCAAGTTTCAAAAGTCATCGAAATTTAGCCACTTTAAATCTGAGCGAAAACACTGTTCAAAATCCGGAAAAATACGCCCGCAAATTTTACGGGAGTTCCAGCATAAGTATGTTTGAACTCCCGTAAATTTTACGAGAGTTCCAGGATAACTATGCTGGAACTCCCGCAAATTTTACGGGAGTTCAAGCATAATTATGCTGGAACTCCCGCAAATTTTACGGGAGTTCCAGCAAGTATAATTGTCCAGTATAATATACTGGAGTTTGGAGCACTGGTGCTCCAGTCTCCCGCAAATTTTACAGGAGTTAGCAAAGTATATCGGTCCAGCATAATATGCTGGAGTTCGTACACAAATGCACCAGAACTCCCGTATATTATACTGGACCGGTCCCTGTTGCAGCAAAATAGTGGCTATTTTTCATTGACTTGATAAACGCTGGCTATTTTTCATTGACTTGATAAACGCTGGCTATTTTTCATTGACCAGTGTGAAAACTGGCTATACCATGATATTTTAACCAATTACCTCCCCTGGCTAAAAATATACACTAATTATGTATAAAATATGTATATTATACATTAATAATGACTATACAATGTAGATTTCACTGAAAATAAATGGTTTGGGCTACTATAAGGGGTATTATCAACTTTAACTCCGCGACAGAAATTATTTATATTTGGTAGTTGAAAAAGTGTATAAAATTTGTATATTTTTGTATATAACATACAAAATATCTATACATTTTTTCGGTTATTATTTAAGAGCGACTATACAGTGTCATTTATCCCTCCTAGTTATTCAAAATGCCAATGCTTTCTTTAAAAATCTTTTTTCCGTTAATACAAGAAACCAATTAAGTTTTAATTCTAAAAAATGTCCTAATTACGCTTGCTTTGAAAATAATATAATTATAAAATTTGTTTTATATGAACGCCTAAGCCACAAATCACAGTAGGCCGCCGGTTGTTTGGGCGACCTACCTCTTTTTATTTCTATTTCAAGTTTTAAATAGAGGACATTTATTTCGGGAGTTTTATAACTTTACCCACAAATATTAAACTAATTATCCTTACCTACTCATTAATTTTTATACCCACCAAATTAATTACCCTTCCTATCCATTTCAGCTTTTGTTGGTAATTATTTTTTTTTCTCATTTTCTTTTTTTTTTCTCTGATTTTTTTCTTTTCTTTCTTTTATCCTTTAATTTTTTCTCATTTTTATTTTATTTTTCTTTTTTCTTTTTTTTCTGTTCATATATTGTTTCCTGAATCATATTATTTTTTATTTTCTTTATTCCATAATCTAGTTTTATACTCAATTTGGCTTGTTTCTTTTCATTTTTTTTATTTTTGTTTATTTCTTTAATTTCGCGTTCCTTTTCTAATTTCATTGAAATTTATTTTTTTTCATATTACTATTTTATGTCTTCCGACAGCTACTTCGTACAATGAATATTATTTTTCTGGAACTCCATAATTTAAGAAAACATTTGCATGGACCTAATTGAGAAAATTAAAAAATAACTTATTTATTACTGTATATTGTTATATTATATTGTATAATATAACAGTATAATGTTACTATAACCATACCTTTAGCTTTGCACAGTAGCACCTAGATGATTCAACAGTCGAAGTATACTATTATGGTATATTATATACTGTTACAGTATACTGCAAATTATTACGGTATACTGTTACAGTATATTGTATACTATAAAAGTATATTGTTTCAGTATAGTTATATACTCCTATAATATATTGTATGACCTAGCGGTATACTGTTAGGTAACTGTGTTCTTCGATTATTACAGTATACCGTTACAGTATATTATATACTATAACAATATACTATTGCAGTATAGCTATATACTCCTACAACATATTGTATACCGTAGCAGTATATTGTTGGGCAACTATGTTCTTCTTCGATTTTCAGCAGAAAAATTCGATCTCAATCACCTCAAATCAGCTCCAAATGCAATCAAAATTCAGTATGAACTTCCAGAAGGTACTATAAGCAATATTTAATAACACCCACTTTGAATCAAACAAGAAATCTTCAAAATAAAAATTTTAAATTCAAGAGTTTCAAGCCTAACAATGGTTGATATTCAAATACACATAATAATTCAGATCCAGGAAGGTTACTTGAAGGTAGTATAAGCAATATTTTACAGCACTCACATTGAATCAAACAATAAATTTTTAAAATAAATTTCAAATTCAGAAGCTTCAAGCTCAACAATGGTGATTTTTCATACACACACAAAAATTAGATCTGGAAAATTTAATATATAACCACAACAATACATGAGTTCAGAAATACAAATAAATACACAAAAAAAAATATACTAATATAGAAAGAGGATTTTGGAGTGAAACTCATGTACAATAATATGAAAACTTGTCTTTTAAAATTTATATAGAAAATTCTAAAAAAAATGGGTAAATGCATGGGTTTGTACTGAATTTTCATCATCCACTAAAAAGACTAAGCTATGGGTGGTTTTTGAAAGGGGAAAGTAATGTTTGGAGTGTAAGACTCTACTTGTTTAGAGAAATTGAAAAGGGAAAAGGGATTGGGTAGGAGGGTAAATAGTTTAGACTGTATAGGTACGAAAAGTAAACCCTTTGGGCTTAGATATTAAAAGGTAAATAGTTTGGGTTTAATGGTATAAAGTGAGATTTTCCCATCTATTTCCTACCTTTTACTCATCTTGTTATGTTAATTTTCAATCTTGACATTAAGTAATGGAAATGTACCTCTGGCACATTAATCTCCTTTGTAATTACAAGTTAACTGAATCATTTGGATGATATCCGTTTATAAATTGCTTCAAATAGAGACGTATACATGTGTACAAGAATGACTACGGCTACAACGTTGTATACGGTAAAATCATGTGTCCCCCATTTTGTAGGCTCGAGGGGTCGATCGAGAAGCAAGTTCAATATGGACCGGGCTCGAGCCCGATGGCAGAATACTATACTCAAAGATCGGAGTGCTCGATGAACGCCGAGGCCGAGTACGACCAACCTCGAGATAATACCGTTATGGTTTTATAACAGGAAGAGTGAGAATCCCGTGGTGGCCCTAAGATCACGGCGTAAATTCCGGAATGGATTTGTACTAGGCGGTTAAACAGCTGTATAATAAGATTCCCTACTACAATTAGAATTGTACCTTATTTAGGATTCCCCCACTATATAAAGGGGACCCCAATCATTTGTAACAATCAATCATTGAGAAGAGAATATACACATTCACTTTCTTGCCTACTGTTCATCTGAATCGTCTTATTATTATTTTATTGTTCTTGTTGTTCTTGTTCACTTACCTCGAGGTCGCCCTTGCTCGAGGTCGAGGTCTTCTTACATGAGTGGTTTGACTTACCTTACTCTTAAATTTATGCATTAGATTCCTTGTTTATCAATTAAGTATTGGATTAAATCACATATCTTTAAAACTACAAAACAAGTTTAATTGTTACTCGGATTTTAGGGTAAACAGTTTGGCGCCCACCGTGGGGCTAAAGGTAATAGTGATTATTTCAGTACTGATTCTGATAATACACGTTATTTTCACACTTGTTCTTGTCAAAATTTTTTTTTCTCAGGTTAAAACATGTCAAACTCAAAAAATGCACCCGTACATGGCGATAGTGGTCTTGGATATCATGGGGAAAATAACAATATAATTGCTCCGGGAGCTGGTGTACCACTGATTAACCCTGGGGAAGTGCCGATTGTAGAACCAGTCGACGTTAGTTCATACATTGCTTTGAATGCGGACTTAGGCGCAGACCCCGGAGGTAGTGTACGCAGGGAAGTCCGATCTGGTGGCCAAGGAACACAGGGTGTAGGAGATGGGGGAGTTAGCCTCCAAGTAATATTCTAGATGCTACAAGATCAACAGGTTGCTATGGCTCAGCTTCAAAGTCAGCATAAAACTCCAAGTGTGGTCGAACCAGAAATTACTCGCCGAACTGAGCCGGTGCCCGAAAGATCGAACGGTAATGGCTCGACGACTGATCCCACGACTATGAGGATGCCCGAGGAACTCACCACAAAAATCGAGTGGGGAGAAAAAAATTAAGGATAATGACAAAAAAATGGAGACATATAACTCCCTGTTGATCAAATATCGGGGGCACCCCCGTTCCTAAAATGTTTGGATGCCAAAAAGTTTGTAGAAAAGCCATTCCCTCCGAATGCGGCTCCGAAGCCCATTCCCAAGAAATTCCATATGCCAGATATACCTAAGTACAACGGGACGAGCGATCCTAATGAACACATCACCTCGTACACATGCGGGATTAAAGGAAATGACTTAAATGATGACGAGATCGAGTCGGTTTTGTTGAAACAATTTGGGAAAACTTTGTCAAAAGGAACAATGATTTGGTATCACAACTTGCCACCAAATTCTATCGATTCGTTTGCTACGTTAGCATACGCCTTCGTGAAAGCACACGCCGGGGCTATAAAGGTTGCAACAAGGAAATCGGACATTTTTAAGATAAGACAAAGGGGCGATGAAATGCTAAGAGAGTTCGTATCCTAATTTCAAACAGAGCGAATGAAATTACCACCGGTCTCAGATGATTGGGCCGTGCAAGCTTTTACACAGGGGTTGAACATGGAGTTTGATCGCGTCACGACAGTTGAAGCAAAATCTGATCGAATATCCAGCCGTGACTTGGGCAGATGTACATAATCGTTACCACGAAGATCAGGGTCGAGGAAGACCAGCTGGGGCCCCCCTCGGGTTCAGTTCATCCAAATAGATTAGCAGTTAAAGCCTTGAGGGATACCGACAGGGAACCAAGATCAAATAGGGAACGGTATCTGCCATATGTCGCAGATCGAAGAAACAACGGTTCGGGGCACAATCCTCCTCGGAATGATCGAGGGCAAAATTCTCGAGGACTTATGATTAAGAGTGGTTTTTATAAACATACTGATCCCGCAGAAGCACCTCGGTTATCGGAGTATAATTTCAGTGTCGATGCATCGGGATCGTATCGACTATCGGAAGGATCAAAGACACCAGGTGGCCCAGACCTATACAAACCGATCCTTCTCAAAGAAATCCAAACTTGATGTGTAAATACCATGGCACGCATGGCCATAGGCCGAAGACTGCAGACAGCTGAGGAAGGAGGTGGCTCGATTCTTCAACGAGAGTCATCTTCGAGAGTTTCTCAGTGATCGAGCTAAGAATCACTTTAGAGAAAGAGACGCCAACAGAAAGAATGAGCAGGAAGAGCCGCAGCATGTAATTCATATGATCGTTGGCGGGGTCGATGTTCCACAAGGGCCTGTATTCAAACGTACCAAGGTGTCGATTACCAGAGAAAAACAGACTCGGAGTTATGTGCCGAGGGCATCCTATCGTTCAATGACGAGGAAGCGGAAGGCATTTCTCAGCCGCATAATGACGCCCTGGTAATTTCTATTTTATTAAATAAAATTCAAGTTAAACGTGTTCTAGTAGATCCAGGTAGCTCAGCAAACATAATCAGATCAAGGGTCGTAAAGCAGCTCGGCCTGCAGGACCAAATTGTACCTACATCTCGAGTCCTAAACGGCTTCAACATGGCAAGTGAAACAACAAAGGGGGAGATAATCCTACCAGTAAACGTGGTCGGGACCATCCAAGATAAAAAATTCCATGTCATCGAAGGCGACATGAGATATAATGCACTACTCGGGAGGCCATCGATCCACAACATGAGGGCAGTACCGTCGACCCTTCATCAAATGATGAAATTCCCAACAATGGATGGTGTGAAAACAGTTTATGGTGAACAACACGCAGCAAAGAAAATGTTTGCAGTCGATGAGGTGACACCGGTATCTGCACTTTCGNACGAGGTCTTCTCCTGGTCCTCCGGGTTCATCTGAATTTGATTGTACCCGGAGGACCAGGAGAAGACCTCGTTTATCACTAAGTTTGGAACATACTATTACAATGTAATGCCCTTCGGGCGAAAAAATGCTAGAGCTACATACCAACGCCTAGTTAACAAAATGTTTGATGAACGGATAGTTAAATCAATGGAAGTTTACATTGACCATATGTTTGTTAAGTCCCCGTGCGCAGAGGACCATTTAACTCATTTGCAGGAAACATTCAAAATCTTGAGGAAGTACAACATGAAGCTTAACCCAGAAATTCTAAGTGTAGCTCGACTCTGTCTCTTTAGCAATCCAACAGCTTGTGAGGTGAGGTATTAATTTGCAAGTCCAGGTCTCGTGCCAATAAGTCTAGAACTTGCCCTGAATGTTTGTCTAGGCGAAAT
>NC_031995.1:113985710-114025796 GCF_001879085.1 Nicotiana attenuata | reverse complement strand
ATTTAAACAAAGCATGCCCTAAAGACTCTTTTCCACTACCTAACATCGATCGCATGATCGATGCCACGGCTGGCCACGAGATCCTTACCTTTCTCGATGCCTACTCCGGGTACAATCAAATTCAGATGAACCCGGAGGACCAGGAGAAGACCTCGTTTATCACTAAGTTTGGAACATACTATTACAATGTAATGCCCTTCGGGCTAAAAAATGCTGGAGCTACATACCAACGCCTAGTTAACAAAATGTTTGATGAACGGATAGTTAAATCAATGGAAGTTTACATTGACCATATGTTTGTTAAGTCCCCGTGCGCAGAGGACCATTTAACTCATTTGCAGGAAACATTCAAAATCTTGAGGAAGTACAACATGAAGCTTAACCCAGAAATTCTAAGTGTAGCTCGACTCTGTCTCTTTAGCAATCCAACAGCTTGTGAGGTGAGGTATTAATTTGCAAGTCCAGGTCTCGTGCCAATAAGTCTAGAACTTGCCCTGAATGTTTGTCTAGGCGAAATTCTAAGTGTAGCTCGACTTGAGAAATGATTATAGGCTCTCCTTGATCCAAATTGAAACTTGAAAGCATCCATAGCCCACCAAATATGATATCCCTAGTCAACCCCATTGAGCCGAAGCCCTTGTTCTTTCAATAACCATGATACAAGCCTTTATCCGTTCTAAAATGACCCTCTCTTAGCACCCGATCTTTCCTTAGCATAATTGGCAAAAGCATAATTTTGGGGGGAGAGACGAGGAATGCAAAAGTGATAAAAGGTACAAAATGAAGAAAAGGTAAGGAAAAAGAAAAAAAGAAATAAAAGCCAAAAAGTTAAAAAGAAAGTGAATAATATAGAAAAAATGAAGGGATTCAACAAAAGCAATGATGAAAGGCTTGGAATGATCAGAGAGGAGAAAAAGGATTGACATGAACAAGAAAGAGTGACAGTGTGTCTCTCTAGTCCCCTAAGGAAGAAGAAAATGATTCAAAGAGTCAAGAAAGTGTGAGCCGAAATGAGAAAATGAAGTGCTTAAGGAAAGATGAAACCTTCATAGATCGATATATCCGACCTTGAACCAAAAGCCTTCATACATCCCCACAAAAGCCCTATATGATTTCGAGTTGAGTGAGCTTACATTAGTGGTGATTCACATAAGGGGCAAGCTTATGGTACTTAGAGCCGGACTTGTGACCTTCCTTTTTGAGAGATGAGCGTACTTTTACAAAATCCTTGTTCTGAGTGCTACAATCTAAAGTGAGGTTTGCTTATGGAGAGTAGAGGAGTAAGAGTTTGGGTTCCACAATGACCTATGTAGTAGAAAGAGTTTTCTTGATGAGTTAAGTCAACTCTTGATGCTATTGTGTCGCACTAGGGCTATCATACTAAAAAGTTTGTGTGTTGTTAATAATGCATTTGAGTTGAGGGTAATTGTTAGTCCCAATTGATGCTTGATGAAGTCACCTTAGGACAGCTGAAATTTTCCTTTCTTTTATCTTGAGGAGGTGGGAATAACTTTGTTTGCTTGAGGACAAGCAAAAGCTTAAGTTTGGGGGAGTTGATAAATATGGAGTTTAGCCTATCTTATGCTCTCTTTTTCTTAGGTTTTGGATAAAAAATGTATAAAAGTATTCCCGAAAACTGACTTATTGTGCTTGTCTGCAGAGTTTGGTCAAAATTAGGCAAGAAAGTGATAATCAACTCATGAGAGTTAAAATTGCACAAGTTCAAAGATGAGATAAAAGCGATGACCGCGAAGGAAAAGAGCGACCGCGTAAGATCCGCCGCTAAAGCGGCCTCAATTACGCGGTCCATGGAATTGAGATTCAGAGAAGGTGTTTTGAGTGCAACTGAGACCGCTGACCGCGATGAAAAAGGGCGGTCGCGGAATACCTGACGCGGCCACGGTAGTATTTCCGCTGAGAGCGGCGATCAAGGTTCAGAGACCCTACAAAGTGAGCCTAACTGAGGAGCGCGGTCTGCGTTAAAATTGCGTGGTCGCGGTTGAGGCCAACAATGAGGCGGTATCTTTTTATGCTATTTGCAAAATCAAGTCCAAACCAAGCAAAAAAGTGAAGAAACGCGGTCCGCGCTTGTTTTGCGCGACCGCGGGAGTCCTTACGCTGAGGCGCTCATCATTTCGCTGACAGCGGAACCTCCGTAGGGGTATTTTTGTCCAGTAATTTCAGTTGTGTATAAATAGTTCTTTTTCACATTTTTAGGTCATCTTTTTTCTGAGGAGCTCGTGAACAGCCGTATTTTACTACTTAGAGTAATTTTAGAGCAGCTTTAGCTATTAATCTTAGATTTTATTCTTGTAATCAACTTTTATGGCTGATATTTCCTCTCCATCTTTGATTTCTACTTTGATTATGAGTAGCTAAACCCATTAGCTAGGGTTGTGACCCAACCCTAGTGTGGGTATTTAATGGGTCTTCAATTTTAGGGCTTAATTGTTTATGGGTTAATGATATTTAGCTTGATTCATGCTTTAATTGTTGAATTGGTGGTTGCAAACACTGATTTGTGCCTTTATGACTTGGACTCTTCTTGAGAAAGAGGGACTAAGTCTAGGAAATTTAGCTAACAAGGAATTGGGGTGCATGCAAGAGATTGATAGCCCCAATTAAAGGGTTAAACCTAGAGATAGTAATACCCGACTTGAGCCAATTTTTCTTGCATTGTTTGAACACCCAATTGGGCTTGAGAAAGCCAATTAGGGCAAAGTCACTCAAACTACCGAGAGGTATTGAGTGAGTAATTATGTGTAAAGGTTATATCATGACCCCAAATATAACAAGTTTGTCCTAAATTCTAGACCCCATTAGATACTTGCCTATGTGTAAGTCACTTCCCTAGTTCTTTTTATCAATTGAGAAAAATCCTACAAAAACATTATACTTAGATTATTTGCAGCAATCAGTAGCATTAAAAGTAGAATAGAAACAAATCCAAACATTGTTAGAAGTGCAATTAAGAGCAACACGCATAACTAGATTGGATAAAACCCAACTCCCAGCCAATATTAGCTCCTTGTGGATATCGATCCCGACCTTTCGGGTAAAAGCTGCATCGACCATTCTTTGCCATTTTATAGTGATATAGGGTTGGAGCCGATCACTTTTTGGAGCCGCTGTCGGGGAGCTAAATGGTTTTGGCTATCTATCTGACTAGTTGTATGTCTTGTTTCTCTTTCCTTCTATTTTACTAACTTGTGTGAGTTAATTGATTTAGGTACAACATGGAAAATAATAATCCTATTGGAAATGTTCTCCCGGGGGAAGAGGTAGATGATAATGCTGAAGATGAGGTGCCTCTAGTACCGTAAGCTCAAAGAAGAGGCCTCCAGGCCAATAACAACATTCCAGACCCTCCCCCAGTTCCTCTGCGAATAGCTCCTCGGGTGCTTCCAAATGAAGGCTACGTGAGTGCAATTGTCCCACCCCAGATCCGGGCGGGCAATTTCCAGATTACAAATGTTATGTTGACTTTATTGGAGCAACAAGGGTACTTCACAAGCGCTCCCCATCAGAATGCATATAAACATCTAAAGGGCTTTGTGGATACCTGCTGGGGAAGCAAACAGACAAATGTGTCGGAGGATGCATTGAGACTGAGATTGTTCCCTTTTTCACTTAGAGGGAAAGCTTTGGACTGGCTCGAAAGACTTCCCAACCATTCCATCACTACGTGGGATGAGTTGGCCGACAAGTTTATAGCCAAGTTTTTCTCGCCGGGGCATATGGAGACATTGAGAGATGAGATCCTGGCCTTCAAACAGGAACCTAATGAACCACTTCATGAGATCTGGGAAAGGTATCGGACGATGGTCAAAGAATGTCCGAACAATAACATGACCGAAGCAATGATCCAGCAAACATTCTACCGTGGCATCAACACTACCAATCAGTGTGTAGTGAACCAGCTAGCAGGGGGAAACTTTATGAACACACCTTATGTTGAGGCGTGTGAGATACTAGATGAGATGGCAGATACTTCCTCGGCGTGGCAAAGTCGAGCTAATGTGCCACAAGGTGATCCCACTGTCATTCACCTGCACAAAGAGCTCCATGACCACGGCCAAGCAATAGCAGAGTTGACTACAACAACGAACTAGTTGGCCAAAGCTCAATTGCAGCAAGTTCAAGCGCTAAGACAAGTGAACGCCATGGAAGGGGTAAATATGATGGTCAATAAGAGGCGACAAAGAGGTCAACAAAGTCAAGGAAATCCAGATCAATATGGGCAGGGTAGTAGTGGTTTCAACCAAGATGATGGGTATGATGATCAAAGAGAAGAAGTTCAGTATGTGAACAACTACCAAGGACAACGGGGCAATGCTCTGAATCAACAACAACAGTGGAGACCCCAAGGAAATTGGGGGAATCAAAACCAATAAGGAAATTGGAACAGTGGTAACAACAACAACCAAAACAACTGGGGGAACAACAATCAAAACTGGGGCAACCAGGGCAACTGGGGAGGAAACAACAACCAAGGGGGTTGGAATAACGGTAATCAAGGGAATCGGGGGCCGGGCTTTCAAAGGCCTCCGATGTATTAACAACCAAACAACCCGCCTCCATTTCCGTCTCAAGGTCCTAGCTCATCAAACAATGAGATGGGAAGGATTGAGTTGATGTTTGAGCAAATGATGAAGAAAAACACCGACTCTGATGCCAGTTGGCATCCCATAATACTTCTATCCGAAACTTGGAGGTTCAACTTCGCCAAATTTCGCAATCTTTGAACACTCGCCCTAAGGGGGCGCTACCTAGTGACACGGTAGTAAACCCGAAGGGTGGGAACAATACCGGCCATGCAATGGCGGTGATCACAAGGAGCGGTAGAGGTGGTGAAGTAAGTGCCTCCAAGCAAAAGGAAGTTGTGAGTGATGAGGTTGAAGTGCAAAATGATGATGTTCCAATAGTTGATGAGCAAGTGAGTGAAGAGAATTTGAATGCTGAAGTGAGAATTGATATTCATGACAATGAGGAGGAGACTCAAAATGATGTGAACCCGTCTAGGGAACACGTGATAGACATACCGGAAATGGTAGTGCCCAAGGCTAAGGCTCCTTTGCCAAGGCCTCCTCCACCTTACCCTCAAAGACTTGCGAAGCAAAAGAATGAAAACCAATTCAAGAAGTTTATTGAGATGATGAAAAGCTTGTCGATCAATGTTCCCTTGGTGGAAGCTCTTGAGCAAATGCCGGGATACGCCAAGTTTATGAAAGACTTGGTGACTAAAAAGAGATCTATGGATTGTGAGACCATCAAAATGACTCATCAAGTGAGTGCAATTGTGCACTCGATGGCTCCAAAGCTTGAAGATCCCGGAGCATTCACCATTCCATGTACCATTGGGAGTGCGGATTTTGCAAAGGCCTTGTGTGATTTGGGAGCAAGTATAAATTTGATGCCTTACTCTGTATTCAAAACTTTGGGTATTGGTCAACCGAGAGCTACTTCAATGAGATTGCAAATGGCAGATCGAACAATGAAGAGGCCGCTTGGTATTATTGATGATGTTCTTGTCCGGGTTGACAAGTTTATTTTGCCTGCGGATTTTGTGATTCTCGACTGCGAAGTCGACTATGAAGTGCCTATAATATTGGGGAGGCCTTTCCTAGCAACAGGGAAGGCATTGGTTGATGTGGAAGCAGGGGAGCTCACCTTCCGGGTGGGTGACGAAAAAGTTGTCTTCCACGTTTGCAAATCAATGAGGCAACCGAATAGTACTGAAGTTTGCTCTTTTGTGGATCTTGTGACGGAGGTGATAGTTGATGACACGAGTGCCATGATCAATGTGGAGGACCCTTTGGAAGCTGTTTTATTGAACCATGATGTGACTCAGGATGAAGGCTTGGTAGAGTATGTCAATGCTTTGCACGGAATGGGTTCTTACTCCTATGAGCCCCGTAAACTTTCCTTGGATCTTGAGAACAGAAAGACTCCACCAACAAAGCCCTCAATCGAGGAACCTCCCGTATTGGAGTTGAAGCCTTTGCCTTCACACCTCAGGTATGAATTCTTGGGCCCTAGTTCAACTTTACCTGTTATTCTTTCTTCTTGCTTAACTAACGTGCAGGTAGATGCCACCCTGGAGGTGCTTCAAGGAAGGAAGAAGGCAATTGGATGGACTCTAGCTGATATTCGAGGAATAAGCCCCGCCTTTTGCATGCACAAGATTATACTTGAGGATGATGCCAAACCCTCTGTGGAACATCAAAGGAGGTTGAACGAGGCTATGCAAGAGGTCGTCAAGAAGGAAGTGATCAAGTGGCTAGATGCAGGGGTTGTGTACCCCATCTCGGATAGTTCATGGACTTCACCGGTACAATGTGTGCCGAAGAAGGGTGGTATGACTGTGGTCACAAATGAGCAAAATGAGTTGATCCCCACTAGGACTGTCACCGGATGGAGGGTATGCATGGACTACCGGAAGCTGAATAAAGTGACCCGCAAAGATCATTTTCCATTGCCCTTTCTTGACCAAATGTTGGATAGACTTGCCGGGCGTGCCTACTACTGCTTTTTGGATGGGTACTCAGGTTACAACCAGATTTTGATTGCACCGGAGGACCAAGAGAAAACCACCTTCACATGCCCGTATGGGACCTTTGCATTTTCACGGATGCCATTTGGTTTGTGTAATGCACCGGCTACCTTCCAGCGGTGTATGATGGCTTTCTTTACGGACATGGTGGAGGACTTCTTGGAAGTGTTCATGGATGATTTTAGTGTTGTGGGTGACTCCTTTGAAGAATGCTTGAAGAATCTTGACAAGGTGTTGGCCAGATGTAAAGAGACAAATATAGTGCTTGACTGGGAAAAATGCCACTTTATGGTCGAGGAGGGCATTGTCCTCGGCCATAAGATCTCAAAGAACGGTATTGAGGTGGACAAGGCGAAGATTGAAGTGATTTCAAGACTTCCTCCTCCTATTTCCGTCAAGGGGGTTAGGAGCTTTCTTGGGCATGCGGGGTTCTACCGAAGGTTCATCAAGGACTTTTCAAAGATAGTGAATACCTTGTGCAAATTGTTGGAAAAGGATGCGAGGTTTGTGTTTAATGAAGAATGCATGAAAGCTTTTGAGCTTCTCAAGTACAAACTGACAACCACTCCCATTATTACCGCACCCAATTGGAGCTTACCCTTTGAGCTTATGTGCGACGCAAGTGATGTTACGGTAGGAGCGGTCTTGGGGAAAAGGGTGAACAAGATGTTTCACCCAGTGTATTATGCAAGCAAAACTATAAATGATGCCCAGGTTAATTATACGGTGACGGAAAAAGAGTTGCTAGCCATAGTGTTTGCCATGGAAAAGTTTCGGCCTTATCTCATGGGTGCCAAGGTGATTGTTCATACTGATCACGTAACACTCTATTGCTTGATAACAAAGAAGGTTTCTAAGGCTCGGTTGATGAGATGAGTTCTATTGCTTCAGGATTTTGACCTTGAAATTGTTGATCGAAAAGGGTGTGAAAACCAAGTGGCGGACCACTTGTCCCGCTTGGAGGAGGAGGGGAGGCCCCATGATGGTCTCGAAATTAATGATTCATTCCCGAATGAACAACTCCTCTCCATATCTTTGAATAGTATGCCTTGGTTCGCCGATGTTGCTAATTTTCTTGTGACTGGCATTGTCCCATGTGAGCTCTCTTCTAACCAAAGAAAAAAGCTTAAACAGGATAGCTTGGATTACTACTGAGGCGAGCCTATTCTGTTCAAGATTTGTAATGATGGTGTGATCCGGAGATGTGTTCCGGAAAAGGAGCAAATGAGTATTCTTGATGCTTGCCATTCCTCGCCCTACGGTGGTCATTATGGTGGGGCGAGAACTGCTTCAAAGGTGCTCAGCTATGTTTTTTATTGGCCTACATTGTATAAAGATGCTAGTGAGCTTGTAAAGAGATGTGATGAGTGTTAGAGAGCTGGTGGAATTTCCAAGAAGGATGAAATGCCTCTCACCACTATTCTTGAGGTTGACATATTTGACGTGTGGGGCATTGACTTCATGGGACCTTTTGTGAGCTCATGTGGTAACACGTACATTCTGGTTGCTGTTGATTATGTTTCCAAGTGGGTTGAAGCGGTGGCTTTGCCCAACAATGAGGCACGGAATGTAGTGGCTTTCTTAAAGAAGAATATTTTTACAAGGTTTGGCACTCCTAGGGCGATCATCAGTGATGGGGGTTCTCATTTCTGCAACAGGGCATTCGACACTTTGCTTTCAAAGTATGGTGTCAATCACAAGGTATCAACCCCTTATCATCCTCAGGCTAGTGGACAAGTTGAGGTCTCCAACAGGGATATAAAGAGCATATTGTCAAAAACTGTCAATGCAAATAGGACTGATTGGTCAAAGCAACTAGATGATGTTTTGTGGGCTTACAGGACTGCTTACAAGACTCCAACTGGTATGTCTTCGTACCGGTTGGTATTTGGGAAAGCATGCCATCTTCCGGTTGAGTTAGAACATAAGGCCATGTGGGTGCTGAAGAAGTTAAATCTTGAGTGGGAGGTTGCAACAAATCTCCGAGTAGAGCAACTTAATGAACTAGATGAGTTCCGGTTTCATGCCTATTCCATCTCGTCCTTGTATAAGGACAAGATGAAGTACTTACATGACAAGTATTCCCGGAGCAAGGAATTCAAAGAAGGTGATTTGGTTCTTCTATTCAACTCTCGGTTACGACTGTTTCCGGGAAAGCTCAAGTCAAAATGGAGTGGCCCTTTTGAAGTGGTGCATGTAACTCTGTTTGATGCTCTTGATTTGAAAAACAAAAATGGTGAAATCTTCCGAGTTAATGGGCACCGGGTGAAGCACTATCTTGGCAAGTTTGATGACAGCCACGTGGTGCATTGATCCATCTCAAGTGATTGATGGTAACCTGCGTCGTGCCGCGATGTTAAATCAGGCGCTTCTTGGGAGGCAACCCATGTGTTTTTCTTTCTTTTTGATTTTCTTCTTAGTGTAGGCTTTGTTTTGGACTAACTGGTTGTGAAATTTGTGTAGGAATTTTTGATGCAGTGCAGGACTGATACTGGAAAATTTGGCTAAGTATGTAATTGGACCGCTGACCGCGCTCAAAATTCTGCGGTCAGCGGAAGCTTTTCTGCAGGGGCGTGATTCAATGGCGGACGTGGACTTGGAAAGTCCAAAATGTGACCTATCTGAAGTTTCTACCGCGTCAGCGGTGGCTTTTTCGCGGTCAGCGGACCTTCCGCGGCCGCGCCCACTTTTTCGCTCTCAGCTGTATTCTGGAACCTGCAACTCTTTAAAATGGCCAAAAGCGCGGACCGCGGTGGAATTCTGCGGCCGCGCCAGGTAGGTCGGTGTGGGCCCTCAGGTTTTTAGTATAAATAGGAGGGCCCTCCTCCTTTTATCCTTTTCGCACCTTTCACTCTCAAAGGAAATAAGCTACTGTTCATCTTCCTCTATTCTGAGCCCAGTATCATAGCTTTAATCAAGAATTAGTTTCTACCACAAAATCAAACAACTGGTATGTTCAAATCATAGCATTGCTTTTATATTATTGCTTTTCTTTTCTTTTAGTTTTAACTTCTTCTTTTTAATTAGGGTTTGATTAATCACCATAATATAGGCATTGATGTTAGTTCTAAGGGAAAGTCACCCTCAATACTCGAGACCCGAATGAAGGGAAACTAGGCCCGAATTGGGAAGGACCGTACCGAGTCATTGGAGTCATCGGAAGGGGATTCTACAAACTTGGCACGATGAAGGCGAAAAATTGCCAAACAATTGGAATGTATCGTTACTCAAATGATATTATTGCTAAGGTATGACCTCCTCCCCTTTTCCATTTATATTTAATACTAACTCATTGCAGATGTTCGATCGACGACGTCGAGGGCACCCTTCTACACGAAGACCCTAGGTTTTAAAGCGCGCGTTGCACTCTTTTTCCCTTAGACCGAGTTTTATCCCAAATGGGTTTTTCCAGCAAGGTTTTTAATGAGGCAACAACTATGTGCTACCTAAGGAGAATTCAATAGTATCCAAGGCTTCTTTTCAATCAACCTCGAATACTGGGGGGGCATCACCCTCGGAGGTCATATTTTCGAGAAAAGTACTTCATGCCAAAGAGGGCCTCGATAGGAAACCTTGTAATGGGCCAAACAGTCAGATGAACCGCGTCCATAAAGAATAGTCGAGCCCCGATAGCAAAACATGTACGCATGTATAAACTATTCAAAGAAGCATTCTTTCTATATCAAACACTTTGTGTCCCAAAGAAATTTGCTACTATACGAGCTCCATGCTTGTGATTCTGCGAGAAACGGCTCAAGGGCCAAAACGTAAATACACCTCGAATACTCGGGGACTGTCATTGACAGTCAACACATTCGAGCTGTCTAAACTCGAATTTATAAGACCAGGCATCCCTCAACGCGAAGGCCAAGGCCATCATACTCGGGGACTAACATTTCGGACAAGTTCGAAATGTTATCGGGAAACAAGTCAAAGAGACACACCTGAAGGCTACGGCTATATTAAAGGCTACGGCGGAAATAACGCGGCTCGGAGACGTCCGAATTCCGCATAAAAATAGACCTTCGAATTCTCAGAACACCGGCTAAATAAAGGCTACCCAAGGCAAAATAATCAAAAGGCTTCGATAAAATCAGCCCTCGAAAAACCTTAAGAGGTATCAAATTATTCAAATACAAACTTGTGCTAAGGCACTAAAAATAAAGGGTTTCGATCGACACCAAACCCTCAAAAAACCCAATGGGTAAAAAATACATGCCAAGGCATAAATAAATTTTTAAGTCTTCTAAGCCGAAAAGGGAAAATAATAGCCATCTCTTAGAGGCCATAATGGCCCGATCTAAAAGAGCCTAAGGGCCGATACACTTAGGGTTCGAGATATTGTTCTCACCCGACCCGAATCCAAGGGTTCGATTATCCCAAGCCTAAGTAAATAATAACTTGATTATGGCTTGGGGACTCACCATTATCCGGCGCGAGCTCGTAAGGGTCTATGCCCCCAAAGTTCGAACCTTATTTGAACTCGACCACGACGATTTCAAAGAAAACATCTGAGATAGAATCTCGAACACACCATTCAAAGAATGAAATTATTACAAGAATTTTGTAAGGCAGGAAACATCGAAAAACCATTCAAGGAAATTCTTCTTTTATATACTTGGAAAAGGATATGTACAAGAGACCAACAAAGGGTCTTACAAAAAGAGAAAGAAAAATCCTATCTATGCCCAGGGCTGGCCTCTCCCTCGGGAGCAGCTTCCCCTTCGGGCCAACTTCATTATCGAACCCGCCTTGGCTGTCTTCGTCATCATCATCGTCATCGGAGGAGATGAGAAACTTGGTATCGGCTTCGAGCGCTTTTGCTTGAGCTAAAGAATTTTTCTCTTTAGCACCCCGGAGTTGGGTCTCAGCCGAGGCCAGTTTGGCTAGAGCAGCTTCTTTCTCAGCAGCAAGCCGGTCCATACTTTCCTTCCACCGGTTGCAGTCGGCCTTAACTTGATCGACCTCCCCTCGTAGCTGCCTGATCATCTCCAATTTTTGCTGCAGGCGAGACACTGAAGTGTTAGCCTCCACAGTTGGGTCAAGTTGACCATACTCTTTCAAAATGACGGTTACCTGCTCGTCTAGCTCGGCCTTATTTTTACGGGCTTTGGCCAAATCTGCCCGAAGGTCCTTGAGCTCCTCCTCCTTTTGGCTGCAAAGGAGCTTCAGGGCCTTCCCCTCGTCCGAGGACTTCTTGAGCTCGGCCTCACATTGGCTCAGTTCGGCCCTAAACCTGGTAATGGCCTACACAGAAAAAGAGATATCAGTTAGAATAGGGAGAGAAAAAGAATTGCAACGATAAGAGTTAATGTTTACCCGAGAGAAAAGACGATGAGCCTCTTCGAAGAGGGTAGATGCGTCGTTGAGGTCAGCGACATCATCCACCCCAGTAAAACGATCCCGAAAAGGGTCTTCTTCACCGAGGACTCTGCTCGGGTTAGGCGTTCGCAGAGCTTGAGTTTCCCTTATTGCCTCCTCAGAATAAGCTGGTAGAGGAGGAGAGTGACCTATTGTCATGGCCCCGAGCAAGTCGCTCGGGGTACTCTGTTCAGCCCCGGGGGTCTCGGTACTTGTCCCTTTTGGTGTACTTGTTGAAGGCGGAGGAACGATCTCGACCTAAGGTGATTCTGGGGCTTTGCCTACATTTTTCTTCGGAGCCTCCTCACCCCGAGGCAGGGTTTCCGGTTCGGAGGGCTTAGCAGCTTCAACTGGCCTCCTAGTTTGGACCACCAGCGCCGATTCTTCGCCCTCGTCCTCCTTTTCATCGTTTAGTTGATGGACTAAGTCTATGTCCATGTGAATGAGTTTCCTCCTTTGCCTCCGAGTAGGACCCCTCTTATCTTGGGGCTTTCAGGTTTCAAAACCCTTTTTCTCTTATTATATTTCCCCGATTTTGGAATCGAGGACTCGGTCTCTTTCCCTGGCGGGGCTGGCCTCATTTCAGAGGCATCTCCAATACCTACATGAATGAAGATCAGGCATGAGTAAGGTGAGATCTCCAGTAAAGGGGAAGCGTCAAAAGCTTGGGAAAAGGACTTACCGTGGCGTTTGGCCTCCCATTTGCCCCTCGCCAAGTCACGCCATTTGCGCTCGTCATACGAGGAGGTCGCAGCTAATTTCCGGACCTAGTCTTCGAGGTCGGCGACCGCATGAGGTATCCAAGCAACCGCTGCAAAAAAGGTGAAGGCATCACATAATGCGAAAAAGAATATTAAGAGGATACTGGGAAAAGGACTTCATTTACTATCGGGGTTCCATTTCTCTAGGAGTGGCATTTTTTCCTCGAGGATGACGTTTGAGGTCCTCACTCGCACGAACCGGCTCATCCAGCCCCGGTCCTTATCATCGTCATTGCTAGCGAAGAAGGCCTTGCTCGATCGGCGCTGGAGCTTGATCAACCCTCGGGAAACCTGAGGCCGATACAATTGGATGAGGTAATTGAGGGTGAACTCTAGCCCCTCGGCCTTGCTCGAGAAATAGCGAAGCATAATCACTATACGCCAGAAAGAAGGATGGATCTGGACGAGGGTGACCTGATACCTGTTGCAGAAGTCGATCACAATTAGATCGAGGGGACCCAACGTAAAGGGGTAAGTGTAAACACTTAAGAACCCCCCCACATGAGTAGTGATACTCTCCTCGGGGGCAGGGATCTATACCACGACCTTGTCCCCCCAGCCACAGTCTTTCTTCATGGTCTTGAGGTGCTTCTCCGTTATCGAGCAAATATACCTCGATACATGATCGCATCGACCAAGAATCGCGGGAGGATTTTCAACTCTGAAGTCTTTATTTATAACGCAGGGCCAGGAATGATCTCGTGAAGGGCCGACGCTTTATCACCGGCTGGCTGGGAAGAGGAGGAGGAAGCTTTCTCCTTTTGAGGAACTGTTTTAGAAGTTTTCGCCATTGATTCGAGTTAGAGAAATTGTAGATAGGCGGAGTTTGATATCTTCTGGCACTAAAAGAATGAGAGTAACGGTTAATAAGAGAGAAGAGATGAAGAGAGGGAGATATAAAAAGAGTTTGGAGATGGTCTGAAGATTGAAGTAAAATATTTTCCGAAATTGAACCTTGCATTTATATGCAAGCGGCGACGATTCAACGGTGCTAGTGGCCGACCACCATTGGTGAAGCATTTAATGTTTTGGGAAAGAGAACCGACGGGACGTTTCGGACACTTCGAGCGTCTATGTCACGGGAATGACGTCATCATCAAGGACTCCGGAAAATCGAGGCTCAAGTCGTTTCTTATCATTTTATTCTAAGAAACCCGGGGACTATCTATATACGGTGAAATCATGTGTCCCCGGTTTTATAGGCTTGAGGGGTCGCATCGTGAAGCAAGTTCAATATGGACCAGGCTCGAGCCCGATGACAGAATACTATACTCAAAGATCAGAGTGCTTGATGAACGTCGAGGCCGAGTACGACCAACCTTGATATAATACCGTTATGGTTTTATAACAGAAAGAGCAAGATTCCCGTGGTGGCCCTAATATCACGGCGTAAATTCCGGAACGGATTTGTACTAGGCGGTTAGACAGCTGTATAATAAGATTCCCTACTACAATTAGAATTGTACCTTATTTAGGATTCTCCTACTATATAAAGGGGACCCCATTCATTTGTAAGAATTAAACATTGAGAAGAGAATATACACTTTCACTTTCTTGCCTACTGTTCATCTGAATCGCCTTATTATTATTTTATTGTTTTTGTTCACTTACCTTGAGGTCGACCTTACTCGAGGTCGAGGCCTGCTTACACGAGTGGTTTGACTTGCCTTACTCTTAAATTTGTACATTAGATTCCTTGTTTATCAATTAAGTATTGGATTAAATCACATATCTTTAAAACCACAAAACAAGTTTAGTTGTTACTCGGATTTTAGGGTAAACAAACGTATAATTTAATATACCAAATACCCCTTCATATCAAAGTAACGCATCAAAATCCTAGAGATAATATCTAGCATGATTAAATCTCTTAAATATCTCTTCATGACAAGAGGGGTTGCTCCGATGGTCAGCACCCCCACCTACAACCTCAAGGTTGTGGGTTCGAGTCACCAAAAGAGCAATAGCTGCAACAAAGGGGATCAAAGGGGAATCAAAGAAAAAAAAAATAGTCATATACGCAAATAAGGCATAGACAAAAAGAAATATATCTCAAATATAAAGAAGCCTAAATTCTACTCCAAATATGGTATAACATTAGCGCCCGCATATATGCTCATTGCTTCGCATATGTGTCGCCCCCAAACATGCAGTAATTTGCATATAAGATCATTTTATGAAAAAAATCCTCAAATTAATTTTCACACTCGATATTAAGATAATGGAAATGTACATCTGGCAAAAAAAATGTCCTTGTGTAATTACAAGTTAATTAAATCACCTACATTATATCTGTTTATAAAGTGCTTCAAAATTATGGATGTCGATCATAATTTGCTAGTGATTTGAAGCTAATGGTCATTTAAGACGGTCATAATTACACGAATATTTTAATACTTCTTTTATTTTACTTGTTCCTTTCATTAAATCGCATGTACTCCCTTTGTTCCCGTTTAGTTGTCATGTACATTAAAAATTATAGTTTCCCGAATACTTGTCAATTCAAAAAATCAAGAGATAATTAATTATTTTTTACTTCCAACTTTGATCTTAGTATTAATTGTTCTAGTAAAGTAACAGATTAGCATAACTTTAACCATCAGATTCTTAAGCACATATCAAAATACTGATCGACTAAAGATATTCTTAAATAAATTACAGTACTGCATAGCAGCATAAGTAATTGTCAAATATATTTAAATCAATTAGTAAGAAAAAATATGTACAAGATGCAAAGAGCAATATATTGAGATGTGCTTCTTTGTTTTGTCAAACTTATAGGGGCAAAATTAAAGTATCGAAATCTTCAAACACCAAATTACACAAATCAAAACTCGATGGTCCCATTATGAAATTTAGTAAAAAGTAAAAACTGATCCTGTGAATTACAAAATGACGAAATTGCCCATGCGAAGTACGCCGCAGAACATGAAAATTCAGAAGTCAAATAGATACAAAAATCTTCCATTGAAGCAAACTAAATACTTACAGTTACAGAGATTGTTTTAAGGAATCTCTGTGTTGTTGTAATTTATGTACTATTTATAATGTATTTGCTAATAAATCTGTCTGAAAATCCGATGGAAGCAGCATTTACCGGCGACGCCGTCAGCGGCGGCGGCGGAAGTGAGATGTCGAAATCATTGGCAGTGATTGCGTGTATTGCGTTGGCAATTTTCTATGTTGCAATTTTGTATTCTCCGACGTTGATTCTCCGTTTACCGCCGCCTGATTCGTTTCAATCATACATGATCCGACGGTTCATATGCGCCGCCATTTCCTCTGTTTTCTCGCTCATTGCTTGCTCTCTTATCCTCCCTGTAAGATTTTTCTTTTTCAGATACTATTTTCTGCTTTGTTAATATTTGACTTCGATATTCTGATTCCATTTTTATGACATAATTTGATATGCTGCTCTCTCCGTTCTAAATTTATGCGACACTTTTAGCTTTTTGAGAGTCAATTGACTAATCTTTGAAGCTAAATTAGATTAAATCAACTTAATAATTTGAATTTAAAGTTTAGATATTCAAAAACTTTATGAAAAGTACAATAAGTTGCAATTCTTCTCGTGTCAATATAATGAAAAGTAGATCTTAAAACGTTCGTCAAAGTTCACACAGTTTGAATCTCGAGAAACTAAGCTGTCAATTTTGAAACATGTAGTTAGACAGTTAGAGAACCTCAAGTGTGGCTATAAATACTTGTCATTAAAGGTAAAACTTGAAATTCAAGGGTAAATTGTTTTCAGAATTAGAAAGGTGTCCGTTCCTTTTGGAACTGACTAATAAGGAAATGGTGTCATTCTTTTCTAGGCTTTTACTAAAAAAAGTTAGTTCTTTTTTCCCTTCTGAAAGTCTCACTATGTTTATTCAAGAATATGATAGTCTGTGCCGCTATGTTACATACAACCAGAGAATTCAATTCATATGCTCAGTTAATTTTGAGGAATTAATGCCAAGGACAGATAATCTCGGGTGAGGAGGATGATGAGTTTAGTTAACTTAAGGGGTAGTTTGGTCGACATGTTAGTTATGCGGATTATAGTTCCGCATGGATTGCTTATGAGATGCTTAATGATGAGGGATTGTTATGCGCTGATTATTTTTGCTCATGAGACCAACCAAACATTGCAGTATGATTTTATGCTGGGATTAATCATTCCAATAGAATGAACCAAATCATAACTGTACCATGATCCTTTGTCCTGGCCTATATAAGTAATTTAGTGTGTTTCGTTGTTTCCAGTGTTTGGCTATGTTGTGATCTGGAAAATGCCTTTCTCTGTAAAATATTTTCTACTAAATGGGAAAACTGACTTCACTCCTACTCTGTTTCAATCAACTCTTAGGCATTGTTGTCAGCATTTACGAATAAAATCATCTAAACATTATTCTCATACCCTCTCCTACACCTTGTACAATTACTGTAAATCTGCTACTTTATACACACCCAAAAGGGTAATATGATCAAGAAAATGATTTTCTAAGGGAAAATATTTTTTGCAGAAAATCTTTTCCATAGAAAGCATTTTACTATAAGTTCCCAACTTTTATAAGAGATAGGAACATTATACTAAGTGGAACGGCCATCTTGCATCAGAGTGTTTTTCTGTAACTTCTATTCTATAAAGGCTAAACAAGTGAGGAAAGAAGCTTCTTAATCCGAGTTACAGAAGCTCGATTTTAAATTCTACATCTTTGTTTTGGTTCATATTTGTCATATACATTAAGTCTTCATAGTGTCCTTGTTGATATATCACTTCATCTTAGTATTAAGTCCTCATAGTGTTCTTGTCGATATATCACTGTACCTTCATATTTTTTGTCCCAGAGGACAAGTATGTTCATCTAGGGTGATGACTCACATGCTACAAAGCGTTGACAACTAATGTCACGTATATGGGTAATAATCCACAGACTAAAAAGAATGAAAGGTGAGGTTTAATTAGGGAAAAAAGAAGGGAGAGTGCTCCAACATCTATTTGGAATATTTTCTTCAATGAAATGCAACTGCTTTTCTTTCAAAACATCTGGAATTCCTGTCCTTCCATATTGTCCATATTAAGCAGAGGTTTCAAAAGGAACCTCTTTGTATATGTGTGAGTTTTTTCTGTCGGCTTGTGTATATTTCCATTCTAATTGTCAGTTAGGAATTAGGATATGTGTTATCTCTTATGTAGCTCTTAAACTAAATACTTAGATTTTTCTGGAAGTCAGGACCCACCTTGGTTTTGCATAATCAGGGTCCATTCGTCCATGAGCAAATCATTGATGTCTAAACTTTTATGCAAAGTTTCATTTACCAGCAACTTCCTTTTATATTCTCGATCTGATATGTTTTTCGAATCTTTCAGATTCAGTGGGGTAAATCTCACCTTTACAGTGTTTATGGCATCAGATTGGATCATATGGTAAGTATCAGATCTTCATTGGATGAATTATTATGCATGAGACCAAGCTCTGCATGTGTTTGTTATCAAATTCTGCTCTTTTACGATTCGCAGATCGAGAAATGGTGACTGATTGCTGAAATGCAATTTTATGTTTAAAACAGTGGCAAGCTGTTGTCTTTCCTCTTACATTGACTTCCTTAATGTACGCTGGCACCTTGATCCTCAAGCTGTTATTGTTGCTAGACTCTGGCCAAGAAGATCAGGAAAATGGAAGAAGCTTGTCACTTGACAGTATTAAAAATGTTGTTTGTGGATTTATTGAATCGACCTTTTCACTGGCTTCTGATATTTCAGCATGGCGTAATTATCTTGTGGTCAGTAACTTTAACGTTAAGCTTGTTACCTTCTCTGTTCACTATGTTAATGCAATTGCCTATCTGATTTTCGTTTCAGGATCAAGATTTATTCTAGTCCTTCTATTTCATGATCGTGAGATCAATAATTATTGTACCCTCAAACTTCTATTCTTACTAGCTTAGTTTTCTTGTAGCTTTTGTACCAAAACTCCCTGCATATTTGGTATATAGATATAGATGCATTTTCTATATAGTGTTTGGTAACATCAAACTAGAAATATATCGAGTCTTTTGTTTCTTTTTGTTTTCGGGGTGGTGGGGGCTAAGTTGCTCGGACTCTTCACTTTTGGTACCGCACCCGTGTCGACACAACGTGAGTGCGGGTGTGGGATCCGTACTGGAGTCAACCGACCTTTGATACTTTGACCAAAAAGAGAAATTTGGGACATATATAATGATTTCTGAAATCAAAACAAAAGCTAGGTGAAATTAAAGAAAACGGAATACCTTGTATATAGAAATTTCTATGTCACTCCTTTTCCTTTTGTCTTCTTTTGGGATTCTCCTCTTGATCAATATTTCAGTTATTTCTAAACGAATCACCGCACCCGTATTCATACTTGGATCCGTACCCCCGAATCTTAAAATTTAGATCATGAAGGATCCGACCTCTAGATCCGCACTCGAGTCCAAGTAACTTAGAGTGGTTGGGGGGGGGGGGGGGGGATCAAGTCTTCTTTATAGTAATCTCTTTGAAGCAAATATTACGTACTCCATCAACTCCATTTTGGCTTGTCTGATTCTTTTTATGAAGTTAGGGGATTTCATTAGCGGATGCAGAACTTAGAAAAGAGTGAGCTCCATTACAAGAGTGCAGACAAACAGAATAAAGGAGCCAACAAAATCAAGGAGGGGTTTTTAATATTATGTACATGTTGTAAATTGCTCCAGAGAAAAAGGTTTAAGAGACACCTAGCATTTAGAGAGTGTTTAGGATTTGAAGTTCCATCAAAACATTTGCTATTTCTCTTTGTCCAGATACACCAAAAAATGCAAGCAGGCATTGATTGCCAAATCTGGGGAAGTTGTTTTCAAGGGAGAGTTGCCTATCCGGCTTCCTAACTCCTAGACCACCTTGTAATTTTAGCGACTTAACTCTGTCTCAAATTTAACAGTTAGTAGTATTTATGCTGCGAGCTATTCCCTTCCTATAGGAAATTTTTCCTGATTCTGTCTAGCCGCTTGAGGACTTTGCTGGGGATGGTAAAGTGACATGAAGTATGTGGAAATATTGTCCAGTATGCTGATGATTAATATTGACCTGCCTCCCATTGACAAATATTGTTTTTGGCAAGTATCTAACCTTTTCTCAAAACTGTCTATGACGCATCAGCATATAGGAGGTGTGATACAGTGACTATATCTCAATTTCTGTTGCCTACACTAAAGCCCTTAAGCCATTGACTTTGCACTGCCGCAGCAAGATGCACGCTTAAGTCTTGAACGGGTTATCATGTCAGAATTGGAGATACTTAAGGATCTCTCTAAAGAGCTTCCTGTTTGTTGCGTCCTATGTCAAAATTATGTTCAAATAAACTAAATACGTGTTTTCTGAATGCACTCTTTTCCAGTCCTTTCGAAGGGGATGTGCTTGACGTGCAGCCCAAGATGTTTTGGTATTAAACTCCTTTAATATCATCTTGTAGATTCTCCTGTCACATAAACAAAATAGATATAACATGACTTATTTTTATTGTAGGACAAAAAGAATATCTAGAAGTGGTGCTGCACGATAAAACAAGATACTTTATTAAGAGTTAGACCAATTTTAAACATTAAGATTCATGATGGTATTTAGTATTTTCTAATATAGCTTATATGTCCAAGTCTCCCAGTATAATAATTTTTATTTTGAGAGTTTAGCTTTAACTTTTAAGAAGATTAGTACTATTGTAATTTAATTGCAGCGAATGCCGATAACGAAATATGTGGATCTTGATCTCCATTTCTTAGGTGCAACCAAATAATCCAACATGTTCTGAGAAATTGCTTCTAGTATGTGAATATCTTTTCGAAGTTATTGATAGATGGTGTGTACTTTTTCTTATCTTTCTTTCAAGAAAAACATAAATAAAAAAGAATCACATGGTGTGCATTTTATGCGTTATTCATGTCAAAGCAAAATCTCACAGAGCAACAATTTATAAAGATGAAAATATATTGTGTGCTTAATTCTTGTTTGGACAATTTTCTTTTTTAACAGGCCCCACTTACAGAAGAGCTGGTTTTTAGAGCTTGTATGATACCTTTGCTTCTTTGTGGAGGATTCAGCACCTATACAGTGGTGTTTCTTTGTCCTATATTTTTCAGTTTAGGTAAGTATAAGGATTTTCCATTTATTCACCGGTTCTTGTGATGTTATTATTTCCATGGTTTTTATTGATGGTACTGACATAGTATCTCTTTTCGTCTTTTCGTCTTCTTGAGCCGAGGGTCTATCGGAAACAGCCTCTCTACCCCATCGGGTAGAGGTAAGGTCTGCATACACACTACCCTCCCCAGACCCCACTTGTGAGACTATACTGGGTCGTTGTTGTTGTTGTTGTTTTTGTGTAAGTATTAGGATTTCCTTTTCAGATAAAACTTTCAAGAAACACCAGACATTACTTGCATATAATATTAGGATTTAAGAGTTAAGGTATATGTCTTCTGGGAATTAATACCACGTCTAGTCAATTTTTATTCTTATAATCATATTTCCTGCTAAGAAAGAAACTAAATTTTTTGAATCGTAGTTGTTATTCTCCTGTGTTCTGATCTAAATAGTGGCTAACTGGCTCACTCATACATGGAATGTATAGTTAGAACAAACACAAGCTAAGCTAATCTTCTATTTTCGCATGGAGACAATGCGACGACACAGACACTATTCAACATAGAGAATGACAAATATTTTCATAAAAATAAGGACAATGTATTGGTATACCTAGTCCTCTGTAATAAAGCGATTCCTAGATGAATTCCAATACATTTATATTCACATGAAAGAGGTATTTGAAAAATCAAATAAAAAGGAGAAGTTATTCATTGTTTGTATTCTATTTGCTAACTTATAGTCTTTGAAGATGAAGTGTGTTATTTTAATTGAAACCTCGGATGGTTTTTCATTACCTAATCAGGCGCAACTATTTGTGTTATCTGCTTGCAGCACATCTAAATCATTTGTTAGAATATGCTCAACGAAGCGGCAGCTGGCCCAAAGCTTTTGCGGTTGTAGGTATGATCTTTGTCTCAGTGTTAAATGTTTGCATATCAGAAGTCTAAGATCTCAAAGAAGAAGAAGAAGAAGAAGAAGATCTTCGTGTGAACTGATTGAATGAGATAGGTCATCACATTTTTGTGTCTCGTATGAACGGATTATTCTTTATTAGGAATAGTGTCACCCCAAAAAATCCCATACCTAGCCTTTAATGCTTCTTCCTTCTACTCTCCACCACATCAACACCTGTTACATATACAAATGTATATGCTTGCTTACTTTTTGGTGCAACATGTTAGTGGCAAATGTGTTAAAGCATGAAGCCTTGCTAGAATTTGCCTGTGCATTACACTCTCTGTGATGTTCCTACTAATGTTTTTCCAACCTTTAGCTGAAATATATCAGTAAACTTACTTCATCAAAAAAATAAAAAATAAAGCTCGTTTGTTCAACACATATTTCTTTCTCCATATATTTGGATGGATTAAGAAGTTCTGCCTTTTCACCACATAGGGAAAAGTGATAGTTTGCATTTTGACAAGGGTTTTTTGTCTTCAGGCTTCCAGCTCGGCTACACGGTCATCTTTGGATCATATGCTTCATTTGTCTTTGTTCGGACAGGTTAGCAATGCTTACACGATGCTTTATTCATATGAGAATCTCCTCTCTTCTTTTATTCATTATTTCTTTTATCTCCTCTTTTCTCATGGGGATTTGGGGTGGAGTCGGCTTCTTTTTTTTGGGCTTTATAAGAATGAGCTCTAGATTAGCATATCTTTGGGCTTGAAAAGGCAGCTTTTCAAATGCTTTTCAACATCCTATTACTTGTTTTTTCCTTTTTTGGTAATTCATCCTATTACTTGCTATTCTAGATTTCTCTTGACCCTGCCTATGCATTAACAGAAAAGCAATAAGAAATCAAGACTTGGAAAGTTTTGCCTTTGGTACCTCTATTACAGTTCCGAAGCTCTTCCCTGTGGGCTCCATGCTCCGTTACCATATCACTTTCCAATTCATTCGACCCTTCTTCTCACTGAGCTGCCCCCTGATTTGCCTTATTGCATTCCCTGTTTTCATAAATAACCTTCGTGGTTTTCAAAGTCAATTTATTTGTTCCTCTGTGGCTCCCTTTAAAATTTTCCTTGAGTTTTTCTGCTAAATCAAATCTATTTCATGTTCGAGTTACTACATTGAAATCTGTAATTTTAGGAGCTAAAATTGCCTAAACAAAAAAAAAATGCACATTTTTCTTCCGATAAGAGCTGCTAATGTTTAGTAATTGCTTTATTAAGGTCCTTAGACTCTAGTTTAACATATTTTCCTGTTTTTTCCATGTTAAAGTATTTTCCACATCATAATCCTCATCTTACTTGGATCTCCATTGTACCAAGTTTGAATGCATTGAGTTAGTATGGGAGGTGAATCCTCTGTTTTGTCACAATGGCAGCCCTTGCTAATGTTTTTCTCTCTTCTTTCTTTTGTTGGTTTATCTTTTCTATAATATTCTTTACATTTGATGCTTTTGTTTAATGCACTGTACATATATCAACTGCAGGACATCTTACCGCTCCACTAGTTGCTCATATTTTTTGCAACTATTTGGGCATACCTGTAATAATTTCACGGAGGACAGGTATGTTATTCTTTTCACTATACATATATCAACAGCAGGTATGTCATTCTTTTCACTAGCAAAGGTGCTTGTGCATGATAAGAATAAATATAGTAGGAGAAGTTAAAAATGTCGAAGTACAAGGTAATCAGTTCTTTGGTTCTAGTTCCGATTCCTTAACTTTGTCCGAGCGTGTTTGGCAAGGCTACAGTACAACTTTTCGAATAGGAATTCGCACATAATAGAGGAGATTGCATGATTAGGCATATGGTCTCAATCAGACGAATATAGCAGTTTTATCTTTCTTTAGGAGAAATATTGTGCCTGCTTCAAGAGAATATAATGTTGGATTTAAATGCGCTTAAATAGAGCAAATTGGACTATGAGGATTCATATAGTCTAACCCAACTTGCTGGTGATCGAGGCGTAGCAGTAGTTGTTGTTCAAGAGAATATAATAGATTGTGACCTAATGATAGATGTATAATTGTCAACAAGAACTAAAATGCATGAATATGCATAGGTGCCACTTCATTTCTGAAATTCATTCGATATCAAGCATCTTGTCGCACAACCAAGCATGTTAAGTTACATATCAGTCCTTGCACCCAAGGCTGTGGTAAATGAAGTGGGTGAAAACCATGGGAGATCGGGGTTCAAATTCCGGCAGAGAAAAAAAAACCTTAGGTGATTTACTCTCATCTAGTAAACCTTGGTTAGTAGAGTTAAACAGTTTTTGTGTTGGTTGGGAGGTATCAGGTACTCGATGCAATTGTTGAGGTGCACACAAACTGGCCTGAACATCATTGTTATTAAAATAAAAAAGGACGTTACATATCAGTCTCCCAATCAGATCACCAGTTTTTTTACATTTTGGCCAACTTTCCTTAAGTATCTTTCTTGTTGTTGTCTTGTGTCTCAGTTTTCTGATTGGAGTGCCTACTGCTAGTTTTGTATTTTTTCTTCGGTTGTTGGATCAGTTTGCTTGCTATTGCCCATCCCATCTCCCCGTCCCGAGCCGAGGGTCTACCGGAAACAGCCTCTCTGCCTTACTAAAGGCAGGGGTAAGGTTGTGTAGACTCTACCCTCCCCAGACCCCACTTGTGGGACTACACTGGGTATGTTGTTGTTTCCTTAAGTATCTTCATTTGTTGCAAGGTATGGGAATTTTGATATTTAGGAATATTCTTCCTAAGAATACTAATGACAATTCTTGTTTCCTCTTATATGGTGGCTTAGGGATGGTAACAGTGGCATCTGTAGCTGGGTTTCTAGGTTTCCTCTGGCTTCTTTTTCCACTCACCAGTCCTCATTTGTACAATGCCAGAACAGATAATTGCATGTGCTGGCATAGACATTGTAGTTGGAGCTAATTTTCTGACTTCCCAGAAAATTCGTCGAGAATTAAAAAAAAACACGAACAATATGGAAATTTCTAGTCCTTCTCGATTGTATTAGTGAAGGGGAGAGTGGCGTTATAGGTCACAAGTTCAAGGAATCGGGCACTAACCTTATGTTAGGGTAAGCAACCTACGCCACACCCCTTTAGGGTGCGGTCCTTCCTTGTACCCTGCGTGAATGCGAGACGCTTCGTGCATCGGGCTCCCTTTTCTTTCCAATTGTATTTGTATTTTATTTTTCCCTTTTTCTTTTAACCCTTAATTTAGCAATCATTGTCACGTCTTCTGAAAAATCTGAAGGGAACTTTATCATGAGTTTACTATTGAAACATTTGCTTGAAATACCGTTGGTTCTTTTCTTTCTTGGCTAAAAGAAGTTAAAGTTATTTCATAAAACAAAGTTATGATAATACTATAACCTCAGTTTTGTGTAATTAATAGAGAATATCTACACGGATATCATATTGCTATAACTTTATGGTGCTCAGTTTAATAATCGAGAAAGACGGAAAGGAAAGAAAATTGTAGAAGAGTTAATTCTAGCACTCATTGATCAATATTGAATAGGATTATCATTCTTTTATTACTTGAAGCAAATTTTCTTTTGCTTGAGACATTGTAAATATTCTGAATTAGTCTTAAAAGATGAAAACATAGAAAGAAATATTTTTCTATCTTTAATATGATTATTATTTTTGAATGTTAGTTGATTCATTTTGTAATCAGTTTATGATTTCTGGACCAAGAATTTCTTGTATGCATATTGGTTGGCATGAAACTTTCAATATTAATATTTGAATAGTTACATTTGAATTCTTAAAAGTTGAAAAATTCTGTAGAAAATATAACTAATGGAATGGTGTCAGACATCTTAGAACGCCCCCAGTATGGACAGAGCAACATATTTTGACGGCTCATTTTAATTATTCCGCTTAGTCATAGTTCAACAAAGGAAAAATATCTGTATAGTCGCTGTAAAGTAATAGTCGAAAAAATATATAAAATTTATATGTATATTCTGTATGTTATATATAAAAATTATACAAGTTCTATATTTTTTTTTCGATTACCAGATATAAATAGTTTCTGGCGCAGGTTAAAAGTGATAATACTCCTTCAACAAATTTGTATATATTGTCTAATTTGACCATCTTAATGACTTTGAATGAT
This sequence comes from Nicotiana attenuata, assembly GCF_001879085.1. NCBI lineage: Eukaryota > Viridiplantae > Streptophyta > Magnoliopsida > Solanales > Solanaceae > Nicotiana > Nicotiana attenuata. The sequence goes on along the minus strand of NC_031995.1, from coordinate 113,999,930 downwards.
AATGTTGAGAAATATTATTGGAACGGGTCTACCTATAAGGGGTGCTAGATTATGGGACAAGTGCACAGATAGCCATTCTTAGGGATATCATTTAGAGATTAGTCAATACATATTTTGTCCTGAAATTTTAAACTAAAAGTCTTCACTTCAGGACAATTCGGGATATTTTGTCCCGAAAATTTGAACTAAAAATTTAAAATTCAGGACGCACTGGCTAAGTTTTAAATAGCAGCCCTTTTGAGTGGTTACCTGGTGGCATTTTTACCTAGATTATCCATAGCCCATTAGTAAGTTCTTCTTCTAAACTCTACTTATAAGGGATTTTTATCTAGCTATACTATAATAGAAATCTATTTACTACCTTTATTTAAGCTCCTCGTTAATTACTTTATATACCTATATTTACTAGTTTTATACAAAATCATAAAAAGGAGGAAATGCAACATACCTTAAATATAGCGTATCAGTTACACATAATCCCCTACATTTAAGATTCTCTTCCTTTTCCAAAAGGATTACAAAAACATATTTCAATTTTGTACTTACCCACTGTAAGAATTCTCCCTTACTCACTGATGCCCAAAATCTTTCTAATCCAAAAATCTCGCTTACTCACTCCTCTTCCAAAGCTTTTGATATTCGATTTCTCTCTTTCAATCATCCACTGTTATCCCCCAAAATTGCAGATTCTTTCTTCTTTCAAAGCTTTTGATATCCGATTTCTCTCTTTCAATCGTCCAAATTCTCAATTGAATAAATAAACCCATAGTGGAAGAGATTACAAGAACAAGGTTGCAAGTTTCTGCAGCTTAGAGGGGATAAAATTACAAACTAGCAACAAAAGAATAATATGTACTTTCAAGAAATAATTTACACAAAACAAGCGCAACTATGAACCAAAGGCAGTCACATATTTGCAAAACTGCCTTTGTCGTGGATACTTTACACTTGAAATACACCTCTCATTCCTCTAATTTACACATATTTGCTCTACAATCAAGCTGTGGGTAAGTTGTGGATACAATACTAATACGATTATAATACTATTATATTACATTTTTAGTGTAGAGTTGTGATTGAAACTTGAGGAAAATAAAGATCATAATTGTATCACAATTTTTCAGAAATGTATCGCGATTGTATATGTATCATAATTGTTGCAGGAATTGTATTACAAATGTATGATAATTGTATATTCATTGTATATTGTTACGAGCAGTTGTGAATTCTTGATGAATTTCACAATCTGTATCACAAATATGATAATTATATATTAATTTATTAGTATTGTATCAGGTATTATTTTGGGTATTAATGTACCGGATACAAGTTTGATACAATTGTGATACAAGTATGATACATTTATATTTTAGGCGTTGATGTATCTGATACAATTCAACTACAATTATGATACAGTTATCATACAATTTCTGAATATTTTTTAATAATATAAAGTTGTAGGCAATGGTGAAGAGAGAAGATGGAGATTCTGGACGTAGATTAAGGGATTTGATTTTTTTTAAAAGGAGAGAGAAGAGGAGAAGGAAAAAAAAAAGGAAAGGATGTAATTGAATCCCTTAATTGAAGGCACTAGTAATGGGGTGAGAGCCTTTTAAGAAGCAGTGTATACAAGTGATAAGAAAAACGTAGATACTTATTAAAAACTGCATAACATAGAGAACATAGGATAATAAGTTTCTAATATTATAGAAGTAGGTAAAAATCCCAACTTCTTATAACTTGTAAATATACCATTGTGGGTTCAGAGAAAATAAGTTTTTTTCCCTAGTGTTCCTATGTACAATATATGACGGCTAGGTTAGATTCTCTGCATCTAAGAGAGGGGGTAATAGGTTGTGGACAAAGTTAATTTATCCGCTTTGTGAGAATTTTCGACGATCGGTGACACAAGTCGTGATTATTGTAGATTCACTTCCGCAAAAAAGAAACGTATATTTCTCCTAACTAGTATTTACGGGCTAAATACTACAGATAAAAACAAATGAAAAAGAAGTAGGACACTAAAGACCAGTAATAGAACATAAACGAAGAATAATGATTATACAATCAGATTTCTCTATAACAGTATCCTTATATAACAACACTTTATTATAAAAGCTAAGTTTATTCGGAACCAAATGTCATGTTATATTATAATATATGTTCTCTGTAACAGCAACTAACTATAACATTAAAAATATCCGGAACAAACGCGACTGTTATAGAGAGGTTTGACTATATTGAAAAATTTTTGGAGAGGAGAAGGGGGAGGACATGTTGAAGTGATGGAGAAATACGTACTTAATTTCAAACTTGACTTTTTCTAACAAGAAGTCCCATACCAATGAAAATCCATTCAACAAAATAATCAATGAGTATTCATAAATTGAAAGAAGAAAAAAAAGTTTTCCCTCATAATTATTAGGTGTATGCGTGTAAGACTATTATTATAAATGTGTAGATTTCATTTCTTGATGTTTTTGAAAGGATGTTTTTGGAAGAAAAACAAATGATGTCTTTTAGATATAGGTTCTGATGACCAAGATCTTCAAAAGGATATTCTCATCAACCAAAGATGACCTAAGTCTTTCTCAGATATAAAATATTATGATATTAAATAAGAAAAAAATAAATAATAAAAGGAGTGAAGAAATAAGAAACTGAAATTGACATCATTTCTGAGTGATGGGAATGCATTTATATAATTTATTGGAAGATTTTGGCAGCTTGTTATAAGGACATTTTTTACAGTAATCATAGCCTATATGAGGCTTCTGTCTTTAGCTTCTATGGTTTGACTTGTGTTCAAAAAATTTGTTATTATTTGGGATTTTATTGAAGTGACATGCAAACCCTAGATATTCAGATTATGATGAAGAAGAAGATCAACATAATTTGAAATCTCTTGGATAAGAAATGAAGAAAATTGACTATGGGATATGATGGCCAAAATTTTAATCATTTCCTTTGGTTGCAATTTTTTTTTTTTTTTTTTTTTTTGTGATATTCTTACCAAGGGGATGAGGAAAGTGTGGAGTAAGGGAAAAAAGTAAGGGAATTGTTAAATGAAAATTGAATTATGGCACTTCTAGACTGCAAAGTAGAAATTTTCTCACAAAATTTCCTTAAAAAAAAATAAAAACACTCTTGGTGGTTGTTATGCGGAGTAATTTTATTATTGGAATTTTTTTTGGATAAGAAATGAAGAAAATTGACTATGGGATATAAAAGGACAGCCCGATGCATAAGGTATACCGCGTGCACGCAGGTTTCGGGGAAGGGTCGCACCCAAGGAGTGTGATGTAGACAGCCTACCCTAATGCAAGGATTAGTGGCTGCTTACAGAACTCGAACTCGTGACCCATAGATTACACGAAGACAACTTTACCGTTCATTTGGTTGCATATGTATATTTTTAAGCGAACCAAACTCTCACCTAGGGGAAGGGGATGAGGGAAGTATAGAGTAACGAAAAAGTGAAGGGAATGGTTAAATGAAAATTGAATTAATTATCTCTAGAGTGCAAAGTAGAAATTCTCTCACAATTTCCACACAAAAATCTTGGTTTTATATGCAGAGTAACTTTATTGTACCTCAAAACAAGTGACTTTATTAAGTAATTTGGTCAATATGAATGACTATTTAAGAAATTAACTCTAAAACTAGTGCTTAGTTTTTCTTCGAATTAAAGATTAAGAAGTTATCTGCAACAACCCTGCAAAGATCCAATATATATTTTTTGGTTTCCCACCCGATATCCAGTACCTACATTGAGATCTGATTAAATTTGAATTTATATCGGAAAATTCCATATTGGGGTAAAGCGACCGAAAAATCTCTTGCTCATTCCCTTCTTGAGCATTTCTAGAGAATTAAATAACTTTTCTTTTTACTAAACTACTCTTTATTTTTCACGTATTTTGTATTACTTAAAAGTTATATTGGACCATCTTTGGAACATGTGTTCTTAAATCAATAAGAGAAAATTACCACACGCAAAAAAAAATATCAATAAGAGAAATATAAAAAAAGGAAAAAGCTGCGCACGTATTAGAACACATGGAGCTCTTTGTTTAATTATACCTAGTGACAATATTTAGTGCATTGCAGATTTATAATGCACAATAAATTAGTTTTATTAACCTTACTCCACATATCATAATAATATTTGCGGAACCACGATGAATTCAACTCTCACACGTAGTCGGCAGAGGGGGAAGGGAAGCGCTACCTATCAAAGATAACTCCATACTTAAAACTCGAACTCAAAATTTTTAACTAAGGATAGTAGAATACCTCTCGACTCACAACAAAAGTAATTTAAGTTGTACTATTTATTTTTGATTTTTCACACGGCGTCCGGTATCTCGCATTGGGAATCCGACTAGATCTGAGTTTGCACCGAAAAGTCTTACATCAGGAAGTAAAGTGCTCCCTAACTTTTGTTTTTGGTTTTCCATCCGGTGCTTGGCATCTTGCATTGAGACTAGGTTAAATATGGATTCGCATCGGGAAGTCCCACATTAGGGGTAAAACGCTCTCTATCGGAGCGACTTCATACCCAGGACTCGAACCAAACCTCTGATTAAGAATAAAGTAGTACTTACCACTCAACAACACCCGTGTTGGTATCTAAGTTGTTCTATTTGAATAACCTATGATGTGTACTAGTTTTGAGGATGGTCAACCTGAGGTGGATGGCATCAGCAAATGACAAGACGCCACGTCATATCCAAAAAGGGTTTGAAGATATGGTGGGGTCCTACTTACTAATAGTAAGAACGTAAGTACTAAAATCCTCATTGACTTTATAACATATTTAAATCTTTTCTATGACGTTTCCTCTGATTGGATTTCCCCTCACTGAATCCCTTTGATTTGCCTATTTTTCTTATTTTTTCCATTAAAAATTTCATCCATCATCCGAATAACCAGTAATAAGGAAAAAAATCAACTTTGTCATTAGAGGTTTTATACCTTTTTATAAGAGAAAGAGAGAGAAGAGTAATATTTTGCGATAAACGAAAAATAAAAAAAACAGCCTGGTGTACTAAGTTTCCGCTATGTGCAGGGTTCGTGGAAGAGCCTGACCACAAGGATCTATTGTGCGCAACCTTACCATACATTTCTGCAAGAGGCTGTTTCTACTGCTCGAATCTGTGTCCCCCTGGTCACATGACAACAACTTTACTAGTTACTCAAGGCTCCCTTCAAAACCAAAAATGTTATCGAAAAATGTTAGTAGTATAGGCTTGAGATCAGGGTATCATCAGTTGAGGATTCGGGACTCGAATGTTCCGAAAACTGCCTTCCGTACTAGACTCAAAAATTTCCTTTATATTTATTTTATTGCGTGTGACCTCAAACTAAACTACTTTTTCCAGCAAAGATCTATTAAAGAGATTAAAGTGTTAGAAACTAAAATAACATCACCTAAATACCTGACTTGATATTAAAGTTACATCAATTAAGTCCTCTCCTATTTGTTTTTATTTTGAACTGGATAAATTAATCCATCCAATCTTTTCTGCTAGATTTTGTACGTTATATCCATCAGCAAAAAATTGAGAAACTTATTTGAAGTTTCAGAATTGTTATGAGGTTATATATGCAACGAAATTATTAAATCACTGAAGCATTTACTTGGTCCAAATTAAAGGCTATTAATGCAATATCCCTAAATAATGAAGTTGGATCTAGCACTCTAAATTTCCCTAGTATAAGTACTACTTATTATGCTAAATTTGGAACATATTCCCAAATAATCTTGTATGGAAAAACAGAGCAAAAACATGTAATATATTTTGTTTAAAAGACTATTCTTTTTAATTTTTTTAATTAAATTGGGAGGAGGTAATGTCAAGGGTATATTACGTTTTTGATGGGTTTTAAAATTTATTTACCATACATTAAAAATCGGAGCTAAAATTTTCTTTTTCTTTTTATTACAACCTTATGTCAAATCTATCAGCCTATCAAGTAGTTTAGAAGAGTAAAGAGGTGTTTTCAAAGATCTACAGGCCAAAAATCTGTTATAATTTTTCTTTAATTAATAGCTTTGTTTGGATTAACCTATTAGATACACATTTAGAAAAAAAGTCGACAATTTAGGAAAAGATACTTCATTAACTACAAATAAATGGATTATTATAAAACAACACTCTTATGGTAACTAGTAAAAGAAGATTGGTAACATAATACTCCCCCGTCTCAATATTTTCTGTGTTGTTTCTCTTTTACACGCCTCTTAAGAAATATTAAATAAGGAAGGAATTAAGATTATTTTACCTTTATTTATGTCTTAAAATAAAAAATTTCTTTATTGAATAATTATTCTATTTATGTCTTATCTCCATCTTCAAAAATACTTACTAAGAGTAGAAAAGGAAAAAATTAATTAATTTTATCTTGAACTTCTAAAATGACAAATAATTTGAGACAGCTATTTTTAGTAATAATATGAAACGCAATAGTATCTAAAAGACAGCTAGCCAAGAAAGGCAAATTACTTACTAATTATATACTAGTTCATTGTAGTTCTATTTCAAGTAAATTACGCAAAAGACACTGTTGTGACACAGAAAAGATTACATTATTTTTCTATCAACTCATGCTACATTACTTAATTTAGTATATTTTAACTTTCCAAAAAACATAAATAAATCAATAAATAAACAAGGAAAGTTAAAGAGAGAAATATATAAAGGATGCATATATTTCTTTGTAGCTGATAGATTTGATTACAACTTCTGAGCTCCAAAATAGAACTACCCTATCCAACCCCCCACCCACCCCCCCACCCCCCAATACTAAAAAAAACAAAATATGTAAACAGAAAAATATATATTCCTTCCTCCTCCTACCTATTCTACTACTACATATAACTAAAACTGCAAAAGATCAACATCCATAACTTCCAACTATTTGACTACTACTATAATAATACTACTAATATTTAATATTTAACACCCCAAAAAAAAAACCATAATACTAGTAGTTCAATGACTAGGTGGGACCCATGATAATATTTAATTTATTTTTTATTTTTTGTTGGATTTTGAAGCAGATTTGGAGGAAGAACAATTGGTGAGATTAAGATCAGGAATATTGTTGTTGTTTTTTCCTCCACTAGAACCAGCACCATTTGCTTTTGAAAGCCTATGCTTAAGTTCATTCAAAAGTTGTTGATTTTCTTGATTCAGAAGCTCAGCTTTTTTCCTTAGCCTCTCATTTTCAGCCATTATGTACACATTTTGTAAGTATAGCTTTGAGTTGAGTCTGTCCATTTCCTGAAAAAAAAAAATATTATTTGATATTTATCATAATCTAAACAATGCAGCTATGACATTATGAAATAACAAATAAATAAATGAAATGATGAAAAAAGGGAGGAAACTAAAGGAAATGATGAGATGCAGAGGGGAAATGCAGTGTAATTAATGGAATTGCCTAACCTTTGTATGGTAGGGAAAGTAGGGGAAATCATTACAATTCAGAGAGGGCAAGTGGGGATGAAGAAAACATAGAACATGTAGTGTTGATAGTACAACTAATATAATGCTGAAAATTTCTTATTAAAAAATTAAGTAATGTTACTAAAAACAAAGCAAATAGAATAAGAAAAATCTTCAAATCTTCACACTTTCAAGAATTGGTTCCTTTTTATTGTCCTCATCTGGAAGACAAGAATAAAGTCTAGAGAGCAAGACAAACTTCTTATTTACACACACAGAAAAGAATTATTGGAAATCAAGAAAAGGTAGAGAAGAAAAAAGGAAATTTGTAATATTCCCAAGTTGAACATGCATGAAATTGATCAAGATTACATAGAGGGAGAGGAAAAACCTTGCAAATTTTCAAAAAAGTGAATATAACAAATATTCCTAGGTTAACAATTTTTTCAAGTAAAGGAACATTCTTTTTTCATTTACAACCTATGTACCTAAGACATAAAAATATGGGAGTATCTAAGAAGTAACTAATTTCATTCTCACAAAAGAAAAAGAAAGAAATAGAGAAGAAAAGAGACTCATAAAACCTTTGAGAATATTAGTTTGTAGGAGAAGACAAAAGGAATAAACAAAAGAAAGTTCTAAACTTTAAAAATGCAGCAATGCAAAAAGCTTTTGTCTATCTTTGTTGGTGAAATATAAGAAAAACAATGAGACAAACAAAGAGTGTTGTGTTGTGTGTGTGTGTGTGTTTGTGTGTGTGTGTGGGTGGGGGTGGGTGGGGGTGGGGGGGGGGTTGTTGTTCTTTATCTTTTCAAAAAAGATTACCTTTCGTAGGACTTGGTTAGTTATAGAACAAGAAGAAGAAGAACAACTAGTTCTTGGGCAGTAAAAATTGTAGACAAATATTGGAGTGAAACAAAAGGGAGTAGCAAGTCAATATATATAGTGGCAAAAGTAGGAGAGAGAGTGAGAGAGGAAAAGAGAGAGAGAGAGAGATAAATCTTTATGGGGTTTGTTTCTCTGCACAATAATCATGCATGTGTAAGCATGGAAGGCGGCTTGTGTATAATTGTAATCTATAGGAAGCAAAGGACAAAGGCCTTAACCCCGACGCTGATTCAGGATTTTAAGTTTATGGGTTTTTATAATAATATTAAGTCAATAGACAATAATAATCGGACCATCAAACCAACGAATTAGATTCTGAACTAAATATTCTTATATATTTAACAAAATTTTCAATATAAATACAAAATTTAGACAAAAATTACTGAATTTACGTGAAGCTGTAACTTTTGCACTAGATCAGCCCTAATTTAACCTCCTCCTCCTCTTCTTCTATTCTACTATGATAATGATGATTATAGTGTTTTTTGATGGCGTCATGTGAATGATGGTTTTTTTTTTTGGCAGTAAAGGGTATTTATGTCTTTGTAAGAAGGTAAACTAAGGGTAGTTTTGTCATTTTGTATAGAGATTTGGGCCTTAAGTTGGGGTATTTTGGGTAATTCATGAGTTTGTCCAATGATGGTAGGGGCTTGGTCTTCCAAAGATTCGCAATGATGTTTTGGATTGGTTCGAACCAAGGCAGCTAGCCCATCATCACGTCCACACCCCCACCCCCCTCTTGCCCACCCACCACACCTAATCGTAATTGGTAAAAATTTACTCGTATCGGTATTTACATCAAATCGATAAATGCAAGATATAACTCTATTTTGCCGAAATTATATTTATATATATATATATATATATATATATATATATATATATATATATATATATATATATATATATATATATATATATATATATATATATNACTATGCCTTATAAAAAGGACAATGCGGTCGCTGCAAATATAATCCGGTTTACAAGTCCGGAGTCGAATCCCACAGAGAACTAAGGTTTAGCTATAGTTGTTCACTATCACCAAGAAGACAAGCTTGAACAATTCCTAACTTATAGATATTAAGATTCTTCTGTTTAACTAATTAACTAACAAATTAAAATAGTAAATTAACAACTAACGATACTGAGGGTTAGAGAAAAGATTAAGGAGGTCTAGAGTTATGATTTCCCCAATTGTCGGAATCCTTCCCGCTATGTCTTCTATAATTTCGCCTAAGTATTCTCTACCGATCATGAGCACTCTTATTACCGTAAATCTCTCCCGAGTAATTACGACAATTTACTAGACGCACTCTCCCGAGCTACGCTAGCTGGCTTTTAATACAGCTCACTTCAGATCGCACCCAAGGCTTTGTTATCCCTAATCCCACCTTTAAACCCTCGGTTATTGATCCCTCATATACTCTGGGAGTGGTGTTGTTCAACAATTACCTAAATATGCACTCTCTCCCGAGTTATGCATACTAAATAGGCACAGCTAATTGAGAGCTCTTCAACCAACCAGAATATAAACGTAGTTGAACAAATAGAGAAAAGCTATGGCTCAATTATATAAAAACATAACAAGAATTCATCCTACAACAGGTTCTATCAAAACTCTAGATAACAAATTAGCTATTCATAATAGTATGTACAATACTAAAAGTCATAACCAACAATGAAAAATAGGAAGAGGAAGGAAAAACTGGTAGAAGAATTCTCCGCCTTGCTCCCAATGTGTTCTTGCCTCCTTAGGTCGAATCTATGTCCAAAATATGTCCCCCGAACACGATCCCGGCTTAATTCCTTGAGCTTTTACTCAGACTTCAAAGCTTCAAATCACTTAAATTCATTCCATAACATCTATATAGCTCGGAATCACACCTACAAGGCACAAAAAACACAATTAGTGCAAAACACTAGCGATTAAAGAGCAAACTCAATTAAAGTGCAGTAAATTCGAGTGTAATAAGCGACTAAAAAATGCAATTATAGCCTACCATCAATATTAACTTGAGATTGTTGTAGAGACTAGAGATTTATAAGGGTCTGCCTTTGATTTTTACTTTTTAGTTTTTTACTGCTTAGATTATGTTACTTGATTTGATGTAAATATCGTACGGATAAGTATTTATTATCCTAAATTATGAGTTTTTCATATGGTTTGTGAAACTAAAATCTTGTTTCTCTTCTATGTTTATCCTTTTGCTTAATCCTTCTTTTGTCCTCTTTATAGAAATTCCTTAGAAATTTTCTTGGATTGACTAATTTGCCCATTTGAGAATTGTTAAGTCTCGAGTATTTCTCTAGACCATCACTTATTTTGTTTTTTATATTACAGTTAGTGTTATTGAGGGGTAAATTTGTATTATTGAACCGTCATTATTATTATTATTATTATTATTATTATTATTATTATTATTTTACTTCTGAGCCGTGTCAATAGCGATTATCAACTATAGGAACCAATTTTTGCCCTTTCAAATTCGAATTGGCTATTACATAATAGTATTTTGTTTTTTACTTAGGTAATGCTAATAATAATCATAATTATTTCTGCCAAGTATCATAAGGTAAGCATTCTTTTTGCCATATTAAGTGTGAATAATTTGAAAATAATAATTAGAGGTTTTTACAGATGGACTAACCTCATGGGTTATGAGTGCATTAACGTGAAAGATGATAGCCATAAGCTCTTGACATGTAATTAATGTTTTTTTTAATGGAAGTATTGTATTTTTTTCTCATTCATGTTAATGTTGTGGTTGTATATTAATTTGTAAAATCCTAAGGTTTTTTCTCGTGATTTTCTCTGAAATTCCCCCCTATTTCGCTTTGATTAATCATCAAGTTGCATATTAATTATGATATTGTTTCATTTTTCTAGGCAATATAATTTAACTATCAATGAACACTCTATTTGTCAAAAACAAAATAAATTATTACCCATTTTTCTTGAAATATCTTAAAGCCGCTAAAAAAATTTACCTAACATAATCACAAAAAGAAGGGGATTTTTTTTTTTTTATTAATACAAGTTTTCTATAGATTAATTTGAGTGAATTCTATAATTTCCGGCTTAATTTTTGTAATTGAGGACGTATTGTCAGCTTATATTTTAAAAAATTACTGCATTCGTTTAGTGTAGAAAATTTTGGTTATTTTATTGATCTTCTAAATTCTGATGGCATGTCAGCACATATTCGATTTTCTTAAAATGCATTATGTTGGAAAATCAATAAATCTAGAAAAAACATTAGTTTTGCATTTGATTAATGCAGTAAAAACGATACTACTAGAAAATGTAGATAAAATAAACAGTAGATTATATTAAATAAATAACAAGATCAATTTGACATGCCATCTAGGGTAACTTTACAATTGGTTGTCACAAAAAAAGAAGAAAAAGAAAACATATTATTAATAAATAATCGAATGTTTTCCTTTTACCCTTTTGTCCATTTATATATTATACTTTGTAAGCTTTGTTCTATTTTATTTTTTAATTTCTTGTGAAATAGTGAACTTTTATGACGAGGAATGTCGCCTGATTTACAACTGCTAATTGAAATTTAGTTACAGTTTCAAAAGTAACGAAAATTTAGTCACTTTTACATGTGAAAATAAAATTTGAACAAAAATATCCTTAAAATCCTGAAAAATTCCAGCATAATTTGCTGGAATTCGAACTATTTACATATGAGATTTCAACATAATGTGCTTGAATTCATAATATGTTGGAGTTCCAACATAATATGCGGGAAGTTTATACGCAAGAGTTTCATAATCGAACATATTATGCTAAAACTTTTCCTGTTTCAGTTAGGGTATTTTTGTTCAAATTTTATCTTTGCTTTAAATAGTGGCTACTTTTCAAAATTTAGTAAACACGGACTATTTTGTAATAACCACCCGTAAAAATGGCTATGACATGTCATTTTGACATATTTTACCCATAAATAAATACATCAAGGAGTAAACAAAAAATTTCCTAAATTCAAAATGATTGTTACCAGCAAAATACCAAATTAACCAAAGGGGAAAAAATGGAAAATTCCCTAACGTGCATAAAAGGGTAATCACTAGTTAGCCAAAACGTTTTTTTCTGTGTGTGTATGTGTGTGTTTTCTTTTTCTTAAAAAATCATAAAGCCGCTAAAATTTTTTTACCTAAGAGAATCATAAAAAGAAGGAGGTGTTATGAAACAATAAAGAAGAAGAATATTGCAAGGAAAAGTAGGGAGAGAGAATTCTTATTTATTTTGGGATGAATTACAATAGAATAGAACCCTCTATTTATAGGGAGTGGGTGACTTAGCCACCAAGCAATGAACCCTAGAATCTCTCTAAATATAGACATTCACCATAAATAAAATTCTATTTATAACACTCCCCCTTGAATGTCTATTCAACAGATAATGTGCCTCGTTAAAACCTTAACTAAAATAAAACCCAGTGTGAAAAAAATTCTAGAGAAGGAAAAAGAGTACACATATCTAACAATACGCCTTTTGGTTGCCTCGTTAAAAACCTTGCAAGGAAAACCCAGTGGGACAAAACCTTGTAAGGGAAAAAGAGTACAATGCGTATTAACTCCCCCAGATGAGAACATCAATTCACATCATTGAGCCTTCGCATCCCAATCTTGTGCACTAGCTTCTTGAAGGTTGACGTTGGCAAAGATTTGGTGAATAAATCCGCCATATTAACTCCAATGAATATGTTGCACCTTGAAAATCATCATTCTTGATAGAGATGGATTATCTTCATATGATCTTGTTGTAACCGTCAGTTCAATATCTTCACATAGAGGTGAAAACTCTTGGTATCATATTATCATGCCTATAGTTATAGCAAGATATATTTGTGCACAAATTGCACTGAGGAAGTAGTACTTCAAGATCAAGAATTGTATATGCTTCAAGCGATTTAAATCCTTCAAGGATTGTCATATAAGTCATACAATAGACTTTAGATGCATATCAAGTTTTCATGTCATGCTAGACATACAAGATATCGAAAACTGATTGCACATACCATTGACTTTATACTTTCAAGTATTTGAACCACATGTTCAAACTACATGTCCAAAACCACATGTCTTTCATATGAAACCAATTCTATTCAAATTGTTTCTCCAGACTTAAGATCCTCATATATATTTAGCGCTATTATAGATGTCGTCGACAAACATTTTATATCGGTTCCAACCTCCTTATTTTTCATAAAGACATAACATAGAGATCTCTTCATTCATATATTCAGGTACCTGAATCTCTCATGAGATTTTATGAAGTGTTATTCATGTGATCTTCTAGATCACTCGCCTCCTTTATTATGATCATTTAGATCATTTGCTCATCTTCTTTATCAAGAAGTTTATTTGAAACCGACTTGTCTATACGCTTCAAGCGTACCATAGACTTTGTCCTTCTAGGACTTAATAGGAGCATTTGCAATGAGAATATAGTTACTTTCTTTGGGTCAGCAAATGCGTCTGGCATGCTTTGCAATATATTGCAACTGAATTATCCTTTTATGAACTTCAAGTTCATATTATCTTATTCGAGGATCTAGATGTACCAGTGATAATTCATTCCACGTAACCTTTTCTCAACTGTTTATCATGTCTCCCCCTCATGTTAGAAAAACTAACTTGTTTTCTCAACTTTGAGAACCCATCTTTGTGCGTTATGGTGTTAATCAAAATATACACCGCACATCAATAATGATAAGATGAAATTATTTGGTTCCTAACCATGAACCACTTGTGAGGGGAGAAATTAAATATACTTTCGTATATAACGTATATCAAACTGATATATAAAACTTTGTTACTCATAAGCAATTGTTTAGCTATTAAGTGTAGGCACTAC